>NC_091282.1:1113387083-1113691527 GCF_032444005.1 Ranitomeya imitator
GGAAACTCTGTAGACTGCACACCTGATCCTATCCTAAATACAACTAAAAGCGGCTGTGGATTGCGCCTAACAACTACCTAGGCAACTCGGCACAGCCTAAGAAACTAGCTAGCCTGAAAATAGAAAAATAGGCCTGACTTGCCCCAGAGAAATTCCCCAAAGGAAAAGGCAGCCCCCCACATATAATGACTGTGAGTAAGATGAAAAGACAAAACGTAGGGATGAAATAGATTCAGCAAAGTGGGGCCCGATATTCTAGGACAGAGCGAGGACAGTAAAGCGAACTTTGCAGTCTACAAAAAACCCTAAAGCAAAACCACGCAAAGGGGGCAAAAAAAACCCACCGTGCCGAACTAACGGCACGGCGGTACACCATTTGCGTCTCAGAGCTTCCAGCAAAACAAAAGACAAGCTGGACAGGAAAAAAGCAACAAAAAAGCAAAAAGCACTTAGCTATACAGAGCAGCAGGTCACAGGAACAATCAGGAGAAGCTCAGATCCAACACTGAAACATTGACAAGGAGCAAGGATAGCAGCATCAGGCGAAGTTAAGTAATGAAGCAGTTAACAAGCTCACCAGAACACCTGAGGGAGGAAGCTCAGAAGCTGCAGTACCACCTGTGACCACAGGAGTGAATTCAGCCACAGAATTCACAACAGGGAAGATCAAAGATTTTCAGTAAATGGATGTGGCAGCGCTAAAATAGAAAAATGTTAGTAATTCAATATAAAATGGATATTTGATATGATAGAAATGCACAAAGAGAAATGTTATCCCAGAATCAAATTAACAATATCAAACATAAAACATGAATAAAACACGCTAAATAACATGCTGCAGATACACTATCATTATGGCCTGTGTGACTGTTGTGTAAAATAAATACATTGCTCTGATAACTGCCGTAAACTCATAACAACTTCATATAAAAATGAGTATCTAATTGATATGACAGAAATGCACAAAGAGAAATGTTATCCCAGAATCAAATTAACAATATCAATCATAAAACATGAATAAAACACGCTAAATAACATGCTGCAGATACACTATCATTATGGCCTGTGTGACTGTTGTGTAAAATAAATACATTGCTCTGATAACTGCCGTAAACTCATAACAGCTTCATATAAAAAAATGAGTATCTAATTGATATGATAGAAATGCACAAAGAGAAATGTTATCCCAGAATCAAATTAACAATATCAAACATAAAACATGAATAAAACACGCTAAATAACATGCTGCAGATACACTATCATTATGGCCTGTGTGACTGTTGTGTAAAATAAATACATTGCTCTGATAACTGCCGTAAACTCATAACAGCTTCATATAAAAAAATGAGTATCTAATTGATATGACAAAAATGCACAAAGAGAAATGTTATCCCAGAATCAAATTAACAATATCAAACATAAAACATGAATAAAACACGCTAAATAACATGCTGCAGATACACTATCATTATGGCCTGTGTGACTGTTGTGTAAAATAAATACATTGCTCTGATAACTGCCGTAAACTCATAACAGCTTCATATAAAAAAATGAGTATCTAATTGATGTGATAGAAATGCACAAAGAGAAATGTTATCCCAGAATCAAATTAACAATATCAAACATAAAACATGAATAAAACACGCTAAATAACATGCTGCAGGCTTGTGTTGTAACATTACAGCCAGCTCTTCCCTCTCCTAGTGTATCCTCACCCACCCCCTGCAGACTGTGAGCCCTCGCGGGCAGGGTCCTCCCTCCTTATGTACTCGTGTGCCTTGTTATCTGCTAATGTATTTGTCTATATTTGCCCCGTATTCACATGTAAAGCGCCATGGAATAAATGGCGCTATAAAAATGTATAATAATAATAATAAATAAATAAATTGTGGCATATTATATATACACAAATAGCATTTGTCAACATCATGCTGTTAGCTAACTTAAAATTTGAGATGCTGTTTTATTGTGAGAAATAAAATTTATATTCGTATAAAACATACTGCTTCTTACTTGCTTGTGTTGTAACATTGGGTCATATTATATATATATATATACATATATATATATATGTAGGCACAAAAGAGAAAATCTGGTACACTGTGAATAAACACAGCTTACAGAATCAAGGTGACAATCATTTAGTTAATGCTCAGTAGAACCACAAATAACTTCTCAGATGACATCTACAGACACAAAAAAGAGAAAGCAAATATCAAACATTCTGCGTTATAAAAACATAAATAATACACAATGCCTGGGCACATGACCCGCAGATAACCCTACATAACCTTCAGGTACAATACAGGTACAAACAGAAAATCTGTCTTTTCGGTTTGTGTAAATAAGCATTTATTGGGAAAGCAAATACAACAACAATTGGCCTAGGTGTTATAAACCTCTGACCCACAGCAGATTTTCTGTGTGTGAAAATAAACATTTAGTTAATGTTCACCATTTAGTACTAGTGTTCAGTAGAGCCACAAATAAACAGCTTTAAGTTCTGAACTATATGGATACACTGTGAATAAACTACAGCTTACAGAATCAAACTCGAGCTACGTATAAAAATATAAAACAAATACGTGAATAATATCAAACTGCAACAAATTAAGGTATATCAAACGATATCAAAAGGGGAAATCAGCCAGCCTCAGGGACAGCTGGCTGACAGGAGGAGGGGAGGGGTTACACACTTTGATACACTTTGATAGGGGCGGGGCACCTGTCAGATTGAGTTTGACGGATCATGGCTATTATACACTACTAGCGCCATTTGACTTCTCAATGCAAAATTGACTGGAATTGACATGGGATGCCATGTTGCGTTTGGAGAGCCCCTAATGTGCCTAAACATTGAAACAAGGAAAAAAAAGGAAAAAAAAAGGAAAAAAAAAAAGATCATGAACCGCACATCCCAAAATCATACTTTGATCTAAAGCCGCTAGGCAAAAATTTATATACTGAACATGAGGTTTTCAGTTTAACATTCTGATCAGACTGTATGAAGCCCACTGCCACTTCATGGCAAACCTCGTAGTGGGTCCTATCACCCTAACGGAGTGGAGCCGTGCGGCGACCACCGCCACAGCGGCCCTGCACCAGCAGGGCAGACGGCCTGTTGCCCCACAGCACCCATGCTGCGAGACTGAGCCCCCATGACCCCAGACCGCGCCGCCCCACCAGCACAAAGCCACAGCAACAATGGCCGCCACACAGCACCAACACCAAAATGAAAGGAGTATTGAATCTCACCTTCCTCCAGCTCTTCAGTGAGAGCCAAAATGGGCTAGACCCCTTACTTTGCAGTCTCCTGCTAATTAAAATCACCTGTGCCAAATGGGAGGAGTGCTGGTCCAAGAAGAAGACTAGAACATGCTTTGCAAAAAGGAAAAAAAAAAGAGCATGAACCGCACATCCCAAAATCATACGTTGATCTAAATCAATGGGAAGAGAATGGCCAAGTGCCAGAATAGGTGCATCTTACAGATGTGCCTTTTCTGGGGTGACTGGGGGCAGATGTTTTTAGCCAGGGGGGGCCAAAAACTGTGGACCCTCTCTAGGCTATTAATATCTGCCCTCAGTCACTGGCTTTACTACTCTGGCGGAGAAAATTGCGCGGGAGCCCACGCCAATTTTTTCAGCGATTTAACCCTTAAATTGCCTTTAACCCTTAAATTTTAATAGCTTTCAGCAATTTAAGGGTGAAACCGCCAAGAAAACCAAGGCCTGGTTCAAGAGGCAAAAAATCAAGGTGTTGCAGTGGCCTAGTCAGCCTCCTGATCTTAACCCAATTGAAAACTTGTGGAAGGAGCTCAAGATTAAAGTCCACATGAGACACCCAAAGAACCTAGATAACTTGGAGAAGATCTGCATGGAGGAGTGGGCCAAGATAACTCCAGAGACCTGTGCCGGCCTGATCAGGTCTTATAAAAGACGATTATTAGCTGTAATTGCAAACAAAGGTTATTCCACAAAATATTAAACCTAGGGGTTGAATAATAATTGACCCACACTTTTATGTTTAAAATTTATAAAAATTTAACTGAGCAACAAAACTTTTTGGTTTGTAAGATTTATGCATCTGTTAATAAATCCTGCTCTTGTTTGAAGTTTGAAGGCTCTAACTTATTTGCATCTTATTAAACCTGCTAAATCTGCAGGGGGTTGAAAACTACTTGTAGCAGGGCCGTATTAGCCACTACGCACTTGAGGGCACGAGCCTAGGGCGGGGACAATGCAGGGGGCGGCACCAGAGCAAGTTTAAATTTTTTTTTTTTTTTAAAGTTTGGGGTCGCCCCGCCCACCCACCTCAGTCCCGGCTGCTGCGGGGGGAGGGGGTCTCGGGCGCTGGCTATACACTTGTGCTATACACTGCAGACCCCAATGTTGCAGGGACCTGCCTGTGTCACGTGGTTCCTAAGTTATCGTCAATACCTAGCAGGAGCTGCTCCGGTGCAGATGCGGCCAGGCTCCCTGCTCTGCCAAGTGTCCTCCAGCAGGTCAGTGCTGTGTCCGGTCTGACGTCTCAGTGCGCTGCAGCCTGTGTGGGGGAAGGAGGGCGGACTGCAGAACTTGTTTTACTTATTCCACTGAGTGACAATGGGACACAGACTTTGTGCTTGGAGGAGCATTAGATGCTGCAGGTGAGATATGCAGCCCCCAGTCTCTGGGGCAAGGGTTGCTAGCTTATAGCTGTGCAGCTCGAGTGGAACAGGTCCCAGCACACACTGCAGAGCTGAAGCTTAGTGGATGGTGCAAATCTGCTTTGTGCATTAGAAATCTAGTGAGAAGCTAATGTTCTTACTAAATACACAGAATTAGTGCACAATATGACTGATCTCCAGGTGTCAGGAATTGTGCAAAATTGTTACTAGGAGACCGGACAGCAGCCGCATGTGTATGGATGTAGCAGTGCTGAAGGAGTCGTGTGTTATCTGGGGAAATCGTATTGTGATTTCTTAAAACCACAAATACCACATTTATTGGGCATCAAGCGATTTTGCTCAAATTATGTCTTGTACTAATGTCCCATCATGCTCCTCTGCGATGTTCTGGCATAACCCCGGGGGCTGCTGGTCTAATACACAGCACATACAGGGCAGCATGACCGCTTCAGCTCTGCTACATCTGATGGTTTACAGTTATGTGCAGCTATCCACCTCTGATGTGCCTCATCTCCCCTCTCTAAAAGTGGACGGGGCTCAGCAGTTAGTGGAACTACAAGTCTAAGGCCGGCGTCACACACAGCGTAAAACAATACGGTCCGTATATTACGGCCGTAATACGCTGAAAAGTCCCGAAAAAAGTGGTCCGTAGCTCCTCCGTAGGCAGGGTATGTCAGCGTTTTTTGCGCATGGCATCCTCCGTATGTAATCCGTATGGCATCCGTACTGCAGCAAGGAGCTGTGCTAATGCAGGCTGCTCCTCGCTGCAAAACCCCATAGATCGTGGGAAATTACCTAGAAAGCTCCCTGGCTTTCTAGGTAATTTCCCACGATCTATGAACAGCCAGCAGAGGGCGCCTCACCGCAAATAAAGCTAAATATAGATCATTGATCTATTTTTAGCCTTATTCCCTGGGGTTTTGCAGCGAGGAGCAGCCTGCATTAGCACAGCTCCTTGCTGCAAAATGTTTTGACCCCTTCAGAAGGATTTACATCGTTGGACGTTACAGATCTGCGGAGGGTAAGTATATTGTTGGTTTATTATGTTATTTCTTTCACAGAACGAGGGTCTTCAGTGACTGGATTGGGCGTTGAATAAAATACTGCAACAACCATTGTTTTTATTTCATTAAAATAATTTTAAATAATGTGTTTGTGTTTTATTTAACCCTTCACTACAATTGGATTAATAATGGATAGGTGTCATAATTGACGCCTCTCCATTATTAATTAGGCTTAATGTCCCCTTACAATAGCAAGGTGGCATTAACCCTTCATTACCCCATATCCCACCGCTACACGGGAATGGGAAGAGAGTGGCCAAGTGCCAGAATAGGCGTATCTTCCAGATGTGCCTTTTCTGGGGTGGCTGGGGGCAGATATTTTTAGCCAGGGGGGGGCCAATAACCATGGACCCTCTCCAGGCTATTAATATCTGCCCTCAGTCACTGGCTTTACTACTCTGGCGGAGAAAATTGCGCGGGAGCCCACGCCAATTTTTTCCGCCATTTAACCCTTTATTTTAAGAGCTAGAACGGCCAAATTTTGCAGATACACACTACTGACATTAGTAGTGTGGAATCTGCAAAAAAAATGGAGAGAATACATGGTTTACTGTATGTAAACCATGTCTCAAATCATGTCGGGTTTTAGGAAGGAGAAGGAAAAAGCCGGTAATTGAATTACCGGCTTTCAAGCTGTCTAGCGCTGGAATAAATATTAATATATATTCATATATGTGTCTCACTGACATATATATATATATATATACCTATTCTATGTGTACACATTTATTCTACCTATTCTACTGTAAGCTGTCAGTGTGATTTTACTGTACACCGCACTGAATTACCGGCTTTTCTCTCTAACAGCGCTGCGTATTTCTCGCAAGTCACACTGCTTGTCCGTGTGTAATCCGTATTTTTCACGCTTCCATAGACTTTCATTGGCGTATTTCTTGCGCAGTACGGTGACAAACGCAGCATGCTGCGATTTTGTACGGCCGTAGAAAGCCGTATAATACTGATCAGTAAAATACGGCAGATAGGAGCAGGGGCATAGAGAATAATTGTGCCGTATTTTTTGCGAGTTTTACGGACGTAGATTCTGCGCTCTTACGTCCGTAAAACTCGCATGTGTGACGCCGGCCTAAGAATCTCCTTTAGGCCGGTTTCACACGTCCAGATAATTCCAGTACCGTATAAAAACGGTACTGGAGTTATCCGTGTCCGTGTGTCCGTGTCCTCACGTGGCACATCAGTGTGGCACACGTGTGCCGCCCGTGTGCCCACTGGGTACCACACGCACCGTGCTGGGTACCACACGTACCAGCATCTGGTGCTGAAGCTGCGATTCATATCTTCCCTGCAGCAGCGTTTGCTGCAGGGAAGATATGAGTAATACTGTTTAAAATAAAGATCTATGGGAGGTGGAGCCGCATATTCATGACTGTAATCGGCGGCCCCACGTGACGGCATACAGGAGAAGCTGCGGCCAGGAGAGGAAGCAGCGCCGGCCAACGAGGGAGCTGGGTGAGTATTTTCTGAACAGCGGGGGGGGGGGGGGGGCGCACAGGGGGTGGGAGGGCGGGGGGCATATACATCTTTATTTTAAACAGTACCAGTGGGGGGGACAGCGCTTACTGTAGCGCTGTCCCCTGCACGGCACACGGACTGCACACGGACACCGGACTTTAATGGGTCCGTGTAATACGTGCGCTCCCACGAACACTGACATGTCTCCGTGTTTGGCACACGGAGACACGGTCCGCAAAAAATCTATGACATCTAAACAGATGCAGTGATTTTTATGTGTCAACGTGTGTCAGTGTCTCCGGTACGTGAGGAAACTGTCACCTCACGTACTGGAGACACTGACACGTGAAACTGGCCTAATCAATAAAATGGGACTTGTTTGATTATGTTAACCCCTTCTTGACAGGAGCTTTTTTTAGTTTTAGTTTTCCACTCCTCTTCTTCCCAAAGACATAACTTTTTTATTTTTCCGTCAATATGGCCATTTGAGGGCTTATTTTTTGCGAGACAAGTTGCACATTTGAGCGACATCATTGGTTTAACAAAGTCGTGTACTCGAAAACAGGAAAAAAATTCCAAGAGCAGTGAAATTTTAAAAAAAAGTGTAATCCCACACTTGTTTTTGGCTTTTTTGCTAGGTTCACTAAATGCTTAAACTGACCTGCCATTATGATTCTCCAGGTCATTATGAGTTCATAGACACCAAACATGTATAGCTTCTCTTTTATCTACTTGGTGAAAAAAAAATTCCAATGTTTGCTAAAACAAAAAAGAAATGGCGCCTTCCGTAGCGGCTCCATTTTTCATGATCTTGGGTTGGGTGAGGGCTTATTTTTTGTGTGCCGAGCTCACGTTTTTAATGATACCACTTATGTGCAGATGTTCTTTTGATCGCCTGTTATTGCATTTTAATGTAATGTTGCGGCGACCAAAAATAGTAATTCTGGCGTTTTTATTTCTTTTCCGCTACGCTGTTTAGAGATCAGATTAATTTTTTTTTTGTTTTATTGATAGATCGGGCGATTCTGAACACAGCGATACCAAATATGTGCAGGTTTGTTTTTTTTTTTTGTTTTTTTTATTTGAGCAAAAAGGGGGTGATTTAAACTTTTTTTTTTTTTTAAACCCTTTTTTTTTTTCTTGGCATGCTTCATTAGCCTCCATAGGAGATTAGAAGCTGGCATAATGTAATCGCCTCTGCTATATAGAGGTGATGCATAGATCGCTCCTATGTAGTAGAACTACAGCATTGCTATGAGCGCCGACCACAGCAATCCAGCATCAACAACCATAGCGGTCTCGAGGAGACCTCAGGTTGTTATGGAAACGCTACATTGATCCCCACTCATGTGACGGGGGTCAGCGATGCGCGTATGTCCGTCCGTGCGACGGAAGCTCTAGTTAAATGCCTGATGTCAGCGTCTGACAGCGGGATTTAACTAGTTAATAGGCACGGGCAGATCGTGGTTCTGCTTACACCTAATGTAGGCACATGTCAGCTGTTTAAACAGCTGACATGTCTCGGCTTTGAGGTGGGCTCACTGCCAGAGCCCACCTCAAAAAGGGGGATACTGCCAGCTGATGTACTATTCCATCAGCTGGCAGTAAGGGGTTAAAGGGAATCTGTCAGCAGGATTGTGCTCAGTAACCTACAGACAGTGTCTGGTCTGCACAGTTATACTGATTTAAAATGACAGCTTGGTTGATGAAATCCATCTTGTGGTTGTTGTTTAATCTTTATTTTCAGTTAATGAGATTCCCGTGCTTCGGGGCGGCCTGTGGGGAGGGGGGTCTTCATGTAGTTCTCTGCTTATGTATTCATCAGTATGGCTTCTGACAGATCACTGATCCCTCGCTGACCTGCCCCCTAGTTTACATCCTGAAATTATATATATTGAAAGATTAAAATAAATCACCTTCAGCAGGAAGGCGCCTGCACTGCAGAGTGATTGCATGTACAGGTCCTTCTCAAAAAATTAGCATATAGTGTTAAATTTCATTATTTACCATAATGTAATGATTACAATTAAACTTTCATATATTATAGATTCATTATCCACCAACTGAAATTTGTCAGGTCTTTTGTTGTTTTAATACTGATGATTTTGGCATACAACTCCTGATAACCCAAAAAACCTGTCTCAATAAATTAGCATATTTCACCCATCCAATCAAATAAAAGTGTTTTTTAATAACAAACAAAAAAACCAACAAATAATAATGTTCAGTTATGCACTCAATACTTGGTCGGGAATCGTTTGGCAGAAATGACTGCTTCAATGCGGCGTGGCATGGAGGCAATCAGCCTGTGACACTGCTGAGATGTTATGGAGGCCCAGGATGCTTGAATAGCGGCCTTAAGCTCATCCAGAGTGTTGGGTCTTGCGTCTCTCAACTTTCTCTTCACAATATCCCACAGATTCTCTATGGGGTTCAGGTCAGGAGAGTTGGCAGGCCAATTGAGCACAGTAATACCATGGTCAGTAAACCATTTACCAGTGGTTTTGGCACTGTGAGCAGGTGCCAGGTCGTGCTGAAAAATGAAATCTTCATCTCCATAAAGCATTTCAGCCGATGGAAGCATGAAGTGCTCCAAAATCTCCTGATAGCTAGCTGCATTGACCCTGCCCTTGATGAAACACAGTGGACCAACACCAGCAGCTGACATGGCACCCCACACCATCACTGACTGTGGGTACTTGACACTGGACTTCAGGCATTTTGGCATTTCCTTCTCCCCAGTCTTCCTCCAGACTCTGGCACCTTGATTTCCGAATGACATGCAAAATTTGCTTTCATCAGAAAAAAGTACTTGGGACCACTTAGCAACAGTCCAGTGCTGCTTCTCTGTAGCTCAAAAGTGGCTTTACCTGGGGAATGCGGCACCTGTAGCCCATTTCCTGCACACGCCTGTGCACGGTGGCTTTGGATGTTTCCACACCAGACTCAGTCCACTGCTTCCTCAGGTTCCCCAAGGTCTGGAATCGGTCCTTCTCCACAATCTTCCTCAGGGTCCGGTCTCCTCTTCTCGTTGTACAGCGTTTTCTGCCACATTGTTTCCTTCCAACAGACTTACCATTGAGGTGCCTTGATACAGCACTCTGGGAACAGCCTATTTGTTGAGAAATTTCTTTCTGGGTCTTACCCTCTTGCTTGAGGGTGTCAATGATGGCCTTCTTGACATCTGTCAGGTCGCTAGTCTTACCCATGATGGGGGTTTTGAGTAATGAACCAGGCAGGGAGTTTATAAAAGCCTCAGGTATCTTTTGCATGTGTTTAGAGTTAATTAGTTGATTCAGAAGATTAGGGTAATAGGTTGTTTGGAGAACCTTTTCTTGATATGCTAATTTATTGAGAAAGGTTTTTTGGGTTATCAGGAGTTGTATGCCAAAATCATCAGTATTAAAACAATAAAAGACCTGACAAATTTCAGTTGGTGGATAATGAATCTATAATATATGAAAGTTTAATTGTAATCATTACATTATGGTAAATAATGAAATTTAACACTATATGCTAATTTTTTGAGAAGGACCTGTATAATGTGAATTTAATTCTTTTATTTGTTGGTATAAAATCTGTATACAAATGGCGACACCTGCGCAGTAGCAGCTATCGACGACCCAATAGATGCTACTACGCAGGCGGCGCCATCTTGGTGGAGGATTTTTTTTTCTCTGTAGCAAAATGGTGTGCTGGCGGGCGCAGTAGCATCTATTGGATCGCCATTTTGAGATCTACTATATAAAGCTGAATGTGTGTATGTGTGTATGTGTGTATGTATGTCCGGGATTGGCATCTGCACCGTCGCAGCTACAGCCACAAAATTTTGCACAGTCACACGTCTGGACCCCGAGAGCGTCATAGGCTATATTGTCAGGTGAAATTTTAACCCCGCGCGTTCCAATTCACCAAACAATTTTGCCCCTATCTACATAATGGGGAAAAAAGTGAAAGGAAAAGTGTTGGAGGCGTTGAAGCTACAACCACAAAATTTTGCACAGTCACACGTCTGGACCCCGAGAGCGTCATAGGCTATGTTGTGAGGTGAAATTTTAACCCCGCGCATTCCAATTCACCAAACAATTTTGCCCCTATCTACATAATGGGAAAAAATGAAAGGAAAAGTGTTGGAGGCAAATTGACAGCTGCCAGATGTGAACAAGGGGGACGTAAAGAGTGAGAGCGATGGCGCCAAAGAGTATATATCGTACAGTTGCTAAGGTGGGGCCCCGACATGGGATACTCACCACACACGGGGATATGAACACACACACAAAATGCGCCACACACTTCCACATGCTTGAACACATATCACCCTCAGCACACATTTCACCACACATTCTCCAACCTCGCCACATAAAAGTCGAAACACAAAAGTCGCCGCTCAAAACTCGCCACGCGCAGAACTCGCCACATGCAAAAACTAGGCTCTTGCAAAACTCGCCACAAGTGCAAAACTCACCTCATGGAAAACTCGCCACACGCAAAACTTGCACATGCGGAAAAATTGCCACATGCACAAAAGTTGCAGCACATGCAAAATTTCTTCACACAAAACTTGCACATACTCAAAAGGCACCACACAAAACTCGCCACGTGCAAAACTCGCCATGCGCAAAACTTGCTGCACACAAGTTGCTACACTAACCTGTCACATGCAACTCGACACACAAAAAGTTGCTACACGCATGTTGCCACACACAACTCATCTCACAAAAGTTGCTACATACATGTCGCCACACGCAACTCAACACACACAACTTGACAAACGAAACTCGCCCTAAAACACACACAAGTCTGGTCTTATCCTTCAAAAATAAAAATCTGATTAATAAGCAGACAAACTACAACAAATGTACCATAAAGGAAATACGGCAGCTGTCAGTCACATGACCTGTCTATTATGTGTATGTGTGAGCTAATATATACTGCCAGGGGGAGGGCTTCCTGCTGGCTGGGGATTTATCAGGCTGCCAATTTAGCTTATAAATACTGAGGTAAAAATACTGAGCAAATAACGTGTGAACGAGGTCTAATACAGGAGGAGATGACACACAGGTATATACTATATACAGGAGAGATGACACACAGGTATATACTATATAGAGGAGGAGATGACATACAGGTACATATATATACAGGAGATGACATACAGGTATATACTATATACAGGAGGAGATGACACACAGGTATATACTATATACAGGAGCAGATGACCTACAGGTATATACTATATACAGGAGGAGATGACATACAGGTATATGCTATATATAGAAGATGACATGCAGGTATATACTATATACAGGAGGAGATGACACACAGATATATACTATATACAGGGGAGATGACACACAGGTATATACTATATACAGGAGGAGATGACATACAGGTATATACTATATATAGAAGGAGATGACATTCAGGTATATACTATATATAGGGGAGATGACACAGCAGGTATATAATATATACAGGGGAGATGACATACAGGTATATACTATATACAGGAGATGACATACAGATGTATACTATATATAAGGGAGATGACAAACATGTATATACTGAGGTGATGAGGTGAAAATGAGAGGTGTGAGGTGAAAATGAAAATGTGTGAGTGCAAAATGAGAGGAGTGAGGAAAAATAATGGAGTGATCAGAAAATGACAGATGTGAGGTTGAAATGACAAGTGTTAGGGGGGAATGAGAGGAGTGAGGGAGAAAATGAGAGATGTGAGGGAGAAAATGAGAGATGTGATTGGGAAAATGAGAGGCGGGATGGGAAAATAAGAGAAGTGACGTGCTATAACTAACCACAGATATTTACTATGCCCAGGCAACGCCGGGCTCTTCAGCTAGTATATATATATATATATATATATATTTTTTTTTTTTTTAAATTATTATTATTATTATTATTATTAAATTTATGCCAAATAAAAGAATTAAATTAACATATAAAATATTCAGTGACCTGTCAGAAGCCATACAGTTGAATAGCTAATCAGAGCACCACATGAAGCCA
The DNA here is from genome assembly GCF_032444005.1 of Ranitomeya imitator. Classification (NCBI taxonomy): domain Eukaryota; kingdom Metazoa; phylum Chordata; class Amphibia; order Anura; family Dendrobatidae; genus Ranitomeya; species Ranitomeya imitator. Next base: position 1,113,400,309 of record NC_091282.1, read on the forward strand.
CCACAGAGCAGGAGCATATCAGTGATCTTTATCTTCAGTTTTGAGTTAAACAACCACAAGATGGATTTCATCACCAGGTATCATTGTAATCAGCATTTCAATTGATATATAAATAATGCCTAACCACTATGGTGGATCTTAACCCTCTATCACTCCAGCTATACAGTTAGGTCCATATATATTTGGACAGAGACAACATTTTTCTAATTTTGGTTATAGACATTACCACAATGAATTTTAAACAAAACAATTCAGATGCAGTTGAAGTTCAGACTTTTAGCTTTCATTTGAGGGTATCCACATTAACATTAGTTGAAGGGTTTAGGAGTTTCAGCTCCTTAACATGTGCCATCCTGTTTTTAAAGGGACCAAAAGTAATTGGACAATTGATTCCAAGGCTATTTCATGGACACGTGTGGGCAATCCCTTCGTTATTTCATTCTCAATTAAGCAGATAAAAGGTTTGGAGTTGATTTGAGGTGTGGTGCTTGCATTTGAAAAGTTTTGCTGTGAAGTAAACATGAGGTCAAAGGAGCTCTCTATGCAGGTGAATGAAGCCATCCTTAAGCTGCGAAAACAGAAAAAACCCATCCGAGAAATTGCTACAATATTAGGAGTGGCAAAATCTACAGTTTTGTACATCCTGAGAAAGAAAGAAAGCACTGGTGAACTCATCAATGCAAAAAGACCTGGGCGCTCACGGAAGACAACAGTGGTGGATGATTACAGAATTATCTCCATGGTGAAGAGAAACCCCTTCACAACAGCCAGCCGTTACGCGGTAGATGTGGAAAAACTTCCGGATCTGCAGCAAATGGCAAAAATCGCTGATGTGAAAGCAGCCTAAGTGACTGCCAACAGTGTCTGAATTAGTCATACTCACCAATGGGGGAGGCAGCACTAAAAGTGCCTAGGGCGGCATAAACTCTAAATACGGCCCTGACTTGTAGGCATTGTATATTGTTGGTTTATTATTTTTAATTTGTTACAGAGCGAGGGTCTCAGGTGGATTACCTGTATAATAAAATATTAAAACAAACTGTGTGTTTATTTGATTAAAATACTTTTTATATATATAATGTGTGTGTTTTTTTAACTCTTTCATACAATTGGATTAATAATGGATAGGTGTCAGAATTGACGCCTCTCCATTATTAATCTGGCTTAATGTCACCTAACAATAGCAAGGTGGCATTAACCCTTCATTACCCCATATCCCACCGCTACACGGGAATGGGAAGAGAGTGGCCAAGTGCCAGAAGAGGCGCATCTTCCAGATGTGCCTTTTCTGGGGTGGCTGGGGGCAGATGTTTTTAGCCAGGGTGGGCCAATAACCGGGGGAGCCCACGCCAATTTTTTCCACGATTTAACCCTTAAATTTAAGAGCTAGAGCGCCGAAATTTTGCATATACACACTACTAACATTAGTAGTGTGGAATATGCAAAAAAAAGGGGGATATGACATGGTTTACTGTATGTAAACCATGTCTCATATCATGTCAGGTTTTGGCAGGAGAAATGAAAAATAATAATAATAATAATTGAATTACCGACTTTTCTGCTATATCGCCCTGAAGTAAATATAAAAAGAAAAAAACAAAACATTGACTTTCATTGGGTTTTGAGTTTCGGCCGATCCCCGACCCCGACTTTTCATTTGGATCGGCCGATTTCACTCGACCCGACTTTTGAGAAAGTTTCGTGAAACCCGACTCGACCTGAAAAAAGGAAAAGTCGCTCAACCCTAGTACTTACTGTATGTAATCCATCTCTTCCATCCTGTCGGCTGCTGAATTGCCAGCTTTTAATATATATATATATATATATATATATATATCTACTATATAATTGTCTAAGGGGTACTGCCGTCTGTCCTTCTGTCTGTCTGTCTGTCACGGATATTCATTGTTCGTGGCCTCTGTCTATCATGGAAATCCCAGTCGCTGATTGGTCGCAGCTCCATACTCCCCACAGTCAGTGGCCGGCGCCCGCTCCATACTCCCCGCTCCCCGCAGTCAGTGTCCCCGGCGCTCTGCTCCCTGCAGTCAGTGTCCCCAGAGCTCCGCTCCCCGCAGTCAGTGTCCCCGGAGCTCCGCTCCCCACAGTCAGTGTCCCCGGCGCTCCGCTCCCCACAGTCAGTGTGCCCCTGCGCTCCGCTGCTTACTCCCCGCAGTCAGTGTCCCTGGCACCCACTCCATACTCCCCTTCGGTCACTGCTAACACAGGGTTAATGCCGGCGGTAACGGACCACGTTAAGCTGCAGGTAACGCATTCCGTTACCGCCGCTATTAACCCTGTGTGTCCCCAACCTTTTACTATTGATGCTGCCTATGCGGCATCAATAGTAAAAAAAAGTAATGTTAAATATAGTATAAAACCAAAAAACCTGCTATACTCACCCTCCGTTGTCCGCTCAGCCGCTCGCCTCTGCCGCCATCTTCCTTTCCCTGCGATGCTTTGCGAAATTACCCAGAAGACCTAGCGGTCTCGCGAGACCGCTAAGTCATATGGGTAATTTCGCAAAGCATCCTGGTAACGCAAGATGGCGGCAGCCGCGCGCCTATCTGCACAGCGCCGTTGGATCCCAGGAGGCGGAGAGACGGGACGCTGAGGAGCAGCGACCAGAATGGTGAGTATGTTAAACTACAAGGGGCCCTCGGATCGTTAGGTGAGTATGTTTATTTTTTGTTTTTTTAACCTGTGACATACGTGGCTCGGTAATGTACTACGTCACTGGGCAATATACTACGTGGCTCTGTGCTGTATACTACAAGGCTGGGCAATATACTACATGGCTCTGTGCTGCATACTATGTCACTGGGCAATATACTACGTGGATCTGTGCTGTATACTACAAGGCTGGGCAGTATACTATGCCGCTGTGCAATATAATACGTAGCTCTGTGCTGTATACTACGTGGCTGGACAATTTACTGCATGGCTCTGTGCTGTATACTACGTGGCTGGGCAATATACTACGTCGCTGTGCAATATACTGCGTTGCTCTGTGCTGTATACTACGTGGCTGGGCAATATACTACGTGGCTCTGTGCTGTATACTACGTGGCTGGACAATATACTACGTTGCTCTGTGCTATATACTACGTGGCTGGGCAATATACTACGTCGCTGTGCTGTATACTACGTGGCTGGGCAATATACTACGTGGCTGGCCAATATACTACGTCGCTGTGCAATATACTACATGGCTCTGTGCTGTATACTACGTGGCTGGGCAATATACTATGTAAATGGGAAATATACTACGTAACTGGGCAATATACTATGTGGCTGGGCAATATACTACGTCACTGGGCAATATACTACGTCGATGGGCAATATACTACGTGGCTGGGCAATATGCTACGTAGCTGGGCAATATACTACGTGGCTGGGCAATATACTACATGGCTGGACAATATACTACGTGGACATGCATATTCTAGAATACCCGATGCGTTAGAATCGGGCCACCATCTAGCATATATATATATATATGCAGTACAGACCAAAAGTTTGAAAGTTTGGACACACCTTCTCATTTAAAGATTTTTCTGTATTTTCATGAACATTCACACTGAAGCCATCAAAACTAATAATTAACACATGTGGAATTATATACTTAACAAAGTGTGAAACAACTGAAATTATATCTTATATTCTAGGTTCTTTAAAGTAGCCACCTTTTGCTTTGATGACTGCTTTGCACACTCTTGGCATTCTTTTGATGAACTTCAAGAGGTTGTCACCGGAAATGGTTTTCACTTCACAGGTGTGCCCTGTCCGGTTTAATAAGTGGGATTTCTTGCCTTATAAATGGGGTTGGGACCATCAGTTGTGTTGTGCAGAAGTCTGGTGGATACACAGGCGATAGTCCTACTTAATAGACTGCTAGAATTTGTATTATGGCAAGAAAAAGCAGCTAAGTAAAGAAAAACGAGTGGCCATCATTACTTTAACGCTATTTGCCTCCTGGAGCGCAGATTTTCCTAAAATAGTTTGTGTACTCCATATACAGAGCCCCTAAGTGCTATAATAATAATAATAATAATAATCTTTAATATGGCGCCGATGTCTTCAGAGTAGTTGTGCGCAGACGTGGACCAGAATGCTATGGGTCCTGGAATAAACGTCACTGACATGCGCAGTAACTCCAGGAAGACGCTGGCAGTCGAATACACGCTAGTGTATAATTGTATGTGTGCTTTTGATTTTTGTTTTGATCAGATTGGGACACCTGAGTTATTTTAATTGTTTATTTAGCATAATTCGAATATATTCACATTGCACCTTATGTGATTTTTATATCGGTAACATATTTTTATGTATTGATTAGAAAAGCACGGATGCACTTTAACACATCATTGATTATGTTTGCACTTATGATCAAAAAAATGTAAATTTTGATAAATACTTTGTTAATGAAGAACATGTGTATTTGCTATATAAGTTCACTTCATTTGTATGTTCATTGCTTGTAAAAGGATCTATATCCGAAACGTTGCCATGCCGTCCAGGCATTAAAAGCCTACTTTTTCTATTTTTTGTGTGCGGTTTTCTTTTTTACTTCTATATTGAAGCCATTGGAACCTTGGTTTGGAAAGCTTTGCACTAGGGTTGAGCGAAACGGGTCGTTCATTTTCAAAAGTCGCCGACTTTTGGCAAAGTCGGGTTTCATGAAACCCGATCCGACCCCTGTGCGGGGTCGGCCATGCGGTACGCGACTTTTGCGCCAAAGTCGCATTTCAATGACGCGAAAAGCGCCATTTCTCAGCCAATGAAGGTAAACGCAGAGTGTGGGCAGCGTGATGACATAGGTCCTGGTCCCCACCATCTTAGAGAAGGGCATTGCAGTGATTGGCTTGCTGTCTGCGGCGTCACAGGGGCTATAAAGGGGAGTTCCCGCCGACCGCCATGTTACTGCTGCTGATCTGAGCTTAGGGAGAGGTTGCTGCCGCTTCGTCAGAAGCAGGGATAGCGTTAGGCAGGGTCCATTAACCACCAAACCGCTTGTGCTGTAGCGATTTCCACTGCCCAACACCACCTTCGGTGTGCAGGGACAGTGGAAGCTACATTTTTTTTTTTTTTTCCCCCTCAGCGCTGTAGCTCATTGGGCTGCCCTAGAAGGCTCCCTGATAGCTGCATTGCTGTGTGTACGCCGCTGTGCAAACCAACTGCTTTTTTCAAAGCACAAATCCTCTTGTTCCTTCCTTTCTGCACAGCTATATTTTTTGTTTGTCCACACTTTTTATTTAATTTGTGCATCAGTCCACTCCTTATTGCTGCCTGCCATACCTGGCTGAGATTACTGCAGGGAGATAGTAATTGTTGGACACTCCCTGTTTTTTTTTTTTTTTTTTTTTGTGGGAGATTAAGATTGACATTTCTGCTAGAGTGCCATCCCTGTCTGTCATCTCTCACTCAGTGGGCCATAGAAAGCCTATTTATTTTTTTGCTTGATTTGGGTTATAAAATCTACCTGAAAAAATCACTACATCAATCAGTGGGAGAAAAATATTGGCCTCAGGGCTTGTGTGCCACTCTTGACTCCTGTGTGCATCATCACTCACTCAGTGGGCCATAGAAAGCCTATTTATTTTTTTGCTTGATTTTGGTTCTAAAATCTACCTGAAAAAATCACTACATCAATCAGTGGGAGAAAAATATTGGCCTCAGGGCTTGTGTGCCACTCCTGACTCCTGTGTGCATCATCACTCACTCAGTGGGCCATAGAAAGCCCATTTTTTATTTTTTTTTGCTTTATTTGGGTTCTAAATTCTACCTGAAAAAATCACTACATCAATCAGTGGGAGATAAATATTGGCCTCTGGGCTTGTGTGCCACTCCTGACTCCTGTGTGCGTCATCTCTCACTCAGTGGGCCATAGAAAGCCTTTTTTTGTTTTATTTGTTTTCTAAATTCTCCCTGAAAAAATCATTTTATTTTATTTGGTTTCTAAATTCTTCCTGAAAAAATCATTTTATTCTATTTTTTTTTCCTAAAGTCTCCCTGAAAAAAAAAAAAAAACAAACAAATCAGTGGGAGATTAATATTGCCCTTTCTGCTTGTGTGCCAGTCTTGACTCCTGGGTGTGCCATCTCTCTCTCTCTCTCCAATTGTGGGCCATAGAAAGCCTATTATTTTTTTAGCTTGATTTGGGTTCCAAAATCTACCTGAAAAAATCACTACATCAATCAGTGGGAGATAAATATTGGCCTCTGGGCTTGTGTGCCACTCCTGACTCCTGTGTGCGTCATCTCTCACTCAGTGGGCCATAGAAAGCCTTTTTTTGTTTTATTTGTTTTCTAAATTCTCCCTGAAAAAATCATTTTATTTTATTTGGTTTCTAAATTCTTCCTGAAAAAACCATTTTATTCTATTTTTTTTTTCCTAAAGTCTCCCTGAAAAAAAAAAAAAAAAAAACAAATCAGTGGGAGATTAATATTGCCCTTTCTGCTTGTGTGCCAGTCTTGACTCCTGGGTGTGCCATCTCTCTCTCTCTCTCCAATTGTGGGCCATAAAAAGCCTATTATTTTTTTTAGCTTGATTTGGGTTCCAAAATCTACCTGAAAAAATCACTACATCAATCAGTGGGAGATAAATATTGGCCTCTGGGCTTGTGTGCCACTCCTGACTCCTGTGTGCGTCATCTCTCACTCAGTGGGCCATAGAAAGCCTTTTTTTGTTTTATTTGTTTTCTAAATTCTCCCTGAAAAAATCATTTTATTTTATTTGGTTTCTAAATTCTTCCTGAAAAAATCATTTTATTCTATTTTTTTTTTCCTAAAGTCTCCCTTAAAAAAAAAAAAAAATCAAATCAGTGGGAGATTAATATTTACATTTGTGCTTCAGTGACAGTCCTGCGTGTGTGGCATCTCTCTCATTTGTTGCCACCAACAACAGAGTGTGTAACATTGTGCCTGATTTTTGTTGTGGTCTCACTCACCTGTAAAGGGGAAGCTAAATCATACTGAAGTTATAGCTCACCGTGTAATTTGTGTGACAGCAACAAATACCGTTAGTTTGTTTACGTTTTTAAAACAATGAGGAAGTATGGTGGAAGAGGTCGTGGCCGGGGGCGTTCATTGTCAGCTGGTAATGAGGGTAGTGGTAGTGGTGGAGCATCAGCTGGTCGTGGGAAAAAAAATATTGCACCTAAGTCTGGAGCTGTGGAGCCAGGTTCGTCGTCTGGCTACACAAGGCCTCGAACGCTCCCTTTTCTGGGAGTAGGAAAACCGCTTTTAAAGCCGGAGCAGCAAGAGCAAGTTTTGGCTTATCTTGCTGACTCAGCCTCTAGCTCTTTTGCCTCCTCTCGTGAAACTGGTAAATGTCAAAGCAGCGCGTCATTAGTGGATGTTCACGGTCAGGGACAAGTCGCTTCCTTGTCCTCTTCAGCAAAAACAACAACAGAGAAGAATGCAGCAGGCGACACAACGGGTTACTCCATGGAGCTCTTTACACATCCCGTCCCTGGCTTAGAAAGTGAAGCAGTTAACAGTCCATGCCCATTACAAGTTGAATCTGACATGGAGTGCACTGATGCACAGCCACACTACTATGCTGGTCCTTTGACTCAGACCACAACATTGCCCTCGCAGGGTGCTGATCAAGAATCAGACCCTGATGAGACTATGTTGCCCCATCACGAACGCTATACCACCGACCGACACGGTGACACAGACGAAGTTGCACACGAGCTACAAGAAGAGGTAATAGATGACCCAGTTCTTGACCCCGATTGGCAGCCATTGGGGGAACAGGTTGCAGGCGGCAGCAGTTCTGAAGCGGAGGAGGAGGGGCCGCAGCAGGCATCAACATTGCAACAGGTTCCATCTGCCGGGCCCGTATCTTGCCCAAAACGCGTGGCAAAGCCAAAACCTGTTGGAGGACAGCGTGGCCATCCGGTTAAAGCTCAGTCTGCAATGCCTGAAAAGGTATCCGATGCTAGAAAGAGTGCAGTCTGGCATTTTTTTAAACAACATCCAATTGATCAGCGCAAAGTCATCTGTCAAAAATGTTCAACTACCTTAAGCAGAGGACAGAATCTGAAAAGTCTCAATACAAGTTGCATGCATAGACATTTAACCACCATGCATTTGCAAGCCTGGACTAACTACCAAACGTCCCTTAAGGTTGTAGCACCCTCGGCCAATGAAGCTAGTCAGCAACGCAACATCCCTTCCGGCAGTGTAGGGCCACCATTTTCCGCACCACCTGCAGTATCTGTGCAGGTTTCTTTGCCAGGCCAAAGCAGTCAGGGTCAGGGAATCACCAGTTTCGTAGTAGGAAACACTGCATCTAGGGCACCGGTGGCAACAATACCATCTCCCACCGTCTCTCAGTCTGCCATGTCCACAGGCACCCCCACTAGTTCCATGATCTCCAGCTCTCCAGTCCAGCTCACCCTACATGAGACTATGGTTAGAAAAAGGAAGTACTTAGCCTCGCATCCGCGTACACAGGGTTTGAATGCACACATAGCTAGGCTAATCTCGTTAGAGATGATGCCCTACCGGTTAGTTGAAAGCGAAGCTTTCAAAGCCCTGATGGACTACGCTGTACCACGCTACGAGCTACCCAGTCGACACTTTTTTCCCAGAAAAGCCATCCCAGCCCTCCACCAGCATGTTAAAGAGCGCATCGTCCATGCACTCAGGCAATCTGTGAGCACAAAGGTGCACCTGACAACAGATGCATGGACCAGTAGGCATGGCCAGGGACGTTACGTGTCCATCACGGCACACTGGGTAAATGTGGTGGATGCAGGGTCCACAGGGGACAGCAAGTTTGGGACAGTTCTGCCTAGCCCACGGTCTAGGAAACAATTGGCTGTAGCCGTTCGCACCCCCTCCTCCTCCTCTTCGTCCTCCTGCAGAAGCGAGAGCTCGTCCACAGACCGCAGTCGCACAACCACTCCATCCGCAGCTGCCACTGTTGCACACCAGGTCTCCCATTATGGGGCAGCTACTGGCAAACGTCAGCAGGCTGTATTGGCTATGAAGTGTTTGGGCGACAACAGACACACCGCGGAAGTTCTGTCTGAGTTCTTGCAGAAAGAAACGCAGTCGTGGCTGGGCACTGTAGATCTTGAGGCAGGCAAGGTAGTGAGTGATAACGGAAGGAATTTCATGGCTGCCATCTCCCTTTCCCAACTGAAACACATTCCTTGCCTGGCTCACACCTTAAACCTGGTGGTGCAGTGCTTCCTGAAAAGTTATCCGGGGTTATCCGACCTGCTCCTCAAAGTGCGTGGACTTTGCTCACATATCCGCCGTTCGCCCGTACACTCCAGCCGTATGCAGACCTATCAGCGTTCTTTGAACCTTCCCCAGCATCGCCTAATCATAGACGTTGCAACAAGGTGGAACTCAACACTGCACATGCTTCAGAGACTGTGTGAACAGAGGCGGGCTGTTATGTTTTTGTGGGAGGATACACATACACAGGCAGGCAGTAGGATGGCAGACATGGAGTTGTCAGGTGTGCAGTGGTCGAAGATTCAAGACATGTGTCAAGTCCTTCAGTGTTTTGAGGAATGCACACGGCTGGTTAGTGCAGACAACGCCATAATAAGCATGAGCATCCCCCTAATGCGTCTGCTGATGCAAAGTTTGACGCACATAAAGGATCAGGCGTCTGCAGCTGAGGAAGAGGAAAGCCTTGATGACAGTCAGCCATTGTCTGGCCAGGGCAGTGTACAGGACGAGGTAGCGGGCGAAGAGGAGGAGGAGGACGAGGAGGATGATGGGGATGATTATATTTTAAATGAGGAAGCTTTTCCGGGGCCACTGGAAATTGGTGGCGCGGCAAGGCCGGGTTCTGGTTTTTTGAGGGACACAAGTGACGTGGATTTGCCTGAAACTGCCCCTCAATCAAGCACAACCGCAGATTTGAGAACTGGAACTTTGGCCCACATGGCGGATTATGCCTTACGTATCCTCAAAAGGGACACACGCATAACTAAAATGATGAATGATGACGATTACTGGTTGGCCTGCCTCCTTGATCCTCGCTATAAAGGCAAATTGCAAAATATAATGCCACATGAGAACTTGGAACTAATATTAGCAACCAAACAATCAACTCTTGTTGACCGTTTGCTTCTGGCATTCCCTGCACACAGCGCCCGTGATCGTTCTCACACGAGCTGCAGGGGCCAGCAGACCAGAGGAGTTAGAGGGGCAGAAATCAGAAGTGGCGTTGGCCAGAGGGGTTTTCTGACCAGGTTGTGGAGTGATTTTGCTATGACCGCAGACAGGACAGGTACTGCAGCATCAATTCAAAGTGACAGGAGACAACATTTGTCCAGTATGGTTACAAACTATTTTTCATCCCTTATCGATGTTCTCCCTCAACCGTCATTCCCATTTGATTACTGGGCATCAAAATTAGACACCTGGCCAGAATTGGCAGAATATGCATTGCAGGAGCTTGCTTGCCCGGCAGCTAGTGTCCTATCAGAAAGAGTATTCAGTGCTGCAGGTTCAATACTAACAGAAAAAAGGACTCGTCTGGCTACCCAAAATGTAGATGATCTAACCTTCATTAAAATGAACCACAACTGGATTTCGAAATCTTTTGCCCCACCTTGCCCGGCTGACACCTAGCTTTCCTATGAAAAGGTCTTGCCTGTGGACTATTCTGAATGCCTTTTCCAATCTCGTAATTTTCTGCACCTGATTGTCCAGCATACGATATGTTTACACCTCACTAAATGGCCAAACTCCCCACACGGGGCCGTGGTAACGACACTTGGCGACAGCACCCGTGAGAGTGCAGTTTGTCTGAAGAGGTGGGTGAGCCCGCTTTTGGTCGACGGCACTGCCACTGGGTCCCTCCTAGTACAATAAAGTGTCTCTGGCGGTGGTGGTGCGCACCCAATGTCAGACACACCGTTGTAATATGAGGGGCCCTGGGCCTGTACCGCCGGCCACAAGACAGTTTCCCCCCACCCCAGCTCAAACAGTGCTCTACCACTTGCAAAATTATCTCAAAGCTCCACCAATGTTTAGTCTATGCGCTGACATCCTTCAATGCCTGCCACTGACAATACCATTGTATTGACATTTTTGTTATGTTAGGCCTTCGATGCCTGTCTGTGGTCACTCCTTCCACTAGGCCTCCACTGACCACACCACTGCTGCCCGTGTACCCCTGGAACCAATTTAAAATTGCCTACAGCCATGTGTTATTATTTTAGGCCTTCGATGCCTGTCTGCGGTCACTCCTTCCACTAGGCCTCCACTGACCACACCACTGCTGCCCGTGTACCCCTGGAACCAATTTAAAATTGCCTACAGCCATGTGTTATTATTTTAGGCCTTCGATGCCTGTCTGCGGTCACTCCTTCCACTAGGCCTCCACTGACCACACCACTGCTGCCCGTGTACCCCTGTAACCAATTTAAAATTGCCTACAGCCATGTGTTATTATTTTAGGCCTTCGATGCCTGTCTGCGGTCACTCCTTCCACTAGGCCTCCACTGACCACACCACTGCTGCCCGTGTACCCCTGGAACCAATTTAAAATTGCCTACAGCCATGTGTTATTATTTTAGGCCTTCGATGCCTGTCTGCGGTCACTCCTTCCACTAGGCCTCCACTGACCACACCACTGCTGCCCGTGTACCCCTGGAACCAATTTAAAATTGCCTACAGCCATGTGTTATTATTTTAGGCCTTCGATGCCTGTCTGCGGTCACTCCTTCCACTAGGCCTCCACTGACCACACCACTGCTGCCCGTGTACCCCTGTAACCAATTTAAAATTGCCTACAGCCATGTGTTATTATTTTAGGCCTTCGATGCCTGTCTGCGGTCACTCCTTCCACTAGGCCTCCACTGACCACACTACTGCTGCCCGTGTACCCCTGGAACCAATTTAAAATTGCCTACAGCCATGTGTTATTATTTTAGGCCTTCGATGCCTGTCTGCGGTGACTCCTTCCACTAGGCCTCCACTGACAACACCACTGCTGCCCGTGTACCCCTGGAACCAATTTAAAATTGCCTACAGCCATGTGTTATTATTTTAGGCCTTCGATGCCTGTCTGCGGTCACTCCTTCCACTAGGCCTCCACTGACCACACCACTGCTGCCCGTGTACCCATGTAACCAATTTAAAATTGCCTACAGCCATGTGTTATTATTTTAGGCCTTCGATGCCTGTCTGCGGTCACTCCTTCCACTAGGCCTCCACTGACCACACCACTGCTGCCCGTGTACCCCTGGAACCAATTTAAAATTGCCTACAGCCATGTGTTATTATTTTAGACCTTCGATGCCTGTCTGCGGTGACTCCTTCCACTAGGCCTCCACTGACCACACCACTGCTGCCCGTGTACCCCTGGAACCAATTTAAAATTGCCTACAGCCATGTGTTATTATTTTAGGCCTTCGATGCCTGTCTGCGGTCACTCCTTCCACTAGGCCTCCACTGACCACACCACTGCTGCCTGTTTACCCCTGGAACCAATTTAAAATTGCCTACAGCCATGTGTTATTATTTTAGGCCTTCGATGCCTGTCTGCGGTCACTCCTTCCACTAGGCCTCCACTGACCACACCACTGCTGCCCGTGTACCCCTGTAACCAATTTAAAATTGCCTACAGCCATGTGTTATTATTTTAGGCCTTCGATGCCTGTCTGCGGTCACACCTTCCACTAGGCCTCCACTGACCACACCACTGCTGCCCGTGTACCCCTGTAACCAATTTAAAATTGCCTACAGCCATGTGTTATTATTTTAGGCCTTCGATGCCTGTCTGCGGTCACACCTTCCACTAGGCCTCCACTGACCACACCACTGCTGCCCGTGTACCCCTGGAACCAATTTAAAATTGCCTACAGCCATGTGTTATTATTTTAGGCCTTCGATGCCTGTCTGCGGTCACTCCTTCCACTAGGCCTCCACTGACCACACCACTGCTGCCCGTGTACCCCTGGAACCAATTTAAAATTGCCTACAGCCATGTGTTATTATTTTAGGCCTTCGATGCCTGTCTGCGGTCACTCCTTCCACTAGGCCTCCACTGACCACACCACTGCTGCCCGTGTACCCCTGTAACCAATTTAAAATTGCCTACAGCCATGTGTTATTATTTTAGGCCTTCGATGCCTGTCTGCGGTCACTCCTTCCACTAGGCCTCCACTGACCACACCACTGCTGCCCGTGTACCCCTGGAACCAATTTAAAATTGCCTACAGCCATGTGTTATTATTTTAGACCTTCGATGCCTGTCTGCGGTGACTCCTTCCACTAGGCCTCCACTGACCACACCACTGCTGCCCGTGTACCCCTGGAACCAATTTAAAATTGCCTACAGCCATGTGTTATTATTTTAGGCCTTCGATGCCTGTCTGCGGTCACTCCTTCCACTAGGCCTCCACTGACCACACCACTGCTGCCCGTGTACCCCTGGAACCAATTTAAAATTGCCTACAGCCATGTGTTATTATTTTAGGCCTTCGATGCCTGTCTGTGGTCACTCCTTCCACTAGGCCTCCACTGACCACACCACTGCTGCCCGTGTACCCCTGGAACCAATTTAAAATTGCCTACAGCCATGTGTTATTATTTTAGGCCTTCGATGCCTGTCTGGGGTCACTCCTTCCACTAGGCCTCCACTGACCACACCACTGCTGCCCGTGTACCCCTGGAACCAACATCAGAAAATATAAAAATAAGTATTTTGCTTATAAAAAAGAAAATACTGGAGAGATATCAAATGCAGACATTTTAACATTAAAAACAAACACATACAACAAAAATCTGGTACAGTACTAAAAATGGCCACCAGCTACAATAACTTTCTCCTGCAAGTAGTTAGCTGAAAGGTTTTTTCAATTTTAAACACAGATATGGCATCCACCGAGTGTTGTCCTGTCGCGTCTTCTTTATATTATTGCCAAGAAGATGCAAAACAATGAAAATAATAAAATCATTATTTACCAAAAAAATAGAGTAAGTCAAAACCACATTGCAAATAAACATTCATTACAAATAAAGAAGCAGGGCGCGTCCGAGGGTGAGTATATACCTAATAAGAATATAATCACCCTCGGACGCGCCCTGCTTCTTTCCGACAGCCTTCCTTCCTAAGAATCAGCCCTTCCGTGGTGTAGAGAGAGGGTTTGTTACACTCCAAGGTGTTCCCCAGGTTGCCTTTCCTGAGCTTCGATCTTCCGGCTCTCGTTTAGTAGTTGTTGGAAACTACGCTGCATTGGGCCTACAAATTGGGTATGGGGTGTAGAGAGATGGTGTGTTCCACTCCAAGGTGTTCTCCAGGTTGCCTTTCCTGAGCTTCGATCTTCCGGCTCTCGTTTAGTAGTTGTTGGAAACTACGCTGCATTAGGCCTACAAATTGGGTATGGGGTGTAGAGAGATGGTGTGTTCCACTGTAGAGAGATGGTGTGTTCCACTCCAAGGTGTTCCCCAGGTTTCCTCTCCATTGCTTCGATCTTCCGGCTCTCGTTTAGTAGTTGTTGGAAACTACGCTGCATTAGGCCTACAAATTGGGTATGGGGTGTAGAGAGATGGTGTGTTACACTCCAAGGTGTTCCCCAGGTTTCCTCTCCATTGCTTCGATCTTCCGGCTCTCGTTTAGTAGTTGTTGGAAACTACGCTGCATTGGGCCTACAAATTGGGTATGGGGTGTAGAGAGATGGTGTGTTCGACTCCAAGGTGTTCTCCAGGTTGCCTTTCCTGAGCTTCGATCTTCCGGCTCTCGTTTAGTAGTTGTTGGAAACTACGCTGCATTAGGCCTACAAATTGGGTATGGGGTGTAGAGAGATGGTGTGTTACACTCCAAGGTGTTGCCCAGGTTTCCTCTCCATTGCTTCGATCTTCCGGCTCTCGTTTAGTAGTTGTTGGAAACTACGCTGCATTAGGCCTACAAATTGGGTATGGGGTGTAGAGAGATGGTGTGTTCCACTGTAGAGAGATGGTGTGTTCCACTTCAAGGTGTTCCCCAGGTTTCCTCGCCAATGCTTCGATCATCATGCTCTCGTTTAGTAGTTGTTGGAAACTACGCTGCATTAGGCCTACAAATTGGGTATGGGGTGTAGAGAGATGGTGTGTTCCACTCCAAGGTGTTCTCCAGGTTGCCTTTCCTGAACTTCTATCTTCAGGCTCTCATTAAATTGTGGTTAAACGGAACAACTGCATTTGGCGTATTAGTTGGTTTGGGGCCTACTATCGGTGTCTGCCGCTCCTTGCTGTTCTCCTGGTTTCCTGTCCTGAAATTCCGTTTTCAGGCGCTCGTTAAGTAGTTGTTAATGTTAGACTGCATTTGGCCTACTAGTTGGGTTGGGGCCTACTATCGGTGTCTGCCACTCCTTGCTGTTCTCCTCCACTGAACAAAGCTGTGCCGCCTGTTTACTACTGTTGCCAATTTTGAACTGCATTTCGACTACTTACTGATTTGGGCCTACTCTCTGTGTCAGCCTCTCATTCCAGTTGTCCTCCACTGCAATGCCCCCTGATTAGTCCTGTGTTACCAATTTTGAACTGCATTTAGCCCACTTTATTCTTTGGGCCTATATCTGTGTTTCCTCCTCATCCTGCCCATTGCCCAGCCAGTGATAGATGAGTCTGCTGGTACATTGACCCATAACGCAACATTTCCCGTGCACGCTACACTGCAAGATTGTGACCCTGCTTAAAGTCAAGTCCCCCTTCCCGCATACCATACCACCTTACACGGGGACAAACAGGAAGGTGCAGATGAAAGTGCAGGTTCCTTCATCAGGTGGGGGGAGGAATACTAGTTGGCGACGTCACTGGCACAGGGCCTCTCATGGTACGCAAAAGTGTTGCTGCCGGTGGGAGGCGCCCCCGCCGTGCAAACACACCGCTGTACTTTGAGGGGCCCTGTGCCAGTGCCAATGCCAACGAGTGGGCCCCCCCTGCTTGCTCAGGTTCACAGCACTTGCAAAGTTGAAATACTTACCTCTCCCTGCTCCACTGCCGTGACGTGGTCCAGATTTCCTGGGCCCACTAATTACTTGAACCAGCCCTACCCACCACAACTTTAGCCAAATGACCCCCAATTTCAAATGCCTTCCAATTATTATAAGGTAAATTACGCTTGACAAGCTTCATTAAGAAGAATGGATGGTTTTGACATTAAAATGGGCACTCTAGGTGTTTTCCTGGCCCCCACTCACTGCCGACTATGCTGCCCCATTGACTTGCATTGGGTTTCGTGTTTCGGTCGATCCCGACTTTACGTCATAATCGGCCGATTTCACTCGACCCGACTTTTGAGATAGTCGGGTTTCGCGAAACCCGGCTCGACTCTAAAAAGGTCAAGGTCGCTCAACTCTACTTTGCACCACAATTGCGGTAGTATTGATGCTGTTCCTATTTTTTTATATATATATATATATATATATATATATATATATCATTTTCAAAGGAAATATTCACATATATATATATATGTGTGAATATTTCCTTTGAAAATGATGTGTAAATGACTTAGAGAATCTCTCTGTGTAAAAGCTCATAAAATCGCATTGCAGTTGGATAGCAATCTCACTGCATTCGGATGTAAATCGGATGCTAGGTGTGAATAATCGTATTGAACTCACATAAAAAATGCATGACACTCGTATGACACTTGCATTACACTGGTCCGACATTGCAGGGACAAAATCGGACAAATTTTAAAATCGCTAGTGTGATTCCAGCCTTAGATGGAAACCCCAATGTAAATGCTCAGCATAGAGCGCTGGATAAATGCGATCATCAATGTTGTGTTGTTCCCAGCAAAAGCTTCAATTCAATTCACAAAAAAATACATTGTAACGATCCATTTTTGGATTCGTGGCAGCTCTGCTTTCACTATAATTTAAATGTTGCTTTTTTCCTTTCAGGCCAGCAGGGGTTAATGTCAGTTTCCCTTGCTGGCGGCGTGCTGTAGCTGCTGAATTGCTAAGTCAGCTGACGTGGATGTTGACCACTCCCACTATCCTTTAAATAGTCACCATTTTCATCCTGTTGAGTGTGTTGTGCCATTTGCTGACTGACCCACTGGTGGAATTGTAACATCCATCATCTGTTAATGGAAATATAGGGGGCTTCCATGTTACTCGTAGCACAAGGGCACTGGAAAAGTGCTATGGCTCCCCACTCCCCAAAAGAAATTAAGAAAATTCTGTGCTCTCAAAGCCAAGTGCCCCTCTCCCCAGTGTGCCTAAACCACTGGAGCAGAACAATATTGTAACATACAATTATTAGGTTCTGTAGAAGGACGTAGATCTGGGGATTTATTATGATGGAATATAGGCTGAACTGGATGGACAAATGTCTTTTTTCAGCCTTACTAACTATGTTACTATGTTACTATGTATATTGGCACTATAATAGCAGACTTGCGATTTTCACTCAGCAACTTCCACTATAGCTTGTTTCTGAAAAACATCCATGGCATCAAATCATCACTACACCTGTAGTTAAAATCCCAAAGGGATATCATTTCTAAAATTGAGTCACTTGAGTGGGGGTTCTGCTCTTATAGCACTTAG
This sequence comes from Ranitomeya imitator, assembly GCF_032444005.1. Lineage (NCBI taxonomy): Eukaryota > Metazoa > Chordata > Amphibia > Anura > Dendrobatidae > Ranitomeya > Ranitomeya imitator. The sequence continues at coordinate 1,113,417,836 of NC_091282.1, forward strand.
GGGCTCTGTATATGGAGCTCACAAACTATTTTAGGAAAATCTATTCTCCAGGAGGCATATAGCGTTCTGTTCGTCCCATTTCTCACTGTGTGTGTAAGCAGTACGGTACAGTCAGATGGTCAGATGTTGGGTATTTCTACATTCTACAGAACTTGTGCAACAAATTTTGGTACTATGTTTATCCATTTACCATTATGAAAATGCAAAATCTGGGGCTAAAACAACATTTTTGTGATAAAATGTACCGTATATACTCGAGTATAAGCCGACCCGAGTATAAGCCGACCCCCCTAATTTTGCCACAAAAAACTGGGAAAACTTATTGACTCGAGTATAAGCCTAGGGTGGAAATGCAGCAACTACCGGTGAATTTCAAAAATAAAAATAGATACCAATAAAAGTAAAATTAATTGAGACATCAGTAGCTGCATTCATATATCCCCATATCTGCCCCATACTGTGCTCTGCTGCGTTCATATATTTTCATATCTGCCCCATACTGTGCTCTGCTGCGTTCATATATCCCCATATCTGCCCCATACTGTGCTCTGCTGCGTTCATATTGCCCCATAGATGCTCGGTATAAGTCTGTGCCATGGCCGCTGCTGCTGCAATAAAAAAAAAAAAGCCATACTCACCTCGCTGATTGCAGCTCCCAGCGTTCGGTCCCGGCATCTCTCTGCACTGACTGAACACTAGTGCGTCATCGCGCCCTCTGACCTGAACAGTCAGAGCGCAGATAGACGCCGGGAAGATGGATCGGCGCCTGGCGGCTGGAACGTGGACAGGTGAATATAACATACTCACCTAGTCCCAGCGATCCTCGCGCTGTCCCCGCCTGTCACAGCTGTCTTCGGTGCCGCAGCTTCTTTCTCTATCAGCGGTCACCGGCACCGCTGATTAGAGAAATTAATAGGCGGCTCCACCCCTATGGGAGGTGGAGCCGCCTATTCATTTTTCTAATGAGCGGTCCCACGTGACCGCTGAAGAGAGGAAGAAGCTGCAGCGCCGAAGCCCGTGGGACGGCAGGGACAGCGCGAGGATTGCTGGGACTAGGTAAGTATACCTCAGCGCCCTCTCCCCCTCACCCCACCGCTACCGTGACTCGAGTATAAGCCGAGGGGGGCACTTTCAGCCCAAAAATTTGGGCTGAAAATCTCGGCTTATACTCGAGTATGTACGGTAATTATTATTTCTTTACAACCCAATGGTATAAAATTCTGTGACACTCATGGTGTCAGTATGACCACTGCAGACCTAGATTAATTAATTAAGAGGTGTAGTTTGTAAGATGGGGTCACTTATGGCAGAGTTCTGCTTCTCTGGCACCTCAGGGGCTCTCCCAGTGCGTCATGGTACCAACAAATATAGCAGTAAAATCTGCATTATAATATTGTGCTCCTGCCCTATTGAGTTTTGTGCTGTTCCTGAAAGGTATTTCCTGTTTACATGTAGGGTATTGGAGCACTCAGGAGAAATTTTGGAACAAACTGACAGGTCCATTTTTTCCTATTAACCCTTAGAAAAATTCAAAACTTGGGGCCAAAACAATGTTGTAGTGGTAAAAATCTAATTATTCTTCTTAATCTTCCAATGGTATACACTGCACCCTTAGATGAAGTCATTGAGAGGTGTAGTTTGTAAAAATGAGGTCACTTATGGGGAGTTTCTGCTGTTCTGGCCCCAGAGGGGGCTTTGCCAGTGTGACATGGCACTCACAAACCTTTACAGCAAAATCTGAACTCCAGTATGGCTTTTATTCCCTTCTGAGCTTTGCACTGTGGCTCAAAAATAGTTTTTGAAAACATATGGGGTGTTGTTGTACTCAGGAGAAACTGCACAACAAATTTTGGGGTCCACTTTCTCCTAGTATCTTTGTGAACATAAAAAAAATCTGGGCTAAAGAATATTTTTTTGTGGGGAAAATGTGATTTAGTTTTTTTTCATGTCTTTACATTAAAAACTCCTGGGGACTCAAGGTCCTCATCAATCATCTAGATACATTCCTTTAGTTTTCAAAATGGGGCAAATTGTGGACATTTTCCATTGTTTAGACACATCAGGTGCTCTCCAAATGGGACATGATGTCTGCTCTTGATTCCAACCAATTTTTTTAAAAAAAAGTAAAGTGGGGCTTCTTCCATACTGAGCCCTGCTGTGCGCCAAAACAGTAGTTTTGCCCCATATATGGGGTATCTATCTAATCAGGAGAAATTGCGCAACAAGTTTTTCAGTCCATTTCTTACTGTTACCCTTGTGAAAAGAAAAAATTGGGGGCTAAATTTAATTTTTTTTGGAAAAAAGGAAAGTGTTCATTTATTTCCTTTTACATTGCATTAATTCTTGTGAAGCATCTTAAGGGTTACTGTATACTTCAGACTATAAGAAGCACCGGACCAAAAAATGCACCTAGTTTTTAGAGCAGAAAATTAAAAAAAAATTGAAGCAAAAAATGCGGTCTATTCTGTATTAATATCACCTATACTGGTGTATTATTATTATTATTATTTATTATTATTATAGTGCCATTTTGCCATTTATTCCATGGCGCTTTACATGTGAGGAGGAATATACATAATAAAAGTACAATAATCATGAACAATACCAGTCAAGATGAGAGAGGACCCTGCCCGTGAGGGCTCACAATCTACAAGGGATGGGTGAGAATACAGTAGGCCAGGGTAGAGCTGGTCGTGCAGCGGTTTGGTCTATCAGTGGTTACGTGGTTACTGCAGGTTGTAGGCTTGTCGGAAGAGGTAGGTCTTCAGGTTATATATATATATATATATATAGAGAGCAGTCTAGGAAAAAAGCGCCGCACAGCTGTTCCTCAATCACTAGCGGTATCTTCAGTGCATAGTAACTTCTCAGGGATCCGACTACCAGGTAGAGGTGCACGCATGAAACAAGTACAAACCACTGGCAATGCGTAGAAAGAAGCGGCAACACTCACCGGTCCTGTGTGGTCTGAATCATTTATTAGAAGAATGCACACACCGCATCTTCACGGCATCAGGATACAAACAAGGAGGGAGGTGAGCAGGATGTGACGATGGCCGTTTCGCGCCGACAGTAGCGCTTCCACGGGTCTAAGGTGCAGGAGCATGACGCGGGTCTATAAAGGCAGGTGAGAAGAAAACACCCTCCCTCCTCCCTTCACATCCCTGCCCCCTACCCCTCGCACCCACAGACAAGGTAAACATACATGATAAGTGAGATAAAAAAGAACCGGGATGTATAATATTAGCACGGGCACAGATTTATGTGCAAATGGCAGACAAATTCTCTCCTTGTGGTGGGATAGTGGTACTGCCCAACTGGATGTATATGCGTCTGGGACTATGTAGGAGACTCACTGTGCTTTAGTGGGAGGAGGGTATCTGTATAGTTACATTCCTGTCCTTGTACCTGTTTGGACGTTTGGGGTCTTGTATTGTTTGTTTTTAATCAGGAGCTGTATTGTTATAGATCCGGGTAGATCCCGGTTCTTTTTTATCTCACTTATCACGTATGTTTACCTTGTCTGTGGGTGCGGGGGGTAGGGGTCAGGGATGTGAAGGGAGGAGGGAGGGTGTTTTCTTCTCACCTGCCTTTATAGACCCGCATCATGCTCCTGCACCTTAGACCCGTGGAAGCGCTACTGTCAGCGCGAAACGGCCGTCGTCACATCCTGCTCACCTCCCTCCTTGTTTGTATCCCGATGCCGTGAAGATGCGGTGTGTGCATTTTTCTAATAAATGATTCAGACCACACAGGACCGGTGAGTAGAGTTGAGCGACCTTGACCTTTTTAGAGTCGAGCCGGGTTTTGCGAAACCCGACTATGTCCAAAGTCGGGTCGAGTGAAATCGGCCGATTATGACGTAAAGTCGGGATCGACCGAAACACGAAACCCAATGCAAGTCAATGGGGCAGCATAGTCGGCAGTGAGTGGGGGCCAGGAAAACACCTAGAGTGCCCATTTTAATGTCAAAACCATCCATTCTTCTTAATGAAGCTTGTCAAGCGTAATTTACCTTATAATAATTGGAAGGCATTTGAAATTGGGGGTCATTTGGCTAAAGTTGTGGGGGGTAGGGCTGGTTCAAGTAATTAGTGGGCCCAGGAAATCTGGACCACGTCACGGCAGTGGAGCAGGGAGAGGTAAGTATTTCAACTTTGCAAGTGCTGTGAACCTGAGCAAGCAGGGGGGGCCCACTCGTTGGCATTGGCACTGGCACAGGGCCCCTCAAAGTACAGCGGTGTGTTTGCACGGCGGGGGCGCCTCCCACCGGCAGCAACACTTTTGCGTACTATGAGAGGCCCTGTGCCAGTGACGTCGCCAACTAGTATTCCTCCCCCCACCTGATGAAGGAACCTGCACTTTCATCTGCACCTTCCTCTTTGTCCCCGTGTAAGGTGGTATGGTATGCGGGAAGAGCAACCTGACTTTCAGCAGGGTCACAATGTTGTTGTGTAGCGTGCACGGGGAATGTTGCGTTATGGGTCAATGTACCAGCAGACTCATCTATCACTGGCTGGGCAATGGGCACGATGAAGTGGAAACACAGATATAGGCCCAAAGAAGAAAGTGGGCTAAATGCAGTTCAAAATTGGTAACACAGGAATAACCAGGGGGCATTGCAGTGGAGGACAACTGGAATGAGAGGCTGACACAGAGAGTAGGGCCAAATCAGTAAGTAGTCGAAATGCAGTTCAAAATTGGCAACCGTAGTAAACAGGCGGCACAGCTTTGTTCAGTGGAGGAGAACAGCAAGGAGTGGCAGACACCGATAGTAGGCCCCAACCCAACTAGTAGGCCAAATGCAGTCTAACATTAACAACTACTTAACGAGAGGCTGAAAATGGTATTTCAGGACAGGAAACCAGGAGAACAGCAAGGAGTGGCAGACACCGATAGTAGGCCCCAAACCAACTAGTACGCCAAATGCAGTTGTTCCATTTAACCACAATTTAATGAGAGCCTGAAGATAGAAGCTCAGGAAAGGCAACCTGGGGAACACCTTGGAGTGTAACACACCATCTCTCTCCACCCCATACCCATTTTGTAGGCCTAATGCTGTGTACTTTTCTACAACTACTAAACGAGAGTCGGAAGACCGAAGCAATGGCAAGGAAACCTGGGGAACACCTTGGAGTGTAACACACCATCTCTCTCCACCCCATACCCAATTTGTAGGCCTAATGCAGCCTACTTTCCGACACCTACTAAACGAGAGCATGAAGATCGAAGCTCAGGAAAGGCAACCTGGGGAACACCTTGGAGTGTAACACACCATCTCTCTCCACCCCATACCCATTTTTTAGGCCTAATGCAGTGTACTTTTCTACAACTACTAAACGAGAGTCGGAAGACCGAAGCAATGGCAAGGAAACCTGGGGAACACCTTGGAGTGTAACACACCATCTCTCTCCACCCCATTCCCCATTTTTTAGGCCTAATGCAGCCTACTTTCCGACACCTACTAAACGAGAGCATGAAGATCGAAGCTCAGGAAAGGCAACCTGGGGAACACCTTGGAGTGTAACACACCATCTCTCTCCACCCCATACCCATTTTGTAGGCCTAATGCTGTGTACTTTTCCACCAACTACTAAACGAGAGCCGGAAGATCGAAGCTCATGAAAGGCAACCCGGGGAACACCTTGGAGTGTAACACAACCTCTCTCTACACCACGAAAGGGCTGATTCTTAGGAAGGAAGGCTGTTGTAAATAAGCATTGCGCGTCCGAGGGTGATTATATTCTTATTCGGTATCTACTCACCCTCGGACGCGCCATGCTTCTTGATTTGTAATTAATGTTTATTTGCAATGTGCTTTTGACTTACTCAATTATTTTTTTAATTATTGATTTTATTAAATTAATAGTTTAACATCTTATTGGAAATAATTTAAAGGAGACGCGACAGGACAACACTCGGTGGATGCCATATCTGTGTTAACAACTCCAAAAAACTTTCAGTTAACTTCTTGCAGGAGAAAGAAATTGTAGCTGTTGGACCTTTGTAGTACAGTTCCAGATATTTGTTGTGTGTTTGTTTTGATTGTTAAAATGTCTGCATTTGAGATCTCAACACGATCTTATTTTTTATAATCAAATTAATTTTTTAAATATTTTATTAGGTTGGTTCAAGGGGTACACGGGCCGCAGTAGACAGGTCAGTGGAGGCCTAGTGGAAGGAGGGACCGCAGATGCGCCACTGTTTCACCCATACACAATTAGTAGGCCTAATGCAGCGTAGTTTCCAACAGCTACTAAACGAGAGCCGGAAGATCGAAGCTCAGGAAAGGCAACCTGGGGAACACCTTGGAGTGTAACACAACCTCTCTCTACACCACGGAAGGGCTGATTCTTAGGAAGGAAGGCTGTTGTAAATAAGCATTGCGCGTCCGAGGGTGATTATATTCTTATTCGGTATCTACTCACCCTCGGACGCGCCATGCTTCTTGATTTGTAATTAATGTTTATTTGCAATGTGCTTTTGACTTACTCAATTATTTTTTTAATTATTGATTTTATTAAATTAATAGTTTAACATCTTATTGGAAATAATTTAAAGGAGACGCGACAGGACAACACTCGGTGGATGCCATATCTGTGTTAACAACTCCAAAAAACTTTCAGTTAACTTCTTGCAGGAGAAAGAAATTGTAGCTGTTGGACCTTTGTAGTACAGTTCCAGATATTTGTTGTGTGTTTGTTTTGATTGTTAAAATGTCTGCATTTGAGATCTCAACACGATCTTATTTTTTATAATCAAATTAATTTTTTAAATATTTTATTAGGTTGGTTCAAGGGGTACACGGGCCGCAGTAGACAGGTCAGTGGAGGCCTAGTGGAAGGAGGGACCGCAGATGCGCCACTGTTTCACCCATACACAATTAGTAGGCCTAATGCAGCGTAGTTTCCAACAGCTACTAAACGAGAGCCGGAAGATCGAAGCTCAGGAAAGGCAACCTGGGGAACACCTTGGAGTGTAACACAACCTCTCTCTACACCACGGAAGGGCTGATTCTTAGGAAGGAAGGCTGTTGTAAATAAGCATTGCGCGTCCGAGGGTGATTATATTCTTATTCGGTATCTACTCACCCTCGGACGCGCCATGCTTCTTGATTTGTAATTAATGTTTATTTGCAATGTGCTTTTGACTTACTCAATTATTTTTTTAATTATTGATTTTATTAAATTAATAGTTTAACATCTTATTGGAAATAATTTAAAGGAGACGCGACAGGACAACACTCGGTGGATGCCATATCTGTGTTAACAACTCCAAAAAACTTTCAGTTAACTTCTTGCAGGAGAAAGAAATTGTAGCTGTTGGACCTTTGTAGTACAGTTCCAGATATTTGTTGTGTGTTTGTTTTGATTGTTAAAATGTCTGCATTTGAGATCTCAACACGATCTTATTTTTTATAATCAAATTAATTTTTTTTATATTTAATGATGTTGGTTCAAGGGGTACACGGGCAGCAATAGACAGGTCAGTGGAGGCCTAGTGGAAGGAGTGACGGCAGACAGGCATCAAAGGCCTAACATTGGGCTGGCTGTAGGCAAGTTAAAATTGGTTCCAGGGGAACACGGCCATCAGTGGCCTGGTCAGTGTAGTTGTAGTTGAAAGAACGGGACGCAGACAGGCTTCGAAGGCCTAACATAACAAACTTGGGCTGGCTGTAGGCACTTTTAAATTTGTTCCAGGGGTACATGGGCAGCAGTGTATGGTCAGTGGAAGTCTAGTGGAAGGAGTGACCGCAGACAGGCTTCCAAGGCCTAACATAACAAACTTGGGCTGGCTGTAGGCACTTTTAAATTGGTTCCAGGGGTACACGGGCAGCAGTGGTCTGGTCAGTGGAAGTCTAGTGGAAGGAGTGACCGCAGACAGGCTTCCAAGGCCTAACATAACAAACTTGGGCTGGCTGTAGGCACTTTTAAATTGGTTCCAGGGGTACACGGGCAGCAGTGGTCTGGTCTGTGGAAGTCTAGTGGAAGGAGTGACCGCAGACAGGCTTCGAAGGCCTAACATAACAAACTTGGGCTGGCTGTAGGCACTTTTAAATTGGTTCCAGGGGTACACGGGCAGCAGTGGTCTGGTCAGTGGAAGTCTAGTGGAAGGAGTGACCGCAGACAGGCTTCCAAGGCCTAACATAACAAACTTGGGCTGGCTGTAGGCACTTTTAAATTGGTTCCAGGGGTACACGGGCAGCAGTGGTCTGGTCAGTGGAAGTCTAGTGGAAGGAGTGACCGCAGACAGGCTTCCAAGGCCTAACATAACAAACTTGGGCTGGCTGTAGGCACTTTTAAATTGGTTGCAGGGGTACACGGGCAGCAGTGGTCTGGTCAGTGGAAGTCTAGTGGAAGGAGTGACCGCAGACAGGCTTCGAAGGCCTAACATAACAAAATTGGGCTGACTGTAGGCACTTTTAAATTGGTTCCAGGGTAACACGGCCAGCAGTGGCCTGGTCAGTGTAGTAGTTGTAGAAAGAAGGGACCGCAGACAGGCTTCGAAGGCCTAACATAACAAAAATGTCAAAACAATGGTATTGTCAGTGCCAGGCATTGAAGGATGTCAGCGCCTAGACTACACATTGGTGAAGCTGTGAGAGATAATTTTGCTAGTGGTAGAGCACTGTTTGAGCTGGGGGGGGGAACTGTCTTGTGGCCGGCGGTACAGGCACAGGGCCCCTCATATTACAACGGTGTGTCTGACGTTGGGTGCGCACCACCACCGCCAGAGACACTTTATTGTACTATGAGGGACCCAGTGGCAGTGCCGTCGACCAAAAGCGGCCACACCCACCTCTTCAGACAAACAGCACTCTCAAGGGTCCAAGCGCAAAGTGGCGATAGCACGGCCCCGTGTGGGGAGTTTGGCCATTTCGTGAGGTGGAAACATGTCGTATGCTGGACAATCAGGTGAAGAAAATTACGAGATTGGAAAAGTCATTCAGAATAGTCCACAGGCAAGACCTTTTCATAGGAAAGCTAGGTGTCAGCCGGGCAGGGTGGGGCAAAAGATTTTGAAATCCAGTTGTGGTTCATTTTAATGAAGGTTAGATCATCTACATTTTGGGTAGCCAGACGAGTCCTTTTTTCTGTTAGTATTGAACCTGCAGCACTGAATACTCTTTCTGATAGGACACTAGCTGCCGGGCAAGCAAGCTCCTGCAATGCATATTCTGCCAATTCTGGCCAGGTGTCTAATTTGGATGCCCAGTAATCAAATGGGAATGACGGTTGAGGGAGAACGTCGATAAGGGATGAAAAATAGTTTGTAACCATACTGGACAAATGTTGTCTCCTGTCACTTTGAATTGATGCTGCAGTACCTGTCCTGTCTGCGGTCATAGAAAAATCACTCCACAACCTGGTCAGAAAACCCCTCTGGCCAACGCCACTTCTGATTTCTGCCCCTCTAACACCTCTGGTCTGCTGGCCCCTGGAGCTCGTGTGAGAACGATCACAGGCGCTGTGTGCAGGGAATGCCAGAAGCAAACGGTCAACAAGAGTTGATTGTTTTGTTGCTAATATTAGTTCCAAGTTCTCATGTGGCATAATATTTTGCAATTTGCCTTTATAGCGAGGATCAAGGAGGCAGGCCAACCAGTAATCGTCATCGTTCATCATTTTTGTAATGCGTGTGTCCCTTTTGAGGATACGCAAGGCATAATCCGCCATGTGGGCCAAAGTTCCCGTTGTCAAATCTGCGGTTGTGCTTGGTTGAGGGGCAGTTGCAGGCAAATCTACGTCACTTGTGTCCCTCAAAAAACCAGAACCCGGCCTTGCCACGCCACCAATTTCCCGTGCCCCCGGGAAAGCTTCCTCATTAAAAATATACTCATCCCCATCATCCTCCTCATCCTCCACCTCCTCTTCGCCCGGTACCTCGTCATGTACACTGCCCTGACCAGACAATCGCTGACTGTCATCAAGGCTTTCCTCTTCCTCTGGTGCAGACGCCTGATCCTTTATGTGCGTCAAACTTTGCATCAGCAGACGCATTAGGGGGATGCTCATGCTTATTATGGCGTTGTCTGCACTAACCAGCCGTGTGCATTCCTCAAAACACTGAAGGACTTGACACATGTCTTGAATCTTCGACCACTGCACACCTGACAACTCCATGTCTGCCATCCTACTGCCTGCCCGTGTATGTGTATCCTCCCACAAAAACATAACAGCCCGCCTCTGTTCGCACAGTCTCTGAAGCATGTGCAGTGTTGAGTTCCACCTTGTTGCAACGTCTATGATTAGGCGATGCTGGGGAAGGTTCAAAGAACGCTGATAGGTCTGCATACGGCTGGAGTGTACAGGCGAACGGCGGATATGTGCGCAAAGTCCACGCACTTTGAGGAGCAGGTCGGATAACCCCGGATAACTTTTCAGGAAGCACTGCACCACCAGGTTTAAGGTGTGAGCCAGGCAAGGAATGTGTTTCAGTTGGGAAAGGGAGATGGCAGCCATGAAATTCCTTCCGTTATCACTCACTACCTTGCCTGCCTCAAGATCTACAGTGCCCAGCCACGACTGCGTTTCTTGCTGCAAGAACTCGGACAGAACTTCCGCGGTGTGTCTATTGTCGCCCAAACACTTCATAGCCAATACAGCCTGCTGACGTATGCCAGTAGCTGCCCCATAATGGGAGACCTGGTGTGCAACAGTGGCAGGTGCGGATGGAGTGTTTGTGCGACTGCGGTCTGTGGACGAGCTCTTGCTTCTGCAGGAGGACGAGGAGGAGGAGGAGGAGGAGGAGGGGGTGCGAACGGCTACAGACAACTGTTTACTAGACCGTGGGCTAGGCAGAACTGTCCCAAACTTGCTGTCCCCTGTGGACCCTGAATCCACCACATTTACCCAGTGTGCCGTGATGGACACGTAACGTCCCTGGCCATGCCTACTGGTCCATGCATCTGTTGTCAGGTGCACCTTTGTGCTCACAGATTGCCTGAGTGCATGGACGATGCGCTCTTTAACATGCTGGTGGAGGGCTGGGATGGCTTTTCTGGAAAAAAAGTGTCGACTGGGTAGCTCGTAGCGTGGTACAGCGTAGTCCATCAGGTCTTTGAAAGCTTCGCTTTCAACTAACCGGTAGGGCATCATCTCTAACGAGATTAGTCTAGCTATGTGGGCGTTCAAACCCTGTGTACGCGGATGCGAGGCTAAGTATTTCCTTTTTCTAACCATAGTCTCATGTAGGGTGAGCTGGACTGGAGAGCTGGAGATCGTGGAACTAGCGGGGGTGCCGGTGGACATGGCAGACTGAGAGACGGTGGGAGATGGTATTGTTGCCGCCGGTGCCCTAGATGCAGTGTTTCCTACTACGAAACTGGTGATTCCCTGACCCTGACTGCTTTGGCCTGGCAAAGATACCTGCACAGATACAGCAGGTGGTGCGCTAAATGGTGGTCCTACACTGCCGGAAGGGATGTTGCGTTGATGACTAGCTTCATTGGCCGAGGGTGCAACAACCTTAAGGGACGTTTGGTAGTTAGTCCAAGCTTTCAAATGCATGGTGGTTAAATGTCTATGCATGCAACTAGTATTGAGACTTTTCAGATTCTGACCTCTGCTTAAGGAAGTAGAACATTTTTGACAGATGACTTTGCGCTGATCAATTGGATGTTGTTTAAAAAAATGCCAGACTGCACTCTTTCTAGCATCGGATACCTTTTCAGGCATTGCAGACTGAGCTTTAACCGGATGGCCACGCTGTCCTCCACCAGGTTTTGGCTTTGCCACGCGTTTTGGGCAAGATACGGGCCCGGCAGATGGAACCTGTGGCGATGTTGATGCCTGCTGCGGCCCCTCCTCCTCCTCTGCTTCAGAACTGCTGCCGCCTGCACCCTGTTCCCCCAATGGCTGCCAATCGGGGTCAAGAACTGGGTCATCTAATAACTCTTCTTGTACCTCCTGCGCAACTTCGTCTGTGTCACCGTGTCGTTCGGTGGTATAGCGTTCGTGATGGGGCAACATAGTCTCATCAGGGTCTGATTCTTGATCAGCACCCTGCGAGGGCAATGTTGTGGTCTGAGTCAAAGGACCAGCATAGTAGTCTGGCTGTGGCTGTGCGTCAGTGCACTCCATGTCAGATTCAATTTGTAATGGGCATGGACTGTTAACTGCTTCACTTTCTAAGCCAGGGACGGTATGTGTAAAGAGCTCCATGGAGTAACCCGTTGTGTCGCCTGCTGCATTCTTCTCTGTTGTTGTTTTTGCTGAAGAGGACAAGGAAGTGACTTGTCCCTGACCGTGAACATCCACTAACGACGCGCTGCTTTTACTTTTACCAGTTTCACGAGATGAGGCAAAAGAGCTAGAGGCTGAGTCAGCAAGATAAGCCAAAACTTGCTCTTGCTGCTCCGGCTTTAAAAGCGGTTTTCCTAATCCCAGAAAAGGGAGCGTTCGAGGCCTTGTGTAGCCGGACGACGAACCTGGCTCCACAGCTCCAGACTTAGGTGCAATATTTTTTTCCCCACGACCACCTGATGCTCCACCACTACCACTACCCTCATTACCAGCTGACAATGAACGCCCCCGGCCACGACCTCTTCCACTAGACTTCCTCATTGTTTTAAAAACGTAACCAAACTAACGTTATTTGTTGCAGTCACACAACTTACACGGTGAGCTATAACTTCAGTATGATTTAGCTACCCCTTTACAGGTTGGTGAGACCACAGCGAAAATCAGGCCCAATGTTACACACTCTTTTTTTGGTGGCTGCAAATTAGAGAGATGCCCCACACGCAGGACTGTCACTGAAGCACAAATGTTAATATTAATGTCACACTATTATTTTTTTTTTATTTTTATTTTTTTCAGGAACACTTTAGAAACCCCCCCAAAAAAAAAAAATAGATTTTTGCAGGGAGAATTTAGAAAACAAATGTAACAAACTATATGCTTTCTATGGGCCACTGAGTGAGAGATGACGCACACAGGAATCAGGAGTGGCACACAAGCCCAGAGGCCAATATTTTTCTACCAATGATTGATGGAGTTATTTTCTCTGGTAGATTTTGGAACCCAAATCAAGGAAAAAAAATGTAGGCTTTCTATGGACCACAATTGGAGAGAGAGAGAGAGAGAGAGAGAGAGAGATGGCACACCCAGGAGTCAAGACTGGCACACAAGCAGAAAGGCCAATATTAATCTCCCATTTTTTGGGGGGTTTTGTTTTTTTTTTTTGTTTTTTGTTTTTTTCAGGGAGACTTTAGAAAAAAAAAAAATAAAAAAAATATGATTTTATCAGGAAGAATTTAGAAACCAAATAAAATAAAATGATTTTTTCAGGGAGAATTTAGAAAACAAATAAAACCAAAAATAGGCGTTCTATGGCCCACTGACTGAGAGATGACGCACCCAGGAGTCAAGACTGGCACACAAGCACAAAGGCCAATATTAATCTCCCACTGTTTTTTTTTTTTTTTTTCAGGGAGACTTTAGAAAAAAAAATAATAAAAAAAATATGATTTTATCAGGAAGAATTTAGAAACCAAATAAAATAAAATGATTTTTTCAGGGAGAATTTAGAAAACAAATAAAACCAAAAATAGGCGTTCTATGGCCCACTGACTGAGAGAGAGAGAGAGATGGAACGCTTAGTACTGGCACACAAGCCCAAAGGGCAATATTAATCTCCCTTTTTTTTTCCAGGGAGAATTTCTAAAACCCAAAAAAAAAAAAAAATAGGCTTTCTATGGCCCACTATTTGTGAGAGAGATGGGACGCTCAGGACTGGCACAGATGGCACGCTCAGGACTGGCACAGAAGCCCAGAGGCCAATATTAATCTCCCTTTTTTTCTGGGAGAATTTATAAAACCAAAAAAATATTTAAATAGGCTTTCTATGGCCCACTATTTGTGAGAGAGATGGCACGCTCAGGACTGGCACAGATGGCACGCTCACAACTGGCACACAAGCCCAGAGGCCAATATTAATCTCCCTTTTTTCAGGGAAAATTTATAAAACCAAAAAAAAAATTAAATAGGCTTTCTATGGCCCACTATTTGTGAGAGAGATGGCACGCTCAGGGCTGGCACAGATGGCACGCTCAGGACTGGCACACAAGCCCAGAGGCCAATATTAATCTCCCTTTTTTTCAGGGAGAATTTATAAAACCCAAAAAAAAATAAAATAGGCTTTCTATGGCCCACTATTTGTGAGAGAGATGGCACACTCAGGACTGGCACACAAGCCCAAAGGCCAATATTAATCTCCCACTGTATTTTTATCAGGGAGAATTTATACACCCCACAAAAAAAAATACAGAAAAATGAAAAGGCTTTCTATGGCCCACTATGTGAGAGAGATGGCACACACAGGGATGGCACTCTAGCAGAAATGCCAAATTGCCAATCTTAATCTCCCACCAAAAAAAAAAAAAAAAAAAAAAACAGGGAATGTCCTACAATTACTATCTCCCTGCCTGCAGTAATCTCAGCCAGGTATGGCAGGCAGCTACTATCTCCCTGCCTGCAGTAATCTCAGCCAGGTATGGCAGGCAGCAATAAGGAGTGGACTGATGCACAAATGAAATAAAAAGTGTGGACAAACAAAAAAGATAGCTGTGCAGAAAGGAAGGAACAAGAGGATTTGTGCTTTGAAAAAAGCAGTTGGTTTGCACAGCGGCGTACACACAGCAATGCAGCTATCAGGGAGCCTTCTAGGGCAGCCCAATGAGCTACAGCGCTGAGGGGAAAAAAAAAAAAAAAAAAAACTTCCACTGTCCCTGCACACCGAGGGTGGTGTTGGACAGTGCAAATCGCTGCAGCACAAGCGGTTTTGTGGTTAATGGACCCTGCCTAACGCTATCCCTGCTTCTGACAAAGCGGCAGCAACCTCTCCCTAAGCTCAGATCAGCAGCAGTAAGATGGCGGTCGGCGGGAACGCCTCTTTATAGCCCCTGTGACGTCGCAGACAGCAAGCCAATCACTGCAATGCCCTTCTCTAAGATGGTGGGGACCAGGACCTATGTCATCACGCTGCCCACACTCTGCGTTTACCTTCATTGGCTGAGAAATGGCGCTTTTCGCGTCATTGAAACGCGACTTTGGCGCGAAAGTCGCGTACCGCATGGCCGACCCCGCACAGGGGTCGGATCGGGTTTCATGAAACCCCGACTTAGCCAAAAGTCGGCGACTTTTGAAAATGTTCGACCCGTTTCGCTCAACCCTACCGGTGAGTGTTGCCGCTTCTTTCTACGCATTGTCTATATATATATATATATATATATATATATATATATATAGTGCCTTGCGAAAGTATTCGGCTCCACTGTAACTTTTCAACCTTTTTCCACATACCATGCTTCAAACATAAAGATACCAAATGTTAATTTTTGGTGAAGAATCAACAAGTGGAGCACAATTGTGAAGTTGAACGAAATGTATTGGTTATTTTACATTTTTGTGGAAATTAAAAAAACTGAAAATTGGGGCGTGCAATATTATTTGGCTCCTTTAACTTAATACTTTGTTGCACCACCTTTTGCTGAGATTACAGCTAGTAGTCACTTGGGGTATGTCTCTATCAGTTTTGTATATCGAGAGACTGAAATTCTTGCCCATTCTTCCTTGGTAAACAGTTCGAGCTCAGTGAGGTTTGATGACGATCGTTTGTGAACAGCAGTTTTCAGCTCATTCCAAAGATTCTCAATTGGATTGAGGTCTGAACTTTAACTTGGCCATTCTAAGACCTGGATACGTTTATTTGTGAACCTTTCCTTTGCAGATTTTGCTTTATGTTTGGTATCGTTGTCTTGTTGGAAGAGAAATCTCCATCCCAGTCTCAAGTCTTTTGCAGACTCCAACAGGTTTTCTTCAAGAATGGTCCTGTATTTGGCTCCATCCATCTTCCCATCAATTTTAACCATCTTCATTGTCCCTGCTGAAGAAAATCAGGCCCGATCCATGATGCTGCCACCACCATGTTTGACAGTGAGGATGGTGTGTTGAGGGTGATGAGCTGTGTTGCCTTTACGCCAAACATATCGTTTGGCATTGTTGCCAAAAAGTTCGATTTTGGTTTCATCTAACCAGAGCACCTTCTTCCACATGTTTGGTGTGTCTCCCAGGTAGCTTGTTGCAAACTTTAATCAACACTTTTTATGGATATCTTTGAGAAATGGCTTTCTTTTTGCCACTCTTCCATAAAGGCCAGATTTGTGCAGTGGACGACTAATTGTTGTCCTATGGACAGACTGTCCCACCTCAGCTGTAGATCTCTGCAGTTCATCCAGAGTGATCATGGGCATCTTGGCTGCATCTCTGATCAGTCTTCTACTTGTTTGATTTGAAAGTCTAGAGGGACGGCCGGGTCTTGGTAGATTTGCAGTGGTATGATACTCCTTCCATTTCAATATGATCGCTTGAACAGTGCTCTTTGGGATGTTTAAAGTTTTGGAAATCATTTTGTATCCAAATCCGGCTTTAAACTTCTCCACAACAGTATCAAAGACCTGACTGTTGTGTTCCTTGATCTTCATGATGCTCTCTGTGCTTCAAACAGAACCCTGAGACTATCACAGAGCAGGTGAATTTATACAGAGACTTGATTACACACAGGTGGATTATATTTATCATCATTAGGCATTTAGAACAACATTGGATCTTTTGGAGATCCACAATGAACTTGTGGAGTGAGTTTGCTTCACTGAAAGTAAAGGGGCCGAATAATATTGCACACCCCACTTTTCAGTTTTTGAATTTCCCAAAAAATGTAAAATAACCAATACATTTCGTTCAACTTCACAATTGTGTTCCACTTGTTGTTGATTCTTCACCAAAAATTTAATTTTGGAATCTTTATGTTTGAAGCATGATATGTGGGAAAAGGTTGAAAAGTCCCAGGGAGCTGAATATTTTTGCAAGGCACTGTATATATACAATTCTGGCAAAAAGTAAGAGACCACCACAGCAAAACCCTGTCATTGGCAGCCCAATCTCTAGACCTGAAAACCTCTGGAATGTAATCAAGAAGATGATGGATAGTCACAAGCCATAAAACAAAGAAGAACTGCTTAAAGGTACACTGTCACCTGAATTTGGAGGGAACAATCTTCAGCCATGGAGGCGGGGTTTTGGGGTTTTTGATTCACCCTTTCCTTACCCGCTGGCTGCATGCTGGCTGCAATATTGGATTGAAGTTCATTCTCTGTCCTCCATAGTACACGCCTGCGCAAGGCAAGATTGCCTTGTGCAGGCATGTACTACGGAGGACAGAGAATGAACTTCAATCCAATATTGCAGCCAGCATGCAGCCAGCGGGTAAGGAAAGGGTGAATCAAACACCCCAAAACCCCTCCTCCATGGCTGAAGATTGTTCCCTCCAAATTCAGGTGACAGTGTCCCTTTAAATTTTTGCGCCAGAAGCAGAGTGAAAGACTGTTGGAAAGCATGCCAAGACGCATGAAAGCTGTGATTAAAAATCATGGTTATTCCACAAATTATTGATTTCTGAACTCTTCCTGAGTTAAACCATTAGTATTGTTGTGTCTAAATGATTATGAACTTTTTTTTTTTTTTGCATTATTTGAGGTCTGAAAGCACAGGTTTTTTTTTTAATTTTGACCATATTTCTTTGACAGAAAAAAATACAAAATTTATTGCTTGGAAATTCAGACATGCTGTCCGAAGTTTATAGAATAAAAGAACAATTTACATTTTACTGAAAAATATACGAAAATATACCAATAAAGAGAAAAATCAGACAAACTGAACATTTTGCCATGGTCTCTTAATTTTTGCCAGAGCTTTATATATGTCCCCAATCCAGGTATGCATGGCACCCTCATCCCTATCATGGTGTGCCCAGTCCCCTCATCCCCATCCTGATATTTTTGGCCCCCTCATCCCCATCCTGGTATGCATGGCTCCTTCATCCCTATCCTGTTAGGCATGGCCCTCTCATCCCTATCCTGGTATGCATAGTTTCCTCATCCCTATCCTGGCATGCACAGCCCCATCATCCCCATCCTGGTAGGCATGGCCCCCTCACCTCCATCCTGGTATGCACAGCCCTCTCATCCCCATCCTCGTATGCAAGGCCCGCTCAACCCTATGCTGGTATGCATGGCCTCCTCATCGTGGTATGCATGGCCTCCTCATCCCTATCCTGGTAGGCATGTCCCGCTTATCCCTAGCCAGGTATGCATGGTCCTACTCATCCCTATCCTGGTAGGCATGGTTTCCGTCATCCCTATCCTGGTATGCAGGGCCCTCAACTCCATCCTGGCATGCATAGCCCCATCCTTACAAAACCTACAAGAAGCAAAATAAACATAATCCCTACTGTAACTAAATAAGTTAAAAGCAAAAATGCTTTTAAATAATACAGGGTCCTTAGTAATACTGTTTTTGATCAAACATAGCATAAAAGCCATCCCACTGTAGACAAGTTGACTCTGATGGGGACGGTCCTACGCAGTCTAATATTAAAAACCTTACCATGTGTCAGAGTTGACCTCAATGTGTGAATAAGGGCAGACAAAAGGACAGGGTCCTGACCTGTGGACATCAGCCTAGGGAAGCCTTTAAATGTTATTTCCAGCTCCGGAGAGAGGGAGGCCACATCCATACAAAGAAATTGAGCTTGATTTAAGTTGGTATACATGCAGCATGCAGCATGTTCACCTTGGCCATAAAGCATACAAAAACTACAAGAAGCAAAATAAACATAAACCATACTGTAACTTAATAAGTTAAAAGCAAAAATGCATTTAAATAACACAGGGTTCTTAGTAATACTGTTTTTGATCAAAAGTAGCATAAAAGCCATCCCAGCGTCCATCCTTATCCTGGTATGATTGGCCCCCATATGCATCCTGGTATGCATGGCCCCATCAGAAAAAAACATAAAAAAAAACATTCTACTTACTTTACTGCACTCCCTCGTAGCGTCTTGTTCCAATGCCTTCACTGCCCATGGGCGTGGAATGCAGTGAATATTCATTTCTCTTTAGCAGCAGGCACAGGAGTTAGTCACAGCCGCTGGCTCCTGCCTCCGGCTCCTGCCTCCTGTGACCTGCTGCTCCACTGATGCCACTTCCCCACCCAGGGCCGGTTTTAGTCAAAGTAGGGCCCTGTTCAAAAGTTTAAAGTGGGGCCCCAAATGCTCAGATATTGCACCATCACACATAATAATAATAATAATAATAATAATCTTTATTTTTATATAGCGCTAACATATTCCGCAGCGCTTTACAGTTTGCACACATTATCATCACTGTCCCCGTGGGGCTCACTATCTAAATTCCCTATCAGTATGTCTTTGGAAATACACCGAAATATTTCAGTTGTATTTACTTGCGCTGAGTTCAGACCGTTAAATGGGCGCGATCACCAATATTGAAGTCATTTGACGCTTGTTCCCATATTTTTTTACACCGGCTGAGAAAGAATGATGGGGCAGACAGTGCTCGATACAGTATAATGCACTCCCCATGGTCATTGAAGAAGTATAATGCAGCCCCCCTCACAGTATACTGCAGCCCCCTCATAGAGTATACTGCAGCCCCCCACACACAGTATAATGCAGCTCCATACACACAGAATAATGCAGCCTCCTCATGGGTATAATGCAGCCTCAGGGTATAATGCAGACCCCCTCTCACACACAAACTGTTAGGGCTAGCGGAATGCACCAAATAATAAGATAGAATAAGGTGCGTTCGCAGCCCGGGGTCCACCGTGCAGAGATGGAACCTGCTGCCAAGTAATGACGGACTATATGGCAGTACAATGTGAATACCAACACGGGTTAACTTCACCCTGTGTGAAGGAAGCGAACCCTGTTGCGTCACAGGGCCACAGTACCGCACGTAACAAAACTAATAATTAATTAGCACGAGAGTGCGAACTGTGCTGTACTGGCGGACGCCACTAACCACCCTGACTTGGGTTAGAGAAGCACTCTAATGGCGCATGGCACCATACTGGCGGTCAGAGCAGTAGGCGCTGTTTCGTGTATTAACACTGTGAGTTCAGCCGGGCGCTAGATTGCAGCCATACACCTTACGCGAACAGTCATAGACAAGGGATGGGTTTTTAAGGAACGACTTGCACTCATCAACACACACACGATTACAATTGTACACTAGCGCATGGCCGTGCGGTCATGCGAAGCATATATAGCTACAACATGTATAGGACCTTCCAATAAAGGACCAATAGGAAGCTGCCACAGAAGTTTAGCACCTTCAGGACCTTCCAGGAGGACAAATGAGAACCGCTGCAGCATCTGAGCATGTGACCCTCGATCTCCAATGGGAGATCTCACCCTGGGCATGCTCAGAAGGGAAAAAGCAGGACTTAGTCCCAAAAGCATCTGCTCGCCGCTGACCAGCACTGGCTTCAATAGCAGAAGCAGGAAAAGCAGCAGTAACCCTATGCACAGAGTGAGACTGAGCAAGACGCTGGGACCGACGTCTCTGCTGAGCAGACTCCACTGCAGCTGGAGAAGAATGGGAGACTGCAGCAGAGATGGTTCGAGATTCCCCCTGTGCAGAGGCAGGAACTCGACACCTAACATTACCCCCCCCTAGGGCCCCCCTCCTTGAACCTCGCTATGCTCGAAGGCAGCAATGAGCTGTGGAGCTCAAATGTGTTCAGCAGGCTCCCAGGACCTGTCCTCTGGGCCATAACCCTTCCAATCCACCAGATAGAATTTTTTGCCACATACCACCTTGCACCCCAAAATAGCATTCACCTCATAATCGTCCGTAGATGCGAACCCGATGTCCCGGCAGATGACTCGGAAAACCGGGACATGTATACCGGTTTCAAGAGGGACACATGAAAGGTGTCGGTGATACCCAAGCGTGGAGGAAGAGCCAGACGGTAGACCCCACGGTTAACCTGTTCGAAGACCTTGAAGGGACCCAAGTAGCGAGGTGCAAACTTAGTGGACTCAACACGCAGCCTGATGTTACGGGTGGAGAGCCACACTAAGTCGCCAGGAGCAAAGGTCGGAGCGGGGCGCCGATGAGCATCGGCGGAGGACCTCATTCTCTCCTTGGAGGCCCGAATGGCATCCTGAGTGCGGTCCCAAATGTCCCATGCCTCCACAGCCCAGTCTTCCACCCTGGAGTCGGAGGAAGACACAGGCATGGGCACAGGAACACGCGGATGCTGGCCGTAATTTAGGAGGAATGGAGTATGACCGGTGGAGTCGGCTACGGCGTTGTTAAGTGCAAACTCTGCCCACGGTAGCAAGGATGCCCAGTCATCCTGCCTGGCAGAAACAAAATGTCATAAATATGTGACCAAGGTCTGGTTGGCCCTCTCTACCAAACCATTCGTCTTGGGATAATATGCCGAAGAGAGATTCAACTCAATGCTTAGTAGACGACAAAGATCTCTCCAGAATCGAGATGCAAACTGGGGACCCCGGTCACTAACAATTTTGTCTGGCATACCGTGTAGGCGAAAGATATGTTTGATGAACAACACAGCCAGAGCCCGTGCAGAAGGTAGCCATGGAAGAGGCACCAAGTGCACATTTTGGAAAAATGGTCGGTGATCACCCAGATAATGGTACAGTTACGAGACTTGGATAAGCCCACCACAAAGTCCATCCTGACCATCTCCCAGGGCCTGTCCGCCACCGGCAGAGGGTAAAGCAAACCAGCTGGCAGTTGCCGAGGGGACTTGTTCTTGGCGCAAGAGACACACGCCCGAACATATTCTGCGACATCACGAGCCATATGCAGCCACCAGTATGTCCTCGCCAGTAACTCAGATGTCCTTTTGGAACCAAAATGTCCACCCACCCTGGACGAGTGTGCCCAAGAGAGAACCTCCGGTCGCAAACTGGATGGTACAAAAGTCTTGCCTGGAGGCACAGACTCCAGCGAAAATGGGGCCACAGTTCTCAAGCTCTCGGTGGGGACAATAAGCCGAGGCTCCTCTTCCTCCTCCACAGATGACACAACGGAGCGAGAGAGAACGTCGGCCCGAATGTTCTTCTCCCCAGAAAGAAAATGGAGGGTGAAATGAAATCGGGAGAAGAACAAGGACCATCTGGCCTAGCGAGAATTTAACCGCTGGGCTGTCTGCAGGTACACCAAATTTTTATGATCTGTGAAGACTTGGAAGGGAAAACGAGCTCCCTCCAATAGATGTCTCCACTCCGAGAAAGCCAACTTCATGGATAGCAACTCCCTGTCCCCAATGGAATAATTCCTCTCTGCTGGTGAGAAGGTCTTAGAAAAGAAGAAGCAAGGATGCTTCCGACCTTGAGCATCCTTTTGGAAGAGGACTGCTCCGGCACCAACAGATGAGGCATCCACCTCCATGATAAATGGCTTATCTACATCGGGGCGATGTAGGATGGGAGCGCTAGCGAAGTGTGACTTTATGGATTTAAAGGCCTTGGAGACCTCCTCATACCACAATTTGGGATTTGCCCCCTTCTTGGTGAGGGCAACCAAGGGAGCTACCAAAGTTGAGAAGTGCGGAATGAACTGGCGATAATAATTAATGAACCCCATAAAACGCTGCACCGCTTTAAGAGAATGGGGTTCCTGCCAGTCCATCACAGCCTGTAGTTTGGCAGGATCGATAGCCAATCCCTGGGCGGAGATGATATAGCCTAGGAAAGGTAAGGACTCCTGCTCGAACATACACTTCTCCAACTTGGCATAGAGGGAGTTTGCCCGTAGGTGGTCGAAGACTTTGCAAACATCTCTCCGGTGCGAGTCCATATCTAGAGAGTAGATGAGAATATCATCCAGATAGACTACGACCAAGGTGGAGAGCATATCCCGGAAGATGTCGTTCACAAAGTCTTGGAAAATGGCTGGGGCATTACAGAGCCTGAAGGGCATCACCAGATATTCATAGTGCCCATCCCTGGTGTTAAAAGCTGTCTTCCATTCATCCCCCTCACGGATGCGAATCAGGTTGTAAGCACCCCACAGATCTAATTTAGTAAATACCGTTGCTCCCCGAAGCCTATCAAAGAGCTCTGATATCAAGGGCAAAGGATACTTATTCTTAATGGTGATGGCGTTAACACCCCTGTAGTCTATGCATGGACGCAATTCCCCATTCTTCTTCTGCACGAAGAAGAACCCTGCCCCAGCAGGTGACACTGACTTCCTAATGAATCCTCTTGCCAGATTTTCCTGGATGTACTGTGAGATTGCCTCCATCTCCGTGAGAGATAACAGATAGACTCGACCCCGGGGAGGCTCAGCACCAGGCAAGAGATCAATAGGATAGTCATAGGGGCGATGGGGCGGAAGGGTCTCTGCCGCCTTTTTGGAGAACACGTCTGCATAAGACCAATATTGCTTGGGGAGAGAGGATAGATCTGCGGGTACCTCTGTAGTAGCAACCTGAACGCACTCCCTCTGACACCTACCCCACAAGATTCACCCCATCCCAGAATTCTGCCTGAGGACCACTCGATATGAGGAGAGTGGTACCGTAGCCAAGGTATCCCCAACAGGACCTCATCAATTCCCTCAGGAATGACGAGCAGAGATATAATCTCCTGATGGGATGACGACATAAACAGAGTAAAAGGGATGGTCTGGTGTGTTATTTGAGGTGAATAGAGCACTGACTCACGAATCCCCTACAAGATTTGCTATCTCCAGAAAATTTTTCTGGCAGCGGGAGGCGAGATAATGTCGGAACAGGGGTGGCAGTGGACAAGGTTGCTGCAGCCATGCTAGCAGCCTGTACAGCAACTGCGGTAACATCCACAGCTGAGGTTGAGCTCTCGAGAGCCGCCAACCTACCCTCCAGCTGCTGGATATGCTGCAAGGATTGCTGTTTGTCCGCCATTATTAGCCAGACCCTGGCGCTTGTGTAATGTTAGGGCTAGCGGAACGCACCAAATAATAAGATAGAATAAGGTGCGTTCGCAGCCCGGGGTTCACCGTGCAGAGATGGAACCTGCTGCCAAGTAATGACGGACTATATGGCGGTACAATGTGAATACACACACGGGTTAACTTCACCCTGTGTGAAGGAAGCGAACCCTGTTGCGTCACAGGGCCGCAGTACCGCACGTAACAAAACTAATAATTAATTAGCATGAGAGTGCGAACTGTGCCGTACTGGCGGACGCCACTAACCACCCTGACTTGGGTTAAAAAAGCGCTCTAATGGCGCGTGGCACCTTACTGGCGGTCACAGCAGTAGGCGCTGTTTTGTGTGTTATTGCTGTGAGTTCAGCCGGGCGCTAGATTGCAGCCATACACCTTAGGCGAACAGTCATAGACAAGGGATGGTTTTTTTAAGGAACGTCTTGCACTCATCAACACACACGATTACAATTGTACACTAGTGCATGGCCGTGCAGTCATGCAAAGCTTATATAGCTACAGCATGTATAGGACCTTCCAATAAAGGACCAATAGGAAGCTGCCACAGAAGTTTAGCACCTTCAGGACCTTCCTGGAGGACCAATGAGAACCGCTGCAGCATCTGAGCATGTGACCGTCAATCTCCAATGGGAGATCTCACCCTAGGCATGCTCAGAAGGGAAAAAGCAGGACTTAGTCCCAAAAGCATCTGCTCGCCGCTGCCCAGCACTGGCTTCAATGGCAGAAGCAGGAAAAGCAGCAGTAACCCTGTGCACAGAGTGAGACTGAGCAAGACGTTGGGTCCGACGTCTCTGCTGAGCAGACTCCACTGCGGCTGGAGAAGAATGGGAGACCGCAGAAGAGATGGTTCCAGATTCCCCCTGTGCAGAGGCGGGAACTTGACACCTAACACACACTAAAATGCAGATACCCACACAATATAGTGCACACACAGTATATCACAGCCCCCACACACAATGTACTGCAGCCCCACACACATAGTATAATACAACCTCACACACACAGACAATATATTGCAGCCCCCTCATAGAGTATTCTGCGGCCCCCCTCGTAGAGTATACTGTAGCCCCACACATGCACAGTATAATGCAGCCCCCATCAGGGCATAATGCAGCACCCCTCTCTCTCATACACACACAGTATAGTGCAGACACTTAGTATAATGCAGCCCCCACACATACATACACAGTATAATACAGGCCTCCCACTCACAGTATAATGCAGCCTCCACCATTCACAGTAAAATGCAACCCCCACTCACAGTATAATGCAGCCCCCTGCACACAGTATAGGGCAGCCCCCACACAGTATAATTCAGCCTCCCACTCACAGAATAATGCAGCCCCCACACACACATTATAATACAGCTCCATCACTCACAGTATAATGCAGCCCCCACTCACAGTATAATGCAGCTCCTGCCACTCAGAGTATAAAGCAGCACCCCTGCACAGTCAACTCTTCTCTGAATGTGCAGCCTGTGTACATGGAAAGTCAGAAAGGGAAAAATTGTTTAAAACTTTCAACCATAAATTCTTTTAATTTCATAAGTGAAATTTTCTTTTACAAAATTAATTATATGTATAACAAAGCAGCAGCAGTACCAATTACAATATATGTTATGATGGATCAGATACTTTATATGACAATGAAAAATCTGATGCACATTAGCAAACAATGTTGCACCACCTGAACAGTCAGGTTCAGATGTACCTAGACTGGCTCTTGCCAGTATAATAACCCCATTTATAAAAATGTAGCATTAACCATGAAACCACTATTAATTCCATAGGGGAAAAAAAAGTCCTTGTTAATAAAAATGGGTTTGTGCTAGCTATACTAAAAAGAGCCAAATTCTTTCAGTTTCTAAGTGCTGATATGTACAATGTCTAATGTATAACATTTTACCTGCTCCTTTACCTCCTTTACTTCCTTTATCTTCACTAAATTTAGTAACAAACCTCTGTGTGAGACACAGCAGTAAAAAAAGTACATGGCAAATAAAACATATACGGTTTTCAAAGAAAGTAACAAGAAGTGCATTACAAACACTAAAGAACAGTTCTTAAAATATATAGCCAGACAAAGAGAAGATAAATAGAGTGTGCAAGCCAAGGAAAAGTCCATGCCAAGTCAATGCCTAAGGGAAATTGCCTAGCTGGTAAAGACAGCGAATAAATTTGTTTAAGAAAAACATTAAAACTTCACAAAAGATAGAAGCAAGAGACAAGCAAAGTACAAAGGAAAGTGCAAGAAGGAGCTGTGTATAAATATATGTATACACATGAATGAATATATACAGTATATATATATACAGTATATATATATATATATATATATATACTGTATATTCTTGAATTTTTTCTAGAAAATGTATATTTCTCCCAGAAAAATATGACAATCAAACATTTTGTTATACACATGTTTTTTTTCTTTGTGTATTGGAACAACACAAAAAACAGAAAATAATGCAAATTGGACATCATTGTACGCAGAACCCAGATAATGGACAAAATTGTTGGCACCTTTCAAAGTTTGTGGGCAAATATTGCTCGATCAAACTCACTTGCTGCAAGTAACAGATGTCGGCAACATAAAAATCACACCTGAAACAAGATAAAAGGAGGAGAGGTTAACTCAAGCTTTGCATTTTGTTTTTGTGAGTGCCACACTAGACAAGAAGAACAGAAAGAGAAGAGAACTGTATGAGGATTTGAGAATCAAGATTGTAGTAAAATATCAACAATCTCAAGGTTACAAGTACATCTCCAGAGATCTTGATGTTCCTTTGTCCATAATACGCCACATAATCAAAAGTTTACTACCCATGGCACTGTAGCCAATCTCCCTGGATGAGGATGGCAGAGACAAATTGATGAATGCATGATAGTCTGGATGGTGGATAAGCAGCCTCAATCAAGTTCCAAAGAAATTTAAGCTGTCCTGCAGGCACAGGATGGATCAGTGTCAGTGCGAATTATCCATCAACATTTGAATGAAATGAAACACTATGGCAGAAGACCCAGGAGCACCCTACTACTGACATAGACATAAAAAGCTAGACTAAAGTTTGCCAAAATGTATGGAAGTAAGCCAAAAACCTTCTGGGATAGAGTCTTGTGGACAGATGAGAGACCGAGATAGAGCTTTTTTGTAAAGCACATCATTTTACTGTTTAGTGAAAACAGATTGAGACCTATAAAGAAAAGAACACAGTACCTAGAGTCAATTATGGTGGAGGTTAACCCTGCTGTTCTGTTCGGTCTGGGGAGACCTATTTTGAACTTTGGTATTTTTTGGGGTGTTCAAGATGCGGTTCTGAAACTTGTGGTTGATTGATTTAAATGAGGATGGGTCGGTCGGCCACGGGTTTCAGAGCCGCATCTTGAATATTTTAAAGAATATTGAAGTTCAAAGTCGGTCATTTTTGACCAACAGAACAGCAGGGTTAAAAGATATTTTGGGGTCATTTTGCTGCCTCTGGCACTGGATGCCTTGACTGTGTGCAAGGCATCATGACATCTGAAGGTTACCAATGTATTTTGGGTCGCAATGTAGAGCCCAGTGTTAGAAAGCTGGGTTTGCGTCCTAGGTCATGGGTCTTCAAGCAGGATAATGACCCCAAACATACATCAAGAAGCACTGAAAAATGGATGGAAACAAAGTGCTGGAGAGTTCTGAAGTGGCTAATAATAAGGGTCGGTGTCAACATTCAGCACACCTGGGCAAGTGACGGGGCCCTGAGCATGCGAGGGGCCCACTCACCATTCGGACATTGGTTCCTGCCTGTGCCAATTCCGAAGCCTGCAATTGAGCCCTCCACTTGCTCCAAGCCCCGGCACTTGCAATACTCACCTCTCCCTGTTCCACCGCTGTGGCGTCTTCCATATCCTCTGA
The DNA here is from genome assembly GCF_032444005.1 of Ranitomeya imitator. Classification (NCBI taxonomy): domain Eukaryota; kingdom Metazoa; phylum Chordata; class Amphibia; order Anura; family Dendrobatidae; genus Ranitomeya; species Ranitomeya imitator. Next base: position 1,113,445,569 of record NC_091282.1, read on the forward strand.
CTATGACGTTTTAGGTCAGATGGAGCGATGACATCATGTCTGTGTGCCCTCTACCTGAACAGTCACAGTGCAGAGAGTCGGAAAATGCTGACGCTGAGGAGTCTGAAGCAGAGCAGTGGCCAGCGAGGAGAGGTGAGTATTTTTTTTTATGTTTGGAGCATCTTATGCGCCAATTACATATGGAACAGTATATGAGGCCCATTACATATATATGGAGCATCTTATGGGGCCAATTATATATGGAGAATTTTATGGGGCCAATTATATATGGAGGATCTTATGGGGCCAATTATATATCGAGCATTTTATGAGGCCCATTCCATTTGGAGCATTATATGGAGCCCATAATATATTGTATGATGCATTATGTGGGGTCCATTATTCTGTATGGAGCAATATATGGGGCTTATTATTCTGTGTGGAGCAATATATGAGCTCATTATTCTTTATGGAACATTATATGGGGTTTATTATTCTGTATGCTCATCATATACTGCATGGAGCATTATATGGGGCTCATTATACTGTATGGAGCATTATATGGGGTATACTCTTCTTTATGGAGCATTACATGGGGCTCATTATTATGTATGAAACAATATATGGGGTACATTATTCTGTGGTGCCGATAATACTGTATGGAGCAATATATGGGGCTCATTATTCTGTATGGAGCGTTATGTGGTGCCCATAATACTGTATGGAGGACTTTCCGGTTCCTGAGCTATTGTTATCACTCATGTAATGTAAGAAGTAAATGAAATAATAATAATAATAATAATAATTTTTATTTATATAGCGCCAACATATTCCGCAGCGCTTTACAAATTATAGAGGGGACTTGTACAGACAATAGACATTACAGCATAACAGAAATACAGTTCAAAACAGATACCAGGAGGAGTGAGGGCCCTGCTCGCAAGCTTACAAACTATGGGGAAAAGGGGAGACACGAGAGGTGGATGGTAACAATTGCTTTAGTTATTCGGACCAGCTATAGTGTAAGGCTCAGGTGTTCATGTAAAGCTGCATGAACCAGTATGTAGCAGTACAGACACAGAGGGCTAATACTGCATAAAGTGTATGAGAACATGATGCGAGGAACCTTTTTTTTTTTTTTTTTATTATAAATAGGCCACACAGGGATCGTTAGGTTAATGCATTGAGGCGGTAGGCCAGTCTGAACAAATGAGTTTTTAGGGCACGCTTAAAACTGTGGGGATTGGGGATTAATCGTATTAACCTAGGTAGTGCATTCCAAAGAATCGGCGCAGCACGTGTAAAGTCTTGGAGACGGGAGTGGGAGGTTCTGATTATTGAGGATGCTAACCTGAGGTCATTAGCGGAGCGGAGGGCACGGGTAGGGTGGTAGACTGATACCAGGGAGGAGATGTAGGGTGGTGCTGAGCCATGGAGTGCTTTGTGGATGAGGGTAGTAGTTTTGTACTGGATTCTGGAGTGGATGGGTAGCCAGTGTAATGACTGGCACAGGGTAGAGGCATCGGTGTAACGGTTGGTGAGGAATATGATCCTGGCTGCAGCATTCAGGACAGATTGGAGTGGGGAGAGTTTGGTAAGAGGGAGGCCGATTAGTAGAGAGTTACAATAGTCCAGACGAGAATGAATAAGTGAAACAGTAAGAGTTTTTGCAGAGTCGAAAGTAAGAAAAGGGCGAATTCTAGAAATGTTTTTGAGATGCAGGTAAGAAGAGCGAGCCAGTGATCGGATGTAGGGGGTGAATGAAAGGTCAGAATCAAGGATGACCCCAAGGCAGCGGGCATGTTGCTTTAGAGTAATGGTGGAACCGCACACGGAGATGGCAATGTCAGGCAAAGGTAGGTTAGTAGAGGGAGAGAACACGAGGAGTTCAGTTTTTGACAGGTTTAGTTTCAGATAGAGGGAGGACATGATGTTAGAGACAGCGGTAAGACAATCACTGGTGTTTTCTAAAAAGGTCAGTGTGATATCGGGAGCAGAAGTGTATAATTGGGTGTCGTCAGCATAGAGATGGTACTGGAAACCAAATCTACTGATTGTTTGTCCAATAGGGGCAGTATACAACGAGAAGAGTAGGGGGCCTAGGACTGATCCTTGAGGAACCCCAACAGTAAGGGGAAGGTGAGAGGAGGAGGAACCAGCAAAACATACAGTGAAGGATCGGTCAGAGAGATAGGAGGAGAACCAGGAGAGAACGGTGTCCTTGAGGCCGATGGAGCGGAGCATAGTGAGGAGGAGCTGATGATCCACAGTGTCGAATGCTGCAGAGAGATCCAAGAGAATTAGCATGGAGTAGTGACCATTAGATTTAGCTGTTAGTAGGTCATTAAAGACTTTAGTGAGGGCAGTTTCAGTAGAGTGTAAAGAGCGGAAGCCAGATTGAAGAGGGTCGAGAAGAGAGTTATCTGAGAGATAGCGGGTAAGACGGGAGTGGACAAGGCGTTCGAGGAGTTTAGAGATGAAGGGAAGATTAGAGACAGGTCTATAATTAGCGGCACAGTTTTGATCGAGGGATGGTTTTTTAAGTAATGGATGTATGATGGCATGCTTAAATGAGGAGGGAAAAATACCGGAAGTGAGGGAAAGGTTGAATATTTTTGTTAGGTGAGAGGTGACAGCCGGGGAAAGGGACTGGAGGAGATGTGACGGAATGGGGTCACTGGTGCAAGTGGTCGGGCGAGAAGATGCAAGGAGCCTGCTTACTTCTTCTTCTGTAACTGCTTCAAATTCAGAGAGTGAACTAGATGCAGTGGGGGAGGGAGGACAGTGCATGGTATGAAGAGATTGGGAGATGATTTCCTGTCGAATGTGGTCAATTTTTTCTTTGAAGTAATTGGCCAGATCGTCAGCACGGAGATCCGTGGTTGGGGCCTGCTCTCTTGGGTTGAGTAGGGACTGGAACGTGTCAAAGAGACGTTTAGGGTTATTGGACAGGGAGGTGATGAGGGTGTTGAAGTAGGTTTGTTTGGAGAGGTGAAGGGCAGAATTGTATGTCTTTAGCATGAACTTATAATGGATGAAATCTTCGGGTAGATTAGATTTTCTCCACAGACGTTCTGCGCACCTGGAGCACCGCTGCAGGAAACGTGTTTGCAGCGTGTGCCACGGTTGTTGCCGTCTGTGCCGAGTTGTTTTATGTATAGGAGGAGCAGCTTCATCCAGAGCACTTTGCAGGGTTTCATTGTAATGCTTCAATGCAGAATCAGGACATGAGATGGAGGAGATAGGAGCCAATGAGGACTGCAAGTTCTTCATAAGTTTCTGGGTGTTAATGGCCTGCATGTTTCTATAGGTGTGGAAAGTGGGGGTGACCTGAGCGGGATGGCAGTTCTTGATAGAGAATGAAAGAAGGTTGTGGTCAGAGAGCGGGAGAGGGGAGTTTGTGAAATCATCCACTGAGCAAAGTCGGGAGAAGACCAAGTCAAGGGAGTTTCCATCTTCATGTGTTGGAGAGTTAGTATGCTGCGAGAGGCCAAAAGAGGAGGATAGAGATAAAAGGTGAGAAGCAGATGGGGAGAGGGGAGAGGCAATGGGGATGTTGAAATCACCCATGATAAGGGTGGGGGTGTCACAGGAGAGAAAGTGTGGAAGCCAGGTGGCAAAGTGATCCAGGAACTGATGAGAGGGGCCGGGAGGACGATACACCACCGCCACTCGCATGGAGAAGGGGACGTAGAGTCTGACCACATGGACCTCAAAGGAAGGGAAGACAAGTGAGGGTACTTGGGGGATAACTTGGAAAGTACATTTGGGTGAAAGGAGCAGACCAACGCCTCCACCTGCTCTGTTGTCTGATCTTGGGGTATGAGAAAAGTGTAGTCCACCATATGAAAGAGCAGCAGCAGCGGTGGTGTCTGACTGCTGGATCCAGGTTTCAGTAAGAGCCAGGAGATTAAGAGAATTAGAAAGGAAGAAGTCATGAATGAAGGAGAGTTTATTACACACAGAGCGAGAATTCCAAAGGGCACAATTGAAAGAGACAGCAGGCATGCAGGGAATATTAATAAGGTTAGAGGGGTTTCTGGGTGTAGCAATTGGGAGGTTTGACTGGCTATAACATGGGGGGCCGGGGTTTGGAGATATGTCTCCAGCGACTAGGAGAAGGAGGATCGAAAGAGTGAGCAGATGGTTAAGTGATTTGTGAGAGCGTCTCTTGTGTTGGATGTTGGGACTGAATGGATCTGTGCTGTTAAGCAATGTGAATAGAGCATGAGTGCTATACATAGGAGAGGCAAGGACAGAGGGGCCGATATGGATGGAGTGTAGAGAGTTAATGCGAGGGCGGTGAATGTGAGTGAATGCAGCAGCCAGAATATAGATTATACAAATAAATATGGTGAGTATTTGTGCTGTTTCAAGTGAATATGGATTAGATTTAGATTGTCTTACCTGTCTCCTGCCCTGTCTAACTGCCATATTATAACTGCCGAGTACTTAGAAAAAAAAGTACTTTGAATAAAAAATACACGAATAACAGTGCACGAATGCACCCCTGCACGAATGCATCCCCAAGCTACATCTACATGAAATCTTTGGAATTGCACTATACTTATATTTCTCTGCTGTATCTGTGCATCATGAATTGTGGTATGTGATAAAGGGGCCCGCTGAGATTCTTTGGCCCACAGAAACCTGCAGCCGGCTCTGCTAGTACTGAGCCTGGATCTAAATCCCATTGAACACCTGTAGAGAGATCTTAAAATTGCTGTTTGGAGACGGCACCCTTCAAATATGAGAGACGTGCAGCAGTTTTCAAAAGAAGAGTGCTCCAAAATTCCAGGAGAGAGGTGTAAGAAGCTTGTTGATGGTTATAGGAAGCGATTGATTGCAGTTATTTATTCCAAAGGGTGTGCAACCAAATATTAAGTTGCAGATGCCAACAATATTGTCCCACCCATTTTGGGGGCTGTATCTAACATTATGTAAATCTGCCTTTTTTCTGCTTTTCTGTGTTGTTCCAATACACACAAAAGAAATAAACATCTGCATAACAAAACATGGGTATTTGCAATGATTTTGCTGGAGAAATACCATATATGCTCGAGTATAAGCTGAGATTTTCAGCCCAAATTTTTGGGCTGAAAGTCCCCTCTCGGCTTTTACTCGAGTCATGATCAGCGGTGGAGTCGGCGGGTGAGGGGGAGAGAGGACTGTCATATACTCACCTAGTCCCAGCGCTCCTGTCGCTGTCCCTGCCTGTCCCATGGTCTCTGGGTGCCGCAGCTCTTCCTCTGTTCAGCGGTCACGTGGGACCGCTCATTAAAGTAATGAATATGGACTCCACTCCCATAGGGGTGGAGCCGCATATTCATTCCTGTAATGAGCGGTCCCACTTGACCGCTTACTACAGGAAGAAGCTGCGGGCGCCGGAGACCATCTGTCCGGGAGAAGCTGCCAGGGACCACGCCGGAGCAGGTGAGTATTTCATAGTCACCTGTCCGCGTTCCACCCACCGGGCGCCGCTCCGTCTTCCAGGCCTCTTGCTGTGACTGTTCAGGTCAGAGGGCGCGATGACGTATTAATGTCCGCCCTCTGCCTGAACATTCAGTGTGGAGAGACGGAACGCTGAGGAGCAGCGGGCAGCAAGCAATGAGAGGTGAGTATGTCTTTTTTTTTTATTGCAGCAGCAGCATTACATGTGGCACAGCTATATATGGATCATCTTGTGGGGCAATAATGAAATGTATGGAGCATTCTATATGGCACCACTTTATATGGAGCATCTATGGGGCAATAATGAAATGTATGGAGCATTCTATATGGCACAGCTTTATATGGAGCATCTATGGGGCAATAATGAAATGTATGGAGCATTCTATATGGCACCGCTTTATATGGAGCATCTATGGGGCAATAATGAAATGTATGGAGCATTCTATATGGCACAGCTTTATATGGAGCATCTATGGGGCAATAATGAATTGTATGGAGCATTCTATATGGCACAGCTTTATATGGAGCATCTATGGGGCAATAATGAAATGTATGGAGCATTCTATATGGCACAGTTTTAAATGGAGCATCTTATGGGGTCATAATGAACTGTATGCAGCATTACAAGGGGCACATTTTTATATGGAGCATCTTATGGGACCATAATGAACTTTAATGCAACATTACATGGGGCACATTTTTATATGGAGCATCTTATGGGCACATCATCAACTTTATGGAGCATTAAATGGGCCCATCATCAACTTTATGGAGCATTATATGGGCCCATCATCAACTGTATGGAGCATTATATGGGCCCATCATGAACTTTATGGAGCATTATATTTTTTAAATTTACCAGTAGCTGCTGCATTTTCTACCCTAGGCTTATACTCGAGTCATTAAGTTTTTCCTGTTTTTTCGTGGCAAAATTAGGGGGGACGGCTTATACTCGGGTCGGCTTATACTCGAGTATATATACGGTAATTGTTTTCTTTGAGCAATTCAACATTGTCAGTCGTATATATATATATATATAGAAATATATATATATACATACACAGTATATATGTGCTTGCAAAGAGCAGTGAGGAGCAAAAGGGTTTCAATGTTTTGAACTTTTGACTTTCAGGCTCCATATCTCAATATTCACTTCTGCTGAATTTGAGACTGCCATCATTTTATAGACAATTATCTTGAGTATCTCATACTTTGACTTGCAACTTTTTAACATGTGATTAGCAATGCAGATTCTTGTCATGTCACTACATTGTTACTGTTTTGCTCCTAAAGATCTAAATTTTACTTTTTATTATTTTGTTAGTATTTTGGATAATTATAGTGCGGAAAAAAAGTATTTAGTCAGCCACCAATTGTGCAAGTTCTTCCACTTAACCCCTTTCTGACCTTTGACGTACTATCCCGTCGAGGTGACCTGGGCCTATCTGACCCTCGATGGGATAGTACGTCATAGCGATCGGCCGCGCTCATGGGGGAGCGACGCCGGGTGTCAGCTGCCTATCGCAGCTGACATCCGGCACTATGTGCCAGGAGCGGTCACGGACCGCCCCCGACACATTAACCCCCAGCACACAAAACATGATTGCAGTGTGCCGGCGGTATAGGGAAGCATCGCGCAGGGAGGGGGCTTCCTGCGGGCTTCCCTGAGACCCCCGCAGCAACGTGATGTGATCGCGTTGCTCCGAGGGTCTCCTACCTCCTTCCTCGCTGCAGGCCCAGATCCAAAATGGCTGCGGCATCCGGGTCCTGCAGGGAGGGAGGTGGCTTACCCAAGTGCCTGCTCAGAGCAGGCGCTTGGTAAGCCTGCAGTGCTGCAAGTCACATCCCTGATCTGACAGAGTGCTGTGCAAACTGTCAGATCAGCGATCTGTGATGTCCCCCCCTGGACAAAGTATAAAAGAGTAAAAAAAAAAATTTCCACATGTGTAAAAAAAATAAATAAATAAAAAATTCCTAAATAAGGAAAAACAATATATATTATTCCCATAAATACACTTCTTTATCTAAATAAAAAAAAACAAACAATAAAAGTACACATATTTAATATCGCTGCATCCGTAACGACCCAAACTATAAAACTGTCCCACTAGTTAACCCCTTCAGTAAACACCGTAAGAAAAAAAAAACGAGGCAAAAAACAACGCTTTATTATCATACCGCCGAACAAAAAGTGGAATAACACGCGATCAAAAAGACTGATATAAATAACCATGGTACCGCTGAAAACGTCATCTTGTCCCGCAAAAAACAAGTTGCCATACAGCATCATCAGCGAAAAAATAAAAAAGTTATAGTCCTCAGAATAAAGCGATGCAAAAATAATTATTTTTTCTATAAAATAGTTTTTATCGTATAAAAGCGCCAAAACATAAAAAAGATATAAATGAGGTATCGCTGTAAACGTACTGACCCGAAGAATAAAACTGCTTTATCAATTTTACCAAACGCGGAACGGTATAAACGCCTCCCCCAAAAGAAATTCATGAACAGCTGATTTTTGGTCATTCTGTTTCACAAAAATCGGAATAAAAAGCAATCAAAAAATGTCACGTGCCCGAAAATGTTACCAATAAAAACGTCAACTCGTCCTGCAAAAAACAAGACCTCACATGACTCTGTGGACTCAAATATGGAAAAATTATAGCTCTCAAAATGTGGTAACGCAAAAAAATATTTTTTGCTATAAAAAGTGTTTTTCAGTGTGTGACGGCTGCCAATCATAAAAATCCGCTAAAAAACCTGCTATAAAAGTAAATCAAACCCCCATTCATCACCCCCTTAGTTAGCGAAAAATTAAAAAATTTAAAAAATGTATTTATTTCCATTTTCCCATTAGGGTTAGGGCTAGGGTTAGGGCTAGGGCTAGGGTTAGGGCTAGGGTTAGGGTTAGGGCTAGGGTTAGGGATAGGGCTACGGTTAGGGCTAGGGTTAGGGTTAGGGCTAGGGCTAGGGTTAGGGTTAGGGCTAGGGTTAGGGTTGGGGCTAGGGTTAGGGTTAAGGCTAGGGTTAGGGTTGGGGCTAGGGTTAAAGCTACAGTTAGGGTTGGGGCTAAAGTTAGGGTTAGGGTTGGGGCTAAAGTTAGGGTTAGGGTTTGGATTACATTTACAGTTGGGAATAGGGTTGGGATTAGGGTTAGAGGTGTGTCTGGTTTAGAGGTGTGGTTAGGGTTACCATTGGGATTAGGGTTACCATTGGGATTAGGGTTAGGGGTGTGTTTGGATTAGGGTTTCAGTTATAATTGGGGGTTTCCACTGTTTAGGCACATCAGGGCGACATGGCATCCGATCTCAATTCCAGCCAATTCTGCATTGAAAAAGTAAAACAGTGCTCCTTCCCTTCTGAGCTCTCCCGTGTGCCTAAACAGGGGTTTACCCCAACATATGGGGTATCAGCGTACTCAGGACAAATAGCACAACAACTTTTGGGGTCCAATTTCTCCTGATACCCTTGGGAAAATACAAAACTGGGGGCTAAAAAATATTTTTTGTGGGAAAAAAAAGATTTTCTATTTTCACGGCTCTGCATTATAAACTGTAGTGAAACACTTGGGGGTTCAAAGTTCTCACAACACATCTAGATAAGTTCCTTTCGAGGTCTAGTTTCCAATATGTGGTCACTTGTGGGGGGTTTCTACTGTTTAGGTACATTAGCGGCTCTGCAAACGCAATGTGACACCTACAGACCAATCCATCTAAGTCTGCATTCCAAATGATGCTCCTTCCATTCTGAGCTCTGCCATGCGCTCAAACAGTGGTTCCCCCCCACATATCAGGTATCAGCATACTCAGGACAAATTGGATAACAACATTTATGGTCCAATTTCTCCTGTTACCCTTGGAAAAATACAAACTTGCGGGCTAAAAATAATTTTTTGGGGAAAAAAAGATTTTCTATTTTCACGGCTCTGCGTTATAAACTGTAGTGAAACACTTGGGGGTTCAAAGTTCTCACAACACATCTAGATAAGTTCCTTGGGGGGTCTAGTTTCCAATATACGGTCACTTGTGGGGGGTTTCTACTGGTTAGGTACATTAGGGGCTCTGCAAACGCAATGTGACGCCTGCAGACCATTCCATCTAAGTCTGCATTCCAAATGGCGCTCCTTCCCTTCCGAGCCCTCCCATGCGCCCAAATGGTGGTTCCCCCTCACATATGGGGTATCAGCGTACTCAGGACAAATTGGACAACAACTTTTGGGGTCCAATTTCTCCTGTTACCCTCGGGAAAATACAAAACTGGGGGCTAAAAAATAATTTTTGTGGGAAAAAATTTTTGTTTTATTTTTATGGCTCTGCACTATAAACTTCTGTGAAGCCCTTGGTGGGTCAAAGTACTCACCAAACATCCAGATAAGTTCCTTAGGGGGTCTACTTTCCAAAATGGTGTCACTTGTGGGGGGTTTCTACTGTTTAGGTACATTAGGGGCTCTGCAAATGCAATGTGACGCCTGCAGACCATTCCATCTATGTCTGCATTCCAAATGGCGCTCCTTCCCTTCCGAGCCCTCCCATGTGCCCAAACGGTGGTTCCTCACCCACATATGGGGTATCAGCGTACTCAGGACAAATTGGACAACAACTTTTGGGGTCCAATTTCTCCTGTTACCCTCGGGAAAATTCAAAACTGGGGGCTAAAAAATAATTTTTGTGGGAAAAATTTTTGTTTTAATTTTACGGCTCTGCATTATAAACTTCTGTGAAGCCCTTGGTAGGTCAAACTGCTCACCACACATCCAGATAAGTTTCTTAGGGGGTCTACTTTCCAAAATGGTGTCACTTGTGGGGGGTTTCAATGTTTAGGCACATCAGTGGCTCTCCAAATGCAACATGGCGTCCCATCTCAATTCCTGTCAATTTTGCATTGAAAAGTCAAATGGCGCTCCTTCCCTTCCGAGCTCTCCCATGCGCCCAAACAGTAGTTTACCCCACATATGGGGTATCAGCGTACTCAGGACAAATTGTACAACAACTTTTGGGGTTCAATTTCTTCTCTTACCCTTGGGAAAATAAAAAATTGGGGGCGAAAAGATAATTTTTGTGAAAAAATATGATTTTTTATTTTTACGGTTCTGCATTATAAACTTCTGTGAAGTACTTGGTGGGTTAAAGTGCTCACCACACCTCTAGATAAGTTCCTTAGGGGGTCTACTTTCCAAAATGGTGTCATTTGTGGGGGTTTCAATGTTTAGGCACATCAGTGGCTCTCCAAACGCAACATGGTGTCCCATCTCAATTCCTGTCAATATTGCATTGAAAAGTCAAACGGCGATCCTTCCCTTCCGAGCTCTCTCATGCGCCCAACAGTGGTTTACCCCCACATATGGGGTATCAGCGTACTCAGGACAAATAGCACAACAACTTTTGGGGTCCAATTTCTCCTGATACCCTTGGGAAAATACAAAACTGGGGGCTAAAAAATATTTTTTGTGGGAAAAAAAAGATTTTCTATTTTCACGGCTCTGCATTATAAACTGTAGTGAAACACTTGGGGGTTCAAAGTTCTCACAACACATCTAGATAAGTTCCTTTCGAGGTCTAGTTTCCAATATGTGGTCACTTGTGGGGGGTTTCTACTGTTTAGGTACATTAGCGGCTCTGCAAACGCAATGTGACACCTACAGACCAATCCATCTAAGTCTGCATTCCAAATGATGCTCCTTCCATTCTGAGCTCTGCCATGCGCTCAAACAGTGGTTCCCCCCCCACATATCAGGTATCAGCATACTCAGGACAAATTGGATAACAACATTTATGGTCCAATTTCTCCTGTTACCCTTGGAAAAATACAAACTTGCGGGCTAAAAATAATTTTTTGGGGAAAAAAAGATTTTCTATTTTCACGGCTCTGCGTTATAAACTGTAGTGAAACACTTGGGGGTTCAAAGTTCTCACAACACATCTAGATAAGTTCCTTGGGGTGTCTAGTTTCCAATATACGGTCACTTGTGGGGGGTTTCTACTGGTTAGGTACATTAGGGGCTCTGCAAACGCAATGTGACGCCTGCAGACCATTCCATCTAAGTCTGCATTCCAAATGGCGCTCCTTCCCTTCCGAGCCCTCCCATGCGCCCAAATGGTGGTTCCCCCTCACATATGGGGTATCAGCGTACTCAGGACAAATTGGACAACAACTTTTGGGGTCCAATTTCTCCTGTTACCCTCGGGAAAATACAAAACTGGGGGCTAAAAAATAATTTTTGTGGGAAAAAATGTTTGTTTTATTTTTATGGCTCTGCATTATAAACTTCTGTGAAGCCCTTGGTGGGTCAAAGTACTCACCAAACATCCAGATAAGTTCCTTAGGGGGTCTACTTTCCAAAATGGTGTCACTTGTGGGGGGTTTCTACTGTTTAGGTACATTAGGGGCTCTGCAAATGCAATGTGACGCCTGCAGACCATTCCATCTATGTCTGCATTCCAAATGGCGCTCCTTCCCTTCCGAGCCCTCCCATGTGCCCAAACGGTGGTTCCTCACCCACATATGGGGTATCAGCGTACTCAGGACAAATTGGACAACAACTTTTGGGGTCCAATTTCTCCTGTTACCCTCGGGAAAATACAAAACTTGGGGCTAAAAAATAATTTTTGTGGGAAAAATTTTTGTTTTAATTTTACGGCTCTGCATTATAAACTTCTGTGAAGCCCTTGGTAGGTCAAACTGCTCACCACACATCCAGATAAGTTTCTTAGGGGGTCTACTTTCCAAAATGGTGTCACTTGTGGGGGGTTTCAATGTTTAGGCACATCAGTGGCTCTCCAAATGCAACATGGCGTCCCATCTCAATTCCTGTCAATTTTGCATTGAAAAGTCAAATGGCGCTCCTTCCCTTCCGAGCTCTCCCATGCGCCCAAACAGTAGTTTACCCCACATATGGGGTATCAGCGTACTCAGGACAAATTGTACAACAACTTTTGGGGTTCAATTTCTTCTCTTACCCTTGGGAAAATAAAAAATTGGGGGCGAAAAGATAATTTTTGTGAAAAAATATGATTTTTTATTTTTACGGTTCTGCATTATAAACTTCTGTGAAGTACTTGGTGGGTTAAAGTGCTCACCACACCTCTAGATAAGTTCCTTAGGGGGTCTACTTTCCAAAATGGTGTCATTTGTGGGGGTTTCAATGTTTAGGCACATCAGTGGCTCTCCAAACGCAACATGGTGTCCCATCTCAATTCCTGTCAATATTGCATTGAAAAGTCAAACGGCGCTCCTTCCCTTCCGAGCTCTCTCATGCGCCCAACAGTGGTTTACCCCCACATATGGGGTATTAGCGTACTCAGGACAAATTGTATAACAACTTTTGTGGTCCAATTTCTTCTTTTACCCTTGGGAAAATAAAAATTTGGGGGCGAAAATATAATTTTTGTGAAAAAATATGATTTTTTATTTTTACGGTTGTGCATTATAAACTTCTGTAAAGCAGTTGGTGGGTCAAAGTGCTCATCACACCTCTAGATAAGTTCCATATGGGGTCTACTTTCCAAAATGGTGTCATTTGTGTGGGTTTCAATGTTTAGGCACATCAGTGGCTCTCCAAACGCAACATGGCGTCCCATCTCAATTCCTGTCAATTTTGCATTGAAAAGTCAAATTGCCCTCCTTCGCTTCCGAGCTCTGTCATGCGCCCAAACAGTGGTTTACCCTCACATATGGGGTATCAGCGTACTCAGGACAAATTGTACAACAACTTTTGGGGTCCATTTCCTCCTGTTACTCTTGGTAAAATAAAACAAATTGGAGCTGAATAAATTTTTTGTGAAAAAAGTTAAATGTTCATTTTTATTTAAAAATTCCAAAAATTCCTGTGAAACACCTGAAGGGTTAATAAACTTCTTGAATGTGGTTTTGAGCACCTTGAGTGGTGCAGTTTTTGGAAAGGTGTCACACTTGGGTATTTTCTATCATATAGACCCCTCAAAATGACTTCAAATGAGATGTGGTCCCTAAAAAAAAAATGGTGTTGTAAAAATGAGAAATCGCTGGTCAAATTTTAACCCTTATAACTCCCTAACAAAAAACATTTTGGTTCCAAAATTGTGCTGATGTAAAGTAGACATGTGGGAAATGTCACTTGTTAAGTATTTTGTGTGACATATCTCTGTGATTTAATTGCATAAAAATTCAAAGTTGGAAAATTGCAAAATTTTCAAAATTTTCTCCAAATTTCCATTTTTTTTCACAAATAAACGCAGATAATATCAAAGAAATTTTACCACTATCATGAAGTACAATATGTCACGATAAAACATTGTCAGAATCACTGGGATACGTTGAAGCGTTCCAGAGTTATAACCTCTTAAAAGGACAGTGGTCAGAATTGTAAAAATTGGCCTGGTCATTGACGTGCAAACCACCCTTGGGGGTAAAGGGGTTAAAAAGATGAGAGAGGCCTGTAACTGACATCATAGGTAGACCACCAACTATGAGAGTCAAAATGAGAAAACAAATCCAGAAAATCCCCTTGTCTGATTTGGCAAGATTTATTTTGCAAATTATGGTGGAAAATAAGTATTTGGTCATCTGCAAGATTTCTGGCTGTCACAGACCTGTAACTTCTTCTTTAAGAGCCTCCGTCCTCCACTCATTAACTGTAGTAATGACACCTGTTTGAACTTGATATCAGTATAAAAGACACCTGTCCACAACCTCAAACAGTCACACTCCAAACTCCACTATGGGCCACCAGAAACAAAATTGCAGCCCTGCACTATACTGGGAAGATTGAATCTGCAATAGGCAAGCAGGTTGGTGTGATGAAATCAACTGTGGGAGCAATAATAAGGCTGCTTTCACACATCAGTTTTTTATTTCCCATAAGGGATGGGGGCAGTGTTCTGGATCACTGTGTTGAGAAACACGTGATGGTGTCTCCGCGGTGTTGGATGTTTTGATCTCCCTGAGGTCATTCATCCTTACGTTTATAGTCCTTTTACTAGGCACTGCTCCTAATAGCCAGTTTCCTACTCCACACTGATGAGGGGCAAATACTCCGAAACAGCTGTCTGTGGATGGATACCATGTTTTGGCATAGGTGGTTTTCCTTTTTGGATGCTGCCCTTCCCGTGGTTGTTCCTTCCCGGTGAAAGACCTGGCTATTTATTGCTTGCGTTGAGAAACACGTTATGGTGTCTCCGTGGCTTATCTACATGCATTTGCATATTTCTCATAAGGGATGGGGGCAGTGTTCTGGATCACTGCGTTGAGAAGCACGTGATGGTGTCTCCGCGGTGTTGGATGTTTTGATCTCCCTGAGGTCATTCATCCTTCTGTTTATAGTCCTTTTACTATGAACTGCTCCTAATAGCCAGTTTCCTACTCCACACTGATGAGGGGCAAATACCCCGAAACAGCTGTCTGTGGATGGATACCATGTTTTGGCATAGGTGGTTTTCCTTTTTTGGATGCTGCCCTTCTCGTGGTTGTTCCTTCCCGGTGAAAGACCTGGCTATTTATTGCTTGTGTTGAGAAACACGTGATGGTGTCTCCGCGGCTTTTCTACATGCATTTCCATATGTCCCTTAAGGGATGGGGGCAGTGTTCTGGATCACTGTGTTGAGAAACACGTGATGGTGTCTCCGCGGTGTTGGATGTTTTGATCTCCCCGAGGTCATTCATCCTTATGTTTATAGTCCTTTTACTAGGCACTGCTCCTAATAGCCAGTTTCCTACTCCACACTGATGAGGGGCAAATACCCCGAAACAGCTGGATACCATGCTTGGCATAGGTGGCTTTCCTTCATAGGATGCTGCCCTTCCCGTGGTTGTTCCTTCCCGGGGAAAGGCCTGGCTATTCACTGCTTGCGTCGAGAAACACGTGATGGTGTCTCTGCAGCTTCTTTACTTGCTTGTTTGGTTAGGACGTGGTGTAAAAGTGGAGTTTTTCCAAGAGTGGGTGGTGGAACTGTGGAAGGTTCGAAGGTTGGAGGCGGAGCTGGGGTGGAGCCTCAGCGGAGTCTCAAGGGTGCCCAACAATTTTGCCAGTATGAGGAGCTGAAATTCCTAGTGGCAGCCTGTTATGATCTGGTGGCCTTGGAGCAGCATGAGACGTACTCTGGAGAAGGTGGAACCTGTACTGACCGCAGACCCTGAACTTAACAGCGGAATAGTGGCATAGGTGGTTTTCCTTTTTGGATGCTGCCCTTCCCGTGGTTGTTCCTTCCCGGTGAAAGACCTGGCTATTTATTGCTTGTGTTGAGAAACACGTGATGGTGTCTCCGCGGCTTTTCTACATGAATTTGCATATTTCCCATAAGTGATGGTGGTAGTGTTCTGGATCACTACGTTGAGAAACACGTGATGGTGTCTCCGCGGTGTTGGATGTTTTGATCTCCCCGAGGTCATTCATTCTTATGTTTAATTTGTTTGAGGCCTGGAGACTGTGTGGGCCATTCCAGCACCTCTACATCATTGTCATTGAACCATTTCTTCGACAATCTCAAATGTGTGCTACGTGTTGTTGTCCTGTTGGAACACTATGTCTTCATTTTCATACCCATAGTACTTTAGTGAACGAAGTAACTCATCCTGTATGATACTCAAATATAGCTCAGCAATGAGACAACATCGATCCTGGTCAAGCATACAATGCATTTAGCTGTGAAACAACCCCATAACATCAGTCTTGTTCCCCGAACTTGACAGTTCCTTTAATTTCTCAATCCGTTAGCCCCTTTTCCCTTGTTTCTTTCAGACCCATTTGCACATATCAGAGCCTAGTCTACTGATTTTTGTGTCATCGCTCCAAATAATCCACTTCAAATCTTTAAATGTCCTCTTTTCATACTTGTTTGCAAACTCAAATCAACGCTGCTTGTGACAATATTGAAGTTGAGGCTACTTCTTCACCTCTTTTTGGGCCACAATTCCAGACTTGTGTAATGTGCATCACATGGTGCATGAATCGATTTCTGTGATCTCACTATTATGAAGCATACGAACCACCTTCACTGCCATGTTTGTCGCGCCAGAACTGATAGACCATGGGATGAGCTGACTTGTTGATAAAGATATTTTGCCTGGATGTTGACCTTTTCTCCTCAGAATGGATGGCTGGACTTTATTTCGTATTTTTCCAACTGTTATGGCAATCAGATGATGCAGTTTGACAATTTTCCTAGCCCTGAGAGACCGCTATAGATGAGATGGATGATGCTATTTCTTTTTTTGGGTGGAAATCATCTTCATGGCTGCTCCTCGATTCCAACCAATTACATTTCACTTGGGAATCAACCTAATAATACACTGAGCTACTAGGGAATGTGAGAACAGGTTGTATTTTGTAGCATTCAAGAAGAAAAATATTTTTCCACCACCAGGAGCAAAACAGTAACAATGCTATGACATGACAAGGATCTGCATAACTAACCACATGCTAAATAGACACAGAAGAAAAAAACCCCATTGCATATTTAATATGCCAAAAGTGGGGATACTAAGTAGTATCAACCCACATTCACAATATTTTATTGACTCCGTAATGTAACTATATAAATAGGAGAAAAACTAGAGTAACCAATAAATAAGTAAGAAAGTACAAAATTTATTTTAAAAAAATCAAATAAAAACACATATAATAAAATTGTCAATCAGGACAAGGACATGCTAAATAGTTGCAAGTCAAATTTATGTATGAGATATCCAAGATAATTGTCAATAAAATGATGGTAGTCTCATGATCAAAGCAGTAGTGAATGGTGAGATATGGAGCCTGAAAGTCAAAAGTTCAAAACATTGCTACCCTTTTGCACTTCACTGTATATATGTATATACATTGCTCAAAAAATAAGGGGGACACTAAAACACTGAATGACATATTAAAGTTGCAAATATGGGCAGGCCAATTCATAGCATCAATGCCTATATCATGCAGGAACTGCTGACACATTTCAGCCATGAGGCCATGCATTGTCATGCATCAGAAGTAACCCAGGGCCCACTGCACTTGCATATGGTCTCACAATGGGTCTGATGATTTCATCCTGGAACCAAATGGCCGTCACGGTACCTCTTGTTAGTACATGGAGTGCTGTGTGGCCCTCCAAAGAAATGCCTTCCCGCACCATTACTGACTCACTGCCAAACCGGTCATGCTGGAGAATGTTTCAGAGAGCAGAAGTTTCTCCAGTGTCTCAAGACTGTCAATCTTGGTGGTCTCTGGAAAATGCCAGTCACCCTAAACAGTGTTTGGATGTAAGCACAGCACTCACTTGTGGATGTTGAGACCTCATACTATCCTCATGTAATCTGTTTTTGACAGTTTGAGCAAACAAATGGATGTTAGTGGCGTGCTGGGATCATTTTGCAAGTGCTCTGATACTGCTCCTCCTTGCACAAAGGAGGAGGTAGGGGTCCTGATGCTGAAATATTACCCTCCTTCAGCCCCCTCTACCTCTCCTGGTGCATTGGCCTGTTTTCTGGTATCTGTTCTATGACCTGAACACTTTGCTGACAGACACAGCTACCCTTCTTGCCACAGCTTGCATTGATGTGCCATCCTAGATGACTTGCGCTACCTGAGCAACTTCTGTGGGTGTTACTATAGGCACCAATTGTAGACACCTGTACCTCTATGGGTGACAACAATTACAAAATTAAAAAGTTGCCAAAACAACAGCCAAAATGGATGAGAACAGATAAATGATATGTGGTCACCCCCTTGCAGGATCACTCCTTTATAGGGGTTATCTCGCTATTTGCCTATCATTTCTACCTGTTATCTATTTCATTTGCACAACAGCAGGAGAAATTGATTCACAATCACTGTTGCTTCATAACTGGACAGACTGATTTCCCAGAAGTGTGATTGACTTAGAGCTACAGTGTGTTGTTTAAGTGTTCCTTTTATTTTTTGAGCAATATATTTAGTTTTCATATCTTGAAATATCGGTCCTGTTCCTCTAATTATTTCAAAACTATTTTGTCAGTGTGTCAAGATGCATTATTCCAATATCAGATGCTACAATCACTAAATAATACTATTGCTATATGGAGGTGTACTTGGTTTGCACCAATTTTTAAGTAGGTTATTTGTGTCAAACGATCATCCATATGAGTGCAAGAACCCCAAATTTACCTGCACAACATTGTCCAAATAATTACACTGCTTCCGCCAGCTTGTTTCCATTAAAAGGCTCCCTGTTCAAACAATGTAAAAGGAAATGTAATTCATCCGATTATGACATTTTCTTCTATTGCTCCATAGCCAGGTCTGATGCTG
This sequence comes from Ranitomeya imitator, assembly GCF_032444005.1. NCBI lineage: Eukaryota > Metazoa > Chordata > Amphibia > Anura > Dendrobatidae > Ranitomeya > Ranitomeya imitator. The sequence continues at coordinate 1,113,464,236 of NC_091282.1, forward strand.
ATATGCCTATTGCAAGGCTAAGCATTTTCACTCTGACCTGACTGCAGGCACTGACTATTACTCAGAAAGCTGTGATGCACTGGTATTGTACTGAATTTTATTTTCGCGTATTTTACCAGCATTAACTTTTTCAACTATTTGTGCTTTTCGGTTAGATTACTTTATATATCCTATAAATAGGTAGTAGTGCTCGTATAGTAAACTCAACTAGCTGCGAATAAGACAACAGCCACAGAGGTCTAAAGTGATTTGTAATTGTAATGTCTTCGTAATTGGAACTATAGCTTGAATACATTGTCTTTTACTTTATATATGCACCCATATCCTGTTGCTGGTGCTACGTTTGGTAGGTGCTAAACATATCATACCGAGAATATACTAAAAGATCTGCTGCTAGGAAATACATTGACAGCCTTTCATTTATTTCTGTCTACATTATTTGTCTACACCCTTATATCTGTACATTGCAAATCAGCTTTCACTTAGAAGTAGTCAAAATGTATAGCAAATGTTACTTATTTGAGTTGTCTACTTTAACAATGTGGGGCAAACAACAACTGTAACCTGTCCATATGCACAGTTGTGCTTAAAAGTTTACATACCCCAGCAGAATTGTTGCTTTTTTGGCCTTTTTTCAGAGAACAAGAATGATAACACCAAAATTTTTTGTCCACTCCTGGTGAGTGGTTGGGTGAAGCATTTCTGGTCAAACTACTGTTTTCTCTTTTTAAATCATAATGACAACCCAAAATATCCAAATGACCCTGATACAAAGTTTACATACCCTGGTGATTTTGGCCTGATAACATGCACAGAAGTTGACACAAATGGGTTTGAATAGCTACTAAAGGTAACATCCTCACTTGTGACGTGTTTGCTTGTAATCAGTGTATGTTCATAAAAGATGAGTGAGTTTCTGCGAACCAGACAGACTCTTGCATCTTTCATCCAGCCACTGACATTTCTGGATTGTGAGGCATGGAGAATGCAAAAGAATTGTCAACAGATCTACAGGATAAGGCAGTGCAACTGTATAAAACCAGAAAGGGATACAAAAATATATCCAAGGAATTGATAATGCCAGTCAGCAGCGTTCAAACTGTGATTAACAAACAGAAAATCAGGGGCTTTGCATAAAAAAACCACAGTCTGGTAGACCAACAAAAATGTTGTCCACAACTACCAGGAAAATTGTTTGGAATGCAAAGAAAAATCCACAAATAACATGAGCTGAAATACAGGACTCTCTGAAAACTAGCGGTGTGACTGCTTCAAGATGCACAATAAGGAGGTGAAAAATGGGCTTCATGGTCGAGTCGCCAGAAGAAAGTCTTTACTGCACAAATGCCACAAAGTATTGTGCCTAAAGTATGCAAAATATCACAGAGACAAGCCTCAAAACTTCTGGAACAAGGTAGTTTGGTGTGATGAGACCAAAATTGAACTTTTTGGCCACAGCCCACAACCATAAACGTTACATTGGAGAGAGGTCAACAAAGCCTATGATGAAAGGAACACCTTTCCTACTGTAAAGCATAGAGGTGGATCACTGATGTTTTGGGAATGTGTGAGTTACAAAAGTTAAAGGAAACTTGGTCAAAGTGGAAGGAAAGATGAATGCAGCACATTATCAGCAAATACTGGAGGCAAATTTACACTCATCAGCCTGAAAGCTGCGCATGGGACGTACTTGGACGTTCCAACATGACAATGATCCAAAACACAAGGCCAAGTCAACCTTTCATTGGCTACAGCAGAACAAAGTGAAGGTTCAGGAGTGGCCATCTCAGTCTCCTGACCTCAATACCATTGAGACACTCTGGGGAGATCTCAAACGCACAGTTTATGCTAGACAGACCCGGAATTTACAAGAACTGGAGACTTTTTGCCAAGAAGAATGGGCAGCTTTACCATCTGGGAAAATAAAGAACCTCTTCCACAACTACCACAAAAGACTTCAATCTGTCATTGATGTTAGAGGGGGAAATACATAGTATTAAGAAATGGGGTACGTAAACTTTTGAACAGGGTCATTTGGATGTTTTGGGTTGTCATTATGATTTAAAAAGAGAAAACACAGTAGTTTGATAATAAATGGCTTCACCCAACCACTAACCATGAGTGGAGAAAAAGTTTTGGTGTTATCATTCATATTCTCTGAAAAAAGCCAAGAAAGCAAAAATTCAGCCTTGGTATGTAAACTTTTGAGCACAACTGTATATATAACGTGGACTGGTTACAATTGTCATTTGCACCACACTGTTAAATTTATTCCTGTGCGATAGTCCCAATTCCTTAATTTGCCATTCTGCCAGTCCCTAATATTTTTTCCAATAGACGATTGCAATGATACACTATATGCAGCTGGTCTCCTTATGGAGAGGCAGTTCCTGCAAAACTTTGTCAAGGGCATCTTATTCAGTCAGCCTTCTTTGTAAGAGTGGAAAACAAGTATCCCAAAACAGCTGTATACATAGTTAGGGTTGGCGGAACGCACCGAGTATATATATATGTGTATAAATAGGTGCGTTCGCAACCCGGGGTCCATCGTGCAGGAGAGGAACCTGCTGCTGGCAAATGGCGGCGCTATATGGCGGCATAAGCGAACTCTGTTAACTCCACAGAGTCGCTAGAAATAAGACGTTGTGCCCTGTTAGCGTCACAGGGGAACACAGCTAACTGCTGACCTGGAGGCAGTCAGTGCTCACGCACCCAGAAAAGCATACAAACAGTCCTCACCGGAGGAGCTGGTATTCTAGGGGCTTATTTCAGCCGGTTTCCTGAATACATTCATGCAATACTCCTCACCGGAGGTGCCGGTATTCTAGGGGCTTATTTCAGCTGGGTCCTGAACACACACATACAGGCGCAAACACAATTAACAAGCTCATGACATGAGGTGATACTAGCGCATGGCCGTGCAGCCATGCGAACAGTTCATAGCTGCAGAATGTACAGGATCTTCCAAGAAGGACCAATGGAAGGCTGCCACAGAACTTGATCAGGTACAGGGCCTTCCTGGAGGTGCAATGGAAGTTGCTGCAGTACCTGAGCATGTGACCCTAGACCTCCACTGAGAGATCTTACCCTGGGCATGCTCAGTGTGTGCAAAGCAGGACGTAGTCCCAGAAAAGCCTGCTTGCCGCAGACCAATGCAGGGTACAATAGCAGAGCCTGAAAAGGCAGCAGTAACCCTTTGCACAGTATCAGGCTGAGTGAGACGCTGGGACCGACGTCTCCGCTGAGCAGGCTCCACTGCGGCTGATGGGAGACCGCAGCAGACACGGCTCGAGATTCTCCTTGTGCAGCAGCGGGAACTCGACTCCTGACATACATATAAATTTTCTGGGTTGATTATGATCCCTGATTATGCTGCAAGCCTTGTGAAAGGGTCAAATATAGGGTAGCTAGGTCCATTAGGTGGCATTTGTGAGATAATTTTCTTACCTTCAAGGAAAAGACTAATCTGCATATTTTTCCCAAGATTCAGTACCCAAATCCTCTCCTTAGGGTTCACTAACGCTGGTGTATGTTCTCTCTTGCAAGACAGTGGGGTGGAATACAGTAATGACACTTGGCTCAAACTCTGTCATCTGAGTGTGATCTGATTCTCTCCCATGAGCAAGGCACTGGTGATAGCTCTATTTGCCTCTGTCTTGGAAGTGCTAGAAGTTTACTAGTTTCTTCTTGGATCCTCTTGGAGGATTGATGGTGTGAGATTTCTTGTGTCGTCTCAAGCTAAGTGTATTTCCTCATTTGTCTTCCTGCTTTGCTTTTAGTTGCAGTGAGAGCTGACTAGTGCCTACCCCATCCCCTCACTATCCAGGGCCTATCGCCAGTGGCAGTCAGGGGTTAGGTTATTACTCAGCGAAAGGTGCGGAACCTATTTAGGGAAGTTAGGGCAGGCATGGTGTTGTCAGGTCTGCCTACGGTTCTCCACTCCCCCTTTCTTAGTGTTTGAGATCTGCCACCCTCTTCCTGCTGTTGTGCACCTACGTAGCTTCTCACTTACCCAGCATGACACAGCACTTTGCTTGCTACCAATTGTCAGAGCAATCACACAGCTGACAAAGCAACAGCTAGTAGTGCTACTACGTAGGTTATTGAGCACTTTTACAGTGCATTTCATATCTGATTCCAACACATGGGTAAATACACTACTCACAAAAAGTTAGGGATATTTGTTTTTTGGGTGAAATTTCAAGATGAACTTAAAATACATTCTAACTTTTCAGGTGAACTTGATGTGACCTTCTCTAATCTTTTGAATGCACATGCCAACTGTTCAATATTCCAGGACTTTTTACACAACTTGTTATTCTCTATCAAGGAGCCTATTGGCAGAATTCACAACGTGTTTAATTCATGAAACAGACAATAAATTCCAGAGTTCAATTTGAATTGGTACTTTTGGTGCTTTTCACATTTTGACATCATGAGACCAAAATGACACCTTACAGTAGATGAACAGTACCTCGGCATTGCGAGGCTTCAAACAGGATATTCTCATACAGAAGTGAGCACTGAGCTTAGAGTGTGACAGAGTGTCATCAGCAGGTTGAAACAGAGATACAGAGAAAATGGAAAAATTACAGAAACATGGAGAAGTGGCCATCCTTTGGCCACATTCGATACTGATGATTACTTCTTTGTGAACAATGCCCTTCGGAACTGGATGATGAATTTGACACAATTCCAGGTACATTTAAGGGAGGTGAGAGGCACCAAAGTGTCACATTAGACAGTTTGAATCAGTTTACATCAACTGGCATGCATGCTAGACAACCTGCAAGGGTACCGGACCACACCATAAGGCACATGCGTGGGCTACAGGCCCAGATTTAGGGGGGCCCAAGTGGTCCGGGCCCTGGGCCACCCACCAAGCGGGGGCCTCCCACCAATATAGGGATAAAAATCTCAAAACATGAAAAATACACGTGTTTTTGCTGTGAACCATTTCTAATGATAAGGAACATTTAACTAAAGAGAAACTGTTGAAAGTGTAGGGAATTGGCTACGGTCCTACATCTCAGTAGCTGACGCAGAGCAGCAGAGTCATGGCACCTGACCTGCGTCAGCATCCACTGACCTTGTTAGCCTAGCCAGACTTCCTTAGTACCCTCCCTGTACCTAATGCTTAGCTTATGGCATGTGGCAGCTGTCAAGCTGCTGCAGTGCAGCATAGTGCAACCTTCACCAGAGGGAGCTTGAGAGGGAAGAGAGACTGCGCACACAGAGAAACATCACAGAGCAGCAGCATAGGCGATAGGCGCCACCAAGGGGCAAGAGAGTGGTCAGACATGCCAAGTCAAAAAACAGAGGCAGAAGTACTTAAATGGATCAGCAGTACACATGGTCAGGAACAAGCCAGGAGGTTCATCAATGGTCGGGAGTGGATAAGATAAAGTCAGAAGCAAGTCCGAACACAAGCCAAGTCAGAAACCAGAGAATCAAACCGACAAACGGAAACGCTGGGAAAAGGGCAGACAGAGGGTGTCAACAGACACGGTGAGAGTCAGGGATCACAGCAGGACAAATCAAAGGCTACCAGAGTCAGGTTCACACACTGAAGGCAGAACTATAGCTGACACCGCCAGCAGGATGCATAGGAGCTAAATAGCAAACCTGAACCCAGAATGAGGCAGAGCAAAGTTAACCGTTGACATGATCCGCCTAGAAAAAGGGCAGACAGGATTAAACCCTGGAACGGATCATGACAGCAGCCTTCTCTGATCCCAACAGAAGCTTCTAGGTGCTACCTGTTATGTTTGCTAATGACAGGTGTTATGAAGGCAATCCAGAAACACAGTGTGCTTAGCGATCAGAGCGCACACAGTGATCTGACAAATACCCAAAAATACAAGAACGAGCTCTGAGACGTGGAAACTCTGTAGACTGCACACCTGATCCTATCCTAAACACAACTAAAAGCGGCTGTGGATTGCGCCTAACAACTACCTAGGCAACTCGGCACAGCCTAAGAAACTAGCTAGCCTGAAGATAGAAAAATAGGCCTGACTTGCCCCAGAGAAATTCCCCAAAGGAAAAGGCAGCCCCCCACATATAATGACTGTGAGTAAGATGAAAAGACAAAACGTAGGGATGAAATAGATTCAGCAAAGTGGGGCCCGATATTCTAGGACAGAGCGAGGACAGTAAAGCGAACTTTGCAGTCTACAAAAAACCCTAAAGCAAAACCACGCAAAGGGAGCAAAAAAAAACCACCGTGCCGAACTAACGGCACGGCGGTACACCCTTTGCGTCTCAGAGCTTCCAGCAAAACAAAAGACAAGCTGGACAGAAAAAAAGCAACAAAAAAGCAAAAAGCACTTAGCTATACAGAGCAGCAGGTCACAGGAACAATCAGGAGAAGCTCAGATCCAACACTGAAACATTGACAAGGAGCAAGGATAGCAACATCAGGCGGAGTTAAGTAATGAAGCAGTTAACGAGCTCACCAGAACACCTGAGGGAGGAAGCTCAGAAGCTGCAGTACCACTTGTGACCACAGGAGTGAATTCAGCCACAGAATTCACAACAGTACCCCCCCCTTGAGGAGGGGTCACCGAACCCTCACCAGAGCCCCCAGTCCGACCAGGATGAGCCGCATGAAAGGCACGAACAAGATCGGAAGCATGAACATCAGAGGCAAAAACCCAGGAATTATCTTCCTGAGCATAACCCTTCCATTTAACCAGATACTGGAGTTTCCGTCTAGAAACACGAGAATCCAAAATCTTCTCCACAATATACTCCAATTCCCCCTCCACCAAAACCGGGGCAGGAGGCTCAACAGATGGAACCATAGGTGCCACGTATGTCCGCAACAACGACCTATGGAATACATTATGTATGGAAAATGAGTCTGGGAGGGTCAAACGAAAAGACACAGGATTGAGAACCTCAGAAATCCTATACGGACCAATAAAACGAGGTTTAAATTTAGGAGCGGAAACCTTCATAGGAATATGACGAGAAGATAACCAAACCAGATCCCCAACACGAAGTCGGGGACCCACACGGCGTCTGCGATTAGCGAAAAGTTGAGCTTTCTCCTGGGAGAAGATCAAATTGTCCACTACCTGAGTCCAGATCTGCTGCAACCTATCCACCACAGAATCCACACCAGGACAGTCCGAAGACTCAACCTGTCCTGAAGAGAAACGAGGATGGAACCCAGAATTGCAAAAAAATGGAGAAACCAAGGTAGCCGAGCTGGCCCGATTATTAAGGGCGAACTCAGCCAACGGCAAAAAGGACACCCAATCATCCTGGTCTGCAGAAACAAAACATCTCAGATATGTTTCCAAGGTCTGATTGGTTCGTTCGGTCTGGCCATTAGTCTGAGGATGGAAAGCCGAGGAAAAGGATAGGTCAATGCCCATCCTACCACAAAAGGCTCGCCAGAACCTTGAAACAAACTGGGAACCTCTGTCAGAAACAATATTCTCAGGAATGCCATGCAACCGAACCACATGCTGAAAGAACAAAGGTACCAAATCAGAGGAGGAAGGCAATTTAGCCAAGGGCACCAGATGGACCATTTTAGAAAAGCGATCACAGACCACCCAAATGACTGACATCTTTTGAGAAACGGAAAGGTCAGAAATGAAATCCATCGAAATATGTGTCCAAGGCCTCTTTGGGACCGGCAAGGGCAAAAGCAACCCACTGGCACGAGAACAGCAGGGCTTAGCCCTAGCACAAATCCCACAGGACTGCACAAAAGTATGTACATCCCGTGACAGAGATGGCTGTTATGCTGTGCTATCAGGCAACACAGTGTGCAGTAATCAGCGCACATACAGTGATATGGCAATAACCCAAAAACAATAGAACAAGCTCTGAGACGTGGAATCTCTGCAGACTGCAATACCTGAACCTATCCTCACACAACTAAAAGCAGCAGTGGATTGCGCCTAACACTACCTATGCAACTCGGCACTGCCTGAGGAGCTGACTAGCCTGAAGATAGAAATACAAGCCTGACTTGCCTCAGAGAAATACCCCAAAGGAATAGGCAGCCCCCCACATATAATGACTGTTAGCAAGATGAAAAGACAAAACGTAGGAATGAAATAGATTCAGCAAAGTGAGGCCCGATATTCTAGACAGAGCGAGGATAGCAAAGAGAACTATGCAGTCTACAAAAAACCCTAAAGCAGAACCACGCAAAGGGGGACAAAAAGACCCACCGTGCCGAACTAACGGCACGGCGGTGCACCCTTTGCGTCTCAGAGCTTCCAGCAAAAGAGAATAGCACAGCTGGACAGAAAAAACGGAAACAAAAACAAAGTAACACTTATCTAGCAGAGCAGCAGGCCACAGGAAAGATGCAGTAGCTCAGATCCAACACTGGAACATTGACAAGGAGCAAGGAAGACAGACTCAGGTGGAGTTAAATAGCAAGGCAGCCAACGAGCTCACCAAAACACCTGAGGGAGGAAGACCAGAGGCTGCAATACCACTTGTGACCACAGGAGTGAATTCAGCCACAGAATTCACAACAGTACCCCCCCCTTGAGGAGGGGTCACTGAACCCTCACCAGAACCCCCAGGCCGACCAGGATGAGCCACATGAAAGGCACGAACAAGATCTGGGGCATGGACATCAGAGGCAAAAACCCAGGAATTATCCTCCTGAGCATAACCCTTCCATTTGACCAGATACTGGAGTTTCCGTCTAGAGACACGAGAATTCAAAATTTTCTCCACAATATACTCCAATTCCCCCTCCACCAAAACAGGGGCAGGAGGCTCCACAGATGGAACCATAGGTGCCACGTATCTTCTCAACAACGACCTATGGAATACATTATGTATGGAAAAGGAGTCTGGGAGGGTCAGACGAAAAGACACCGGATTGAGAATCTCAGAAATCCTATACGGACCAATAAAACGAGGTTTAAATTTAGGAGAGGAAACCTTCATAGGAATATGACGAGAAGATAACCAAACCAGATCCCCAACACGAAGTCGGGGACCCACACGGCGTCTACGATTAGCGAAAAGCTGAGCCTTCTCCTGGGACAAGGTCAAATTGTCCACTACCTGAGTCCAGATCTGCTGCAACCTGTCCACCACAGAATCCACACCAGGACAGTCCGAAGACTCAACCTGTCCTGAAGAGAAACGAGGATGGAACCCAGAATTGCAGAAAAATGGAGAGACCAAGGTAGCCGAGCTGGCCCGATTATTAAGGGCGAACTCAGCCAACGGCAAAAATGACACCCAATCATCCTGGTCAGCAGAAACAAAACATCTCAGATATGTTTCCAAGGTCTGATTGGTTCGTTCGGTCTGGCCATTAGTCTGAGGATGGAAGGCCGAGGAAAAAGATAGGTCAATGCCCATCCTACCACAAAAGGCTCGCCAGAACCTCGAGACAAACTGGGAACCTCTGTCAGAAACAATATTCTCAGGAATGCCATGCAAACGAACCACATGCTGGAAGAACAAAGGCACCAAATCAGAGGAGGAAGGCAATTTAACCAAGGGCACCAGATGGACCATTTTAGAAAAGCGATCACAGACCACCCAAATGACCGACATCTTTTGAGAAACGGGAAGGTCAGAAATGAAATCCATCAAAATATGTGTCCAAGGCCTCTTCGGGACCGGCAAGGGCAAAAGCAACCCACTGGCACGTGAACAGCAGGGCTTAGCCCTAGCACAAATCCCACAGGACTGCACAAAAGCACGCACATCCCGTGACAGAGAGGGCCACCAGAAGGATCTAGCCACTAACTCTCTGGTACCAAAGATTCCTGGATGACCAGCCAGCACCGAACAATGAAGTTCAGAGATAACTTTACTAGTCCACCTATCAGGGACGAACAGTTTCTCGGCCGGACAACGATCAGGTTTATTAGCCTGAAATTTCTGCAAAACTCTCCGCAAATCAGGAGAGATGGCAGACACAATGACTCCTTCCTTGAGGATACTCGCCGGCTCAGATAACCCCGGAGAGTCGGGCACAAAACTCCTAGACAGAGCATCTGCCTTCACATTTTTAAAGCCCGGAAGGTACGAAATCACAAAATCAAAACGAGCAAAAAATAACGACCAACGGGCCTGTCTAGGATTCAAGCGCTTGGCAGACTCGAGATAAGTAAGATTCTTATGATCAGTCAATACCACCACGCGATGCTTAGCTCCCTCAAGCCAATGACGCCACTCCTCGAATGCCCACTTCATGGCCAGCAACTCTCGGTTGCCCACATCATAATTACGCTCAGCAGCAGAAAATTTCCTGGAAAAGAAAGCACATGGTTTCAACACTGAGCAACCAGAACCTCTCTGTGACAAAACCGCCCCTGCTCCAATCTCAGAAGCATCAACCTCGACCTGGAACGGAAGAGAAACATCTGGTTGACACAACACAGGGGCACAGCAAAAACGACACTTCAACTCCTGAAAAGCTTCCACGGCAGCAGAAGACCAATTAACCAAATCAGCACCCTTCTTGGTCAAATCGGTCAATGGTCTGGCAATGCTAGAAAAATTACAGATGAAGCGACGATAAAAATTAGCAAAGCCCAGGAATTTCTGCAGACTTTTCAGAGATGTCGGCTGAGTCCAATCCTGGATGGCCTGGACCTTAACCGGATCCATCTCGATAGTAGAAGGGGAAAAGATGAACCCCAAAAATGAAACTTTCTGCACACCGAAGAGACACTTTGATCCCTTCACGAACAAGGAATTAGCACGCAGTACCTGGAAAACCATTCTGACTTGCTTCACATGAGACTCCCAATCATCAGAGAAGATCAAAATGTCATCCAAGTAAACAATCAGGAATTTATCCAGATACTCACGGAAAATGTCATGCATAAAAGACTGAAAAACAGATGGAGCATTGGCAAGTCCGAACGGCATCACCAGATACTCAAAATGACCCTCGGGCGTATTAAATGCCGTTTTCCATTCATCTCCCTGCCTGATTCTCACCAGATTATACGCACCACGAAGATCAATCTTAGTAAACCAACTAGCCCCCTTAATCCGAGCAAACAAGTCAGATATCAATGGCAAGGGATACTGAAACTTAACAGTGATCTTATTAAGAAGGCGGTAATCAATACACGGTCTTAGTGAACCATCCTTTTTGGCTACAAAGAAGAACCCTGCTCCCAATGGAGATGACGATGGGCGAATATGTCCCTTCTCCAGGGATTCTTTCACATAACTGCGCATAGCGGTGTGTTCAGGCACGGACAAATTAAATAAACGACCCTTAGGGAATTTACTACCAGGAATCAAATTGATAGCACAATCACAATTCCTATGCGGAGGTAGGGCATCAGACTTGGGTTCTTCAAATACATCCTGAAAGTCAGACAAGAACTCTGGGATGTCAGAAGGAATGGATGACGAAATAGACAAAAATGGAACATCACCATGTACTCCCTGACAACCCCAGCTGGTTACCGACATAGAGTTCCAATCTAATACTGGATTATGGGTTTGTAGCCATGGCAACCCCAACACGACCACATCATGCAGATTATGCAGTACCAGAAAGCGAATAACTTCCTGATGTGCAGGAGCCATGCACATGGTCAGCTGGGCCCAGTACTGAGGCTTATTCTTGGCCAAAGGTGTAGCATCAATTCCTCTCAACGGAATAGGACACCGCAAAGGCTCCAAGAAAAATCCACAACGTTTAGCATAATCCAAATCCATCAGATTCAGGGCAGCGCCTGAATCCACAAACGCCATGACAGAATACGATGACAAAGAGCATATCAAGGTAATGGACAGAAGGAATTTGGACTGTACAGTACCAATGACGGCAGAGCTATCGAACCGCCTAGTGCGCTTAGGACAATTAGAAATAGCATGAGTGGAATCACCACAGTAGAAACACAGCCTGTTCAGACGTCTGTGTTCTTGCCGTTCAACTTTAGTCATAGTCCTGTCGCACTGCATAGGCTCAGGTTTACTCTCAGACAATACCGCCAGATGGTGCACAGATTTACGCTCGCGCAAGCGACGACCGATCTGAATGGCCAAAGACAAAGACTCATTCAAACCAGCAGGCATAGGAAATCCCACCATGACATCCTTAAGAGCCTCAGAGAGACCCTTTCTGAACCAAGCCGCCAGTGCAGATTCATTCCACAGAGTGAGTACTGACCACTTCCTAAATTTCTGACAATATACTTCTACATCATCCTGACCCTGGCATAAAGCCAGCAAATTTTTCTCAGCCTGATCCACTGAATTAGGCTCATCGTAAAGCAATCCAAGCGCCTGGAAAAACGCATCAACATTACTCAATGCAGGGTCTCCTGGCGCAAGAGAAAACGCCCAGTCCTGTGGGTCGCCGCGCAAAAAAGAAATAATAATCAAAACCTGTTGAATAGGATTACCAGAAGAATGAGGTTTCAAGGCCAGAAATAGCTTACAATTATTTTTGAAGCTCAGGAACTTAGTTCTGTCACCAAAAAACAAATCAGGAATAGGAATTCTTGGTTCTAGCATAGATTTCTGATCAATTGTATCTTGAATCTTTTGTACATTTATAACGAGATTATCCATTGAGGAGCACAGAGCCTGAATATCCATGTCCACAGCTGTGTCCTGAAGCACTCTAATGTCTAGGGGAAAAAAAAAAAAAAAAAACTGAAGACAGAGCTGAGGAAAAAAAAAATATGTCAGGACTTCTTTTTTCCCTCTATTGAGAATCATTGGTTTTGGCTCCTTGTACTGTTATGCTGTGCTATCAGGCAACACAGTGTGCAGTAATCAGCGCACATACAGTGATATGGCAATAACCCAAAAACAATAGAACAAGCTCTGAGACGTGGAATCTCTGCAGACTGCAATACCTGAACCTATCCTCACACAACTAAAAGCAGCAGTGGATTGCGCCTAACACTACCTATGCAACTCGGCACTGCCTGAGGAGCTGACTAGCCTGAAGATAGAAATACAAGCCTGACTTGCCTCAGAGAAATACCCCAAAGGAATAGGCAGCCCCCCACATATAATGACTGTTAGCAAGATGAAAAGACAAAACGTAGGAATGAAATAGATTCAGCAAAGTGAGGCCCGATATTCTAGACAGAGCGAGGATAGCAAAGAGAACTATGCAGTCTACAAAAAACCCTAAAGCAGAACCACGCAAAGGGGGACAAAAAGACCCACCGTGCCGAACTAACGGCACGGCGGTGCACCCTTTGCGTCTCAGAGCTTCCAGCAAAAGAGAATAGCACAGCTGGACAGAAAAAACGGAAACAAAAACAAAGTAACACTTATCTAGCAGAGCAGCAGGCCACAGGAAAGATGCAGTAGCTCAGATCCAACACTGGAACATTGACAAGGAGCAAGGAAGACAGACTCAGGTGGAGTTAAATAGCAAGGCAGCCAACGAGCTCACCAAAACACCTGAGGGTGGAAGCCCAGAGGCTGCAATACCACTTGTGACCACAGGAGTGAATTCAGCCACAGAATTCACAACAGATGGCCACCAGAAGGATCTAGCCACTAACTCTCTGGTACCAAAGATTCCAGGATGACCAGCCAACACCGAACAATGAAGTTCAGAGATAAGTTTATTAGTCCACCTATCAGGGACGAACAGTTTCTCTGCTGGACAACGATCAGGTTTATTCGCCTGAAATTTTTGCAGCACCCGCCGCAAATCAGGGGAGATGGCAGACACAATGACTCCTTCCTTGAAGATACCCGCTGGCTCATATAAACCCGGAGAGTCGGGCACAAAACTCCTAGACAGAGCATCCGCCTTCACATTTTTAGAGCCCGGAAGGTACGAAATCACAAAGTCGAAGCGGGCAAAAAATAACGACCAACGGGCCTGTCTACGATTCAAGCGCTTGGCAGACTCGAGATAAGTCAAGTTCTTATGATCAGTCAATACCACCACGCGATGCTTAGCTCCTTCAAGCCAATGACGCCACTCCTCGAATGCCCACTTCATGGCCAGCAACTCTCGATTGCCCACATCATAATTACGCTCAGCGGGCGAAAACTTCCTGGAAAAGAAAGCACATGGTTTCATCACTGAGCAATCAGAACCTCTCTGTGACAAAACCGCCCCTGCTCCAATCTCAGAAGCATCAACCTCGACCTGGAACGGAAGAGAAACATCTGGCTGACACAACACAGGGGCAGAACAAAAACGACGCTTCAACTCCTGAAAAGCTTCCACAGCAGCAGAAGACCAATTAACCAAATCAGCACCCTTCTTGGTCAAATCGGTCAATGGTTTGGCAATGCTAGAAAAATTACAGATGAAGCGACGATAAAAATTAGCAAAGCCCAGGAACTTTTGCAGACTTTTCAGAGATGTCGGCTGAATCCAATCCTGGATGGCTTGGACCTTAACTGGATCCATCTCGATAGTAGAAGGGGTAAAGATGAACCCCAAAAATGAAACTTTCTGCACAGCGAAGAGACACTTTGATCCCTTCACAAACAAAGAGTTAGCACGCAGGACCTGAAAAACCATTCTGACCTGCTTCACATGAGACTCCCAATCATCTGAGAAGATCAAAATGTCATCCAAGTAAACAATCAGGAATTTATCCAGATACTCACGGAAGATGTCATGCATAAAAGACTGAAACACAGATGGAGCATTGGCAAGTCCGAACGGCATCACTAGATACTCAAAATGACCCTCGGGCGTATTGAATGCAGTTTTCCATTCATCTCCTTGCCTGATTCTCACCAGATTATACGTACCACGAAGATCTATCTTAGTGAACCAACTAGCCCCCTTAATCCGAGCAAACAAGTCAGATAACAATGGCAAGGGATACTGAAATTTAACAGTGATCTTATTAAGAAGGCGGTAATCAATACACGGTCTCAGCGAACCATCCTTCTTGGCTACAAAGAAGAACCCTGCTCCCAGTGGTGATGACGATGAGCGAATATGTCCCTTCTCCAGGGATTCCTTCACATAACTGCGCATAGCGGCGTGTTCGGGCACGGATAAATTAAATAATCGACCTTTAGGGAATTTACTACCAGGAATCAAATTGATAGCACAATCACAATCCCTATGCGGAGGTAGAGCATCGGACTTGGGCTCTTCAAATACATCCTGATAATCAGACAAGAACTCTGGGACCTCAGAAGGGGTGGATGACGAAATCGACAAAAATGGAACATCACCATGTACCCCCTGACAACCCCAGCTGGATACCGACATGGAATTCCAATCCAATACTGGATTATGGGTTTGTAGCCATGGCAACCCCAACACGACCACATCATGCAGATTATGCAACACCAGAAAGCGAATAACTTCCTGATGTGCAGGAGCCATGCACATGGTCAGCTGGGCCCAGTATTGAGGTTTATTCTTGGCCAAAGGTGTAGCATCAATTCCTCTCAATGGAATAGGACACCGCAAAGGCTCCAAGAAAAACCCACAACGTTTAGCATAATCCAAATCCATCAGATTCAGGGCAGCGCCCGAATCCACAAACGCCATGACAGAAAACGACGACAAAGAGCATATCAAGGTAATGGACAGAAGGAATTTGGACTGTACAGTACCGTTGACGGCAGACCTAGCGGACCGCTTAGTGCGCTTAGGACAATCAGAAATAGCATGAGTGGAATCACCACAGTAGAAACACAGACCATTCAGACGTCTGTATTCCTGCCGTTCAACTCTAGTCATAGTCCTATCGCACTGCATAGGCTCAGGTTTAACCTCAGGCAGTACCGCCAAATGGTGCACAGATTTACGCTCGCGCAAGCGTCGACCGATCTGAATGGCCAAAGACAAAGACTCATTCAAACCAGCAGGCATAGGAAATCCCACCATGACATCCTTAAGAGCCTCAGAGAGACCCTTTCTGAACAAAGCTGCCAGCGCAGATTCATTCCACTGAGTGAGTACTGACCATTTACTAAATTTCTGACAATATACTTCTATATCATCCTGACCCTGGCACAAAGCCAGCAAATTTTTCTCAGCCTGATCCACTGAATTAGGCTCATCGTACAGCAATCCGAGCGCCAGGAAAAACGCATCGACACTACTCAATGCAGGGTCTCCTGGCGCAAGAGAAAATGCCCAGTCTTGAGGGTCGCCGCGCAAAAAAGAAATAATAATCAAAACCTGTTGAATAGGATTACCAGAAGAATGAGGTTTCAAGGCCAGAAATAGCTTACAATTATTTTTGAAACTTAGAAACTTAGTTCTATCTCCAAAAAACAAATCAGGAATAGGAATTCTTGGTTCTAACATAGATTTCTGATCAATAGTATCTTGAATTTTTTGTACATTTATAACGAGATTATCCATTGAAGAGCACAGACCCTGAATATCCATGTCCACACCTGTGTCCAGAATCACCCAAATGTCTAGGGGAAAAAAAAAAAGTGAACACAGAGCAGAAAAAAAAAAAAATGATGTCAGAACTTTTTCTTTCCCTCTATTGAGAATCATTAGTTTGGCTCCTTGTACTGTTATGTTTGCTAATGACAGGTGTTATGAAGGCAATCCAGATACACAGTGTGCTTAGCGATCAGAGCGCACACAGTGATCTGACAAATACCCAAAAATACAAGAACGAGCTCTGAGACGTGGAAACTCTGTAGACTGCACACCTGATCCTATCCTAAACACAACTAAAAGCGGCTGTGGATTGCGCCTAACAACTACCTAGGCAACTCGGCACAGCCTAAGAAACTAGCTAGCCTGAAGATAGAAAATTCAGCCACAGAATTCACAACAGCTACCTATTCAGCTATATGATTGCTCCCTTGGATTAGATCAGATGAGAGTTTATTCAGCTACCTTCGAGGAAGGAGGCGGTGCCACGATGTTGGTGCAAGAAGAGTCCGGCAGGACTTCACTCTGGGTCTTCAGTCACTGAATTATTCTGCGCAAATGATTTTTGTAAAAAAAACTTGCGTTTGTTTCATTTTGTGTTTTTGCATTACATATTGCAACACCTTGAAAAATGGGCCTCCTTCAAAAATGGGCCCCGGGCCACCCACCTCTTAAATCCGGCCCTGGTGGGCTAGGGAGTATCTATGCTTGTCTAGGAACCAGTGGGCCTCAGTGCTGTTCACTGATGAAAGTCAGTTTACGCTGAGCAGAAATAATGGGCACCAACAATGTTGGAGACATCAAGCAGAGCACAATACATCAGCCACTATTGTCACCAAACGGCCATTGGTGGGGGTGGTCTTACAGTGTGGGCAGGTGTATCTAGTCAATGCAGAACTGCCCTGCACTTTATGAATGGTACAGTGACAATAACATCATTATTCCAGTCATTGCGCCTCTGCATGAACATCTCAAGCTTAATTTCATCTACATGATTGACAATGCTCCAGCTCATCAAGGTTGCATCATAAGGGAATAACTGTTGGACACTGGCGTACCTCAAATTGTGTGGCCTGCAGTTTCTCCAGACTTGAGTCCAGTAGAAAACACATAGAATGAGCTGAGTTGCCGTGAGGCTTGTAACTCAATTCCCCAGAACCTCAATGACCTAAGGGCCACCCTTGTTGGGGTATACCCAACACGGTTGTTGGCTTTTTTTTCAGTACATTGAAATGATACAATCACCATTGCATGCTTCTACTTTAATGTCCTATTTTCATGATAAAATGTCACTGTAGAACGAACTTTTTACATTTTCCATAAATTTTGACTGAAAGCAAGATATCCCTACAGTGCCCCAGGTTGATCAACACCAGTCTCTGCAATATACAAATAGAAACTAGGTGTCACCAATCATTTATATAAGCCAATTGGACACTTGTTACTGGTAACAGTAGGGCTCACAAAGCTTCAGTGGTGCAGTTTACAGAGTAAGAGGAACAAAGCTATTACATTTTAAATATTTAATCCAGCAATTAGGCAGTGCTTATAAAAAACTGTTACAAATGGGACAAGACAATGCAGTGCTTTTTATACATATGAGACATGGCATATATAATTTTATCCATCTGGCAGATATTAATTTTGGGTAATGCATGGTCCCCACAACTATCTATAGAGCCTACACCTGTCACAAAAAAACAATATTCATATCTAATACATGGCATTGTTGCATTGTTCTGTGTTGTTCTTTGAAGTTAGGAAGGATCAAATTATAATGACACACAAAAGTATCACCATACCAGTCTGATGTTCACTATTCATACTGACCACTCCACAGGATGTGGCTGCATCACAGCAGTGGTCATAGAGCAAATGGGAGGAAAAGAGAGTCAGATCTTCCAATTTACAATTCATAATAAGAGCCATGGTCCAAGATGAGGGTGACAACCTTACACAGTGGCTGAGTTCCAGCGATGTTCGCAGAGAGTGATGTGTCATATGTAGGCTGCAGTTAATGACCGGTCTCTGAAACTCATCAATATTCTGTCAAGGCAGACATCTCGTGTAATAAAATAGCAAAGGCTGCAGCTGACGAGTAGCCGCTCATTGAACTGCTGCATTGAACTGCAACTGCTGCAAATCAACAAGTCATTTCCCTATTCTAGCGATGTCAGCGATGAGTATAGATTATTTTTAATTGAGATGATTATCCTTGGTTAGTCCAGTAGTGATGAACATCTTTAGCCATTCTATAATCGTTCAACTGGAATCCCTTAATGACCGCCAATATGTCTTTTAACTGACCTTAGATATAAGAGAATAGTATCCCCATACAGATGACAATCCATCATCTGTCGGCTGTACACTATAGCTGACAACTTGCTGCACCAGCCAGGATCAGTATTTGCACCTTCTAAATCTGTTTAACCCCTTAGATGCTGCTGTCAATAGTGACTACATCATTATAAATGTTTAACAGAGTGTGGGGGCTTCCTTTTTATCCCAATTGGTGCCCTCAGATCATGATTTTGTTGTCCTGATGTTTGCCATGGCAATTCATGACCAAATAGCGGCCTTAGAGTCTGACGGCTGTAGTAATCTGTTTAGAAGTTAGCAACATTTAGGTGGTAAAAATACACATTTTCATTTCTGTCATACCACTTTGCATTAATTCCTGTAAAGCACCTGAAGGGTTAATAAACTACCTGACAGCAGTTTTCAATATGTTTAGGGGTGCTGTTTTTAAAATGGTATCACGTTTGGGGGTTTCCCAATATATGGGACCCCTAAAGTCACTTCAAACATGGATAAGTCCCTAAAAAAATAAATTTTGTAAATTTCTTTGAAAAAATGAAAAATTGCTGCTTCAATTTTAAACCTCCTAAAATGCTAACAAAATAAAATAACATTTTACAAATGGTCCTGATGTAAAACAGACATGTGGGAAATGTTATTTACTAATGGTTTGCTGTTGTATGACTATCTGGATTAAAGGGATAATCATTCAAATTTAGAAAATTGCTAATTTTTTAACATTTTTCTAAAATTTTTGATTTTTTTTATAAATAAACACAAAAAATGTTGAACTAAATTTACCATTATCATAAAGTAGAATGTGTCACGAAAAAACAATCTCAAAATCACTGGGATTTGTTGAAGCGTTGCAGAGTTATTACCACATACATAGTAACATAGTAACATAGTTAGTAAGGCCGAAAAAAGACATTTGTCCATCCAGTTCAGCCTATATTCCATCATAATAAATCCCCAGATCTACGTCCTTCTACAGAACCTAATTGTATGATACAATATTGTTCTGCTCCAGGAAGACATCCAGGCCTCTCTTGAACCCCTCGACTGAGTTCGCCATCACCACCTCCTCAGGCAAGCAATTCCAGATTCTCACTGC
The DNA here is from genome assembly GCF_032444005.1 of Ranitomeya imitator. Taxonomy (NCBI): domain Eukaryota; kingdom Metazoa; phylum Chordata; class Amphibia; order Anura; family Dendrobatidae; genus Ranitomeya; species Ranitomeya imitator. The sequence continues at coordinate 1,113,483,969 of NC_091282.1, forward strand.
CCTAACAGTAAAGAATCCTCTTCTATGTTGGTGGAAAAACCTTCTCTCCTCCAGACGCAAAGAATGCCCCCTTGTGCCCGTCACCTTCCTTGGTATAAACAGATCCTCAGCGAGATATTTGTATTGTCCCCTTATATACTTATACATGGTTATTAGATCGCCCCTCAGTCGTCTTTTTTCTAGACTAAATAATCCTAATTTCGCTAATCTATCTGGGTATTGTAGTTCTCCCATCCCCTTTATTAATTTTGTTGCCCTCTTTGTACTCTCTCTAGTTCCATTATATCCTTCCTGAGCACCGGTGCCCAAAACTGGACACAGTACTCCATGTGCGGTCTAACTAGGGATTTGTACAGAGGCAGTATAATGCTCTCATCATGTGTTTCCAGACCTCTTTTAATGCACCCCATGATCCTGTTTGCCTTGGCAGCTGCTGCCTGGCACTGGCTGCTCCAGGTAAGTTTATCATTAACTAGGATCCCCAAGTCCTTCTCCCTGTCAGATTTACCCAGTGGTTTCCCATTCAGTGTGTAATGGTGACATTGATTCCTTCTTCCCATGTGTATAACCTTACATTTATCATTGTTAAACCTCATCTGCCACCTTTCAGCCCAAGTTTCCAACTTATCCAGATCCATCTGTAGCAGAATACTATCTTCTCTTGTATTAACTGCTTTACATAGTTTTGTATCATCTGCAAATATCGATATTTTACTGTGTAAACCTTCTACCAGATCATTAATGAATATGTTGAAGAGAACAGGTCCCAATACTGACCCCTGCGGTACCCCACTGGTCACAGCGACCCAGTTAGAGACTATACCATTTATAACCACCCTCTGCTTTCTATCACTAAGCCAGTTACTAACCCATTTACACACAATTTCCCCCAGACCAAGCATTCTCATTTTGTGTACCAACCTCTTGTGCGGCACGGTATCAAACGCTTTGGAAAAATCGAGATATACCACGTCCAATGACTCACCGTGGTCCAGCCTATAGCTTACCTCTTCATAAAACTGATTAGATTGGTTTGACAGGAGCGATTTCTCATAAACCCATGCTGATATGGAGTTAAACAGTTATTCTCATTGAGATAATCCAGAATAACATCCCTCAGAAACCCTTCAAATATTTTACCAACAATAGAGGTTAGACTTACTGGCCTATAATTTCCAGGTTCACTTTTAGAGCCCTTTTTGAATATTGGCACCACATTTGCTATGCGCCAATCCTGCGGAACAGACCCTGTCGCTATAGAGTCCCTAAAAATAAGAAATAATGGTTTATCTATTACATTACTTAGTTCTCTTAGTACTCGTGGGTGTATGCCATCCGGACCCGGAGATTTATCTATTTTAATCTTATTTAGCCGGTTTCGCACCTCTTCTTGGGTTAGATTGGTGACCCTTAATATAGGGTTTTCATTGTTTCTTGGGATTTCACCTAGCATTTCATTTTCCACCGTGAATACCGTGGAGAAGAAGGTGTTTAATATGTTAGCTTTTTCCTCGTCATCTACAACCATTCTTTCCTCACTATTTTTTAAGGGGCCTACATTTTCAGTTTTTATTCTTTTACTATTGATATAGTTGAAGAACAGTTTGGGATTAGTTTTACTCTCCTTAGCAATGTGCTTCTCTGTTTCCTTTTTGGCAGCTTTAATTAGTTTTTTAGATAAAGTATTTTTCTCCCTATAGTTTTTTAGAGCTTCAATGGTGCCATCCTGCTTTAGTAGTGCAAATGCTTTCTTTTTACTGTTAATTGCCTGTCTTACTTCTTTGTTTAGCCACATTGGGTTTTTCCTATTTCTAGTCCTTTTATTCCCACAAGGTATAAACCGCTTACACTGCCTATTTAGGATGTTCTTAAACATTTCCCATTTATTATCTGTATTATTAGTTCTGAGGATATTGTCCCAGTCTACCAGATTAAGGGCATCTCTAAGCTGGTCAAACTTTGCCTTCCTAAAGTTCAGTGTTTTTGTGACTCCCTGACAAGTCCCCCTAGTGAAAGACAGGTGAAACTGTACAATATTGTGGTCGCTATTTCCTAGATGCCCGACCACCTGCAGATTTGTTATTCTGTCAGGTCTATTAGATAGTATTAGGTCTAAAAGTGCTGCTCCTCTGGTTGGATTCTGCACCAATTGTGAAAGATAATTTTTCTTGGTTATTAGCAGAAACCTGTTGCCTTTATGGGTTTCACAGGTTTCTGTTTCCCAGTTAATATCCGGGTAGTTAAAGTCCCCCATAACCAGGACCTCATTATGGGTTGCAGCTTCATCTATCTGCTTTAGAAGTAGACTTTCCATGGTTTCTGTTATATTTGGGGGTTTGTAACAGACCCCAATGAGAATTTTGTTACCATTTTTCCCTCCATGAATTTCGACCCATATGGACTCGACATCCTCATTTCCTTCGCTAATATCCTCCCTTAAAGTGGACTTTAGACAAGACTTCACATAGAGACAAACCCCTCCTCCTCTCCGATTTTTACGATCCTTTCTAAACAGACTATAACCCTGTAAGTTAACTGCCCAGTCATAGCTTTCATCTAACCATGTCTCGGTTATTCCCACTATGTCAAAGTTACCTGTAGATATTTCTGCTTCTAGTTCTTCCATCTTGTTTGTCAGGCTTCTGGAGTTTGCAAGCATGCAGTTTAGAGGATTTTGTTTTGTTCCAATCTCCTCGCTGTGGATTGTTTTAGAAATGTTCTTACCTCCCTTCTGAGTATGTTTTCCTGGATCTTCTTTGTTCAAGTCTAATGTTTTTCTTCCCGTCCCCTCTTCTTCTAGTTTAACGCCCTCCTGATGAGTGTAGCGAGTCTTCTGGCGAATGTGTGTTTCCCAGGTTTGTTGAGGTGTAGTCCGTCTCTGGCGAGGAGTCCATCGTACAAGTAATTCACACCATGGTCCAGGAATCCGAATCCTTGTTGTCTGCACCATCGTCTTAGCCAGTTGTTTGCATCAAGGATCCTGTTCCATCTCCTGGTGCCATGCCCGTCTACTGGAAGGATAGAAGAAAAAACTACCTGTGCATCCAGTTCCTTTACTTTCTTCCCCAACTCTTCAAAGTGTTTGCAGATTGTCGGTAGGTCCTTCCTTGCCATGTCATTGGTGCCAACATGTATCAGAAGAAATGGGTGGACGTCCTTGGAGTTGAAGAGCTTTGGTATCCTATCGGTCACATCCTTGATCATCGCACCTGGAAGGCAGCATACTTCTCTTGCAGTTATGTCCGGTCTGCAGATGGCTGCTTCTGTGCCTCTCAGTAGTGAGTCTCCCACCACCACCACTCTTCGTTGCTTCTTGGCTGTACTTTTTGCTGTCACTTGTTGCTGTGTGCCCTTTTCTTTTTTGCTTGCTGGTATTGCTTCATCCTTAGGTGTGCCATCTTCATCCTCTACAAAGATTTGATATCGGTTCTTCAGTTGTGTGGTTGGTGATTTCTCCATGGTCTTCTTGCTTCTTTTGGTCACATGCTTCCACTCATCTGCTTTTGGAGGTTCTCTGACACTTTTTTCACCTTCTGTGACCAGTAGAGATGCTTCTGTTCTGTCTAGAAAGTCTTCATTCTCTTTGATGAGTTTCAAGGTTGCTATTCTTTCTTCCAGACCCCGCACCTTTTCTTCTAAAAGGGCCACTAGTCTACACTTCTGACAGGTGAAATTTAATTCTTCTTCTGGTCGATCTGTGAACATGTAGCACATGCTGCAGCTCACCATGTAGGTTGTCACATCTGCCATGTTGCTCCTAGATCCTGCTGACTTGCTGTGTGTTTTCCTTCTTGTGTAATCTACTCAGCCAAGCTCTCTTGCAATAATGTCCTACAGGCAAAAATTGGTTTGGTGATTCTTTCCAAGCAGCTGGTCCCGGCTGCACCCAACGATCTTCTAGCTTAGGGAGACTCTTCGCTTTCCCAGAAGGCACCTGGAATATGCAAATTAGCCTCCTCAAGCTTGAATCCCTGGTTTGATGATTCTTTCCAAGCAGCTGGTCCCGGCTGTACCCAACGATCTTCTAGCTTAGGGAGACTCTTCGCTTTCCCAGAAGGCACCTGGAATATGCAAATTAGCCTCCTCAAGCTTGAATCCCTGGTTTGGTGATTCTTTCCAAGCAGCTGGTCCCGACTGTACCCAACGATCTTCTAGCTTAGGGAGACTCTTCGCTTTCCCAGAAGGCACCTGGAATATGCAAATTATCCTCCTCAAGCTTGAATCCCTGGTTTGGTGATTCTTTCCAAGCAGCTGGTCCCGGCTGTACCCAACGATCTTCTAGCTTAGGGAGACTCTTCGCTTTCCCAGAAGGCACCTGGAATATGCAAATTAGCCTCCTCAAGCTTGAATCCCTGGTGACACTGGTCAGATTTCAAAAATTTGGCTCGGTCACTAAGGGGTTAAACTTTCACAAATCAAATGATAAAACACTAATTAATAGTTTTTATTTATAAAATTACTTTTGATGGAAACTAAACTAAAATAAATACATCAGTGTATTCAAAGCATAAGCAATAAATAACAATCCACATTTTTCTTCATTTTTTTATATCTTAAAATAGTAAAAAGATCAAACCCTTCGAAAACGTGATTTGTACATTTTAATAAGTATAACAAAGTTATCCAATTCTGCTCTAATATGTGTCATTTTTCATTAGCGGGAATTGTGCTGCCAATTGGCACAAGTTGTTAATCACATTTTCATTATGCTGAAATTGTTCTCATTAGGCTGTAAATGGCTCCTCTAAACAAACCTATTGCCAATGTTAAATAATAATCCAAGTAACTGATAGAAAAGAAATTATTTACTTAAAAGTCCTCTTATTATGAAGATGTGTTTGTAACTTTAATAATAGCTCATGTAAAAAATAAATGTAATATGTAAGGTTATACAATATATTGGTTCAACTTTATAATAGGTAATAATTGGAATGCTGATATAGCTTTGGTTGGACCAATTTACTAATAAAAACCAATAAGATCCATCCATTTTATTCATAGGCAATGTTCATACACTGCGTTTTTTATATAAAGTTTAAGCTACTTGCAAAAAAGCAGCTTTTGCTGCGCTTTTGCTGCATTTTTATTGCTACGTTTTTGTTAGGGTACATTTGTCTTTTGTGCATGCTGATAAAGTTTATTGCAGAAAAAAAATGATCTGATTCAATTTCATCAGGCTTTGGCACCGAGTACGCAGTAAAGATTGATACCTGCATTTTTTGCAGCTTTTCTTGCACCACTCATTGGTTTCAACAGGTGAAAAGCGCTGCAAAAACGCTGATAGAAGTGACATTTTGCAAAAATGCAGCACTTTCACAAAACAGTCATGTCCATTTTCCATGAAGGTGCAAATGTGGAAATCACCCACAGAAACTGACAAACTGACATGCAGCGTGTCTTTCAAGACCGCAGCATGTCAATTTCTCTTGCAGAGACTCTAATTAATCAGTAGAATGAGTTGAATACGGTAAATCTGGTAACATCTATCGGACTGATGCTACTGCGCAGTAGCTGCCATCTTGATGAAGCCTAATTTTTTTTCTCTGCCAAAATAGCAGCGGCGCCTGCGCAGTATCAGCCATCTCGTTTCGATGAATGCTGCTGCGCAGGCACCACCGGCACCATCTTGATGAAGTCTCTGCCAAAATGGCGCAGGCGGGGCTGCCTGCACCACATTTTATTTGGGAAAATTATATATTTCTTAAACAAAACTATCTACTATATAATTGTCTAAGGGTCACTTCCGTCTTTCTGTCTGTCTGTCCTTCTGCCTATATAAACTGTGCAGGAGGTGTGGGTTAAATCCGCGCTGCCTTATTGATGAAGTTCCAAGGATAATAAATTTAAAAGGTGGTTTATTCAACGCATTTATTCAATGCGTTTCAAGGTCAGTGCGACCTCTTCTTCAGGAAATTCCACATACAACATATGGTATGGTATGTTGTATGTGGAATTTCCTGAAGAAGAGGTCGCACTGACCTTGAAACGCGTTGAATAAACCACCTTTTAAATTTATTATCCTTGGAACTTCATCATTAAGGCAGCGCGGATTTAACCCACACCTCCTGCACATTTTATATTGTCATACGGCCGTTGATCGGCTTGTGGATCTGCAGCAGCCGAAATCGCTATATGCTCTTCATTCAACAAAATCAGGTGAGCAATTGTAAGAAAGCTCTCTTGGTTATCTAGAGGATAAGACCCTATTTTGCGCTTTGTGTCTCCATTTTTTTTCCTATAGCTGTCCTTCTGTCTGTCATGGATATTCATTGGTCGCGGCCTCTGTCTGTCATGGAATCCAAGTCGCTGATTGGTTGTGGCAAAACAGCCACGACCAATCAGCGACGGACACAGTCCGGTGGAAAAATGGCCACTCCTTCCTCCCCGCAGTCAGTGCCCGCTCCATACTCCCCTCCAGTCAACGCTCACACAGGGTTAATGCCACGGTGTAACACACTCCCTTAATGCTGCTATTAACCCTGTGTGACCAACTTTTTACTATTGAGGCTGCCTATGCAGCATGAATAGTAAAAAGCTCTAATGTTAAAATTATTAAAAAAATTAAAAAATCGTTATATACTCACCGTCCGTCAACCCCCGCATCCAGAACCGTCCTTTACCGCTCCTCGCGACGCTCCTGTGACCAGTCCATGCATTGCGGTCTCGCGAGATGATGACGTGGCGGTCTCGCGAGACCACTACGTCATCATCTCGCGAGACCGCAATACACCACGCGACCAATCAGCAACATTGCCACGGGATTTAAATCCCGCTTCGCTGATTGGTAGCGCCCAGCCGGCGCGCGCGAACAATCAGCGACATTGGCGCAGGATTTAAATCATGCTTTGCTGATTGGTTTCACCCAGCCGACCTTGGCATGGGATTTAAATCCTGCTTCGCTGATTGGTAGCGCCCAGCCGGTGCAACGAATCAGCGACATTGGTGCGGGATTTAAGTTCCGCTTCACTGATTGGTCTTGCCCAGCCGACATTGGCGTGGGATTTAAATCCCGCTTCACTGATTGGTAGCGCCCAGCCGGCGCGACCAATCAGCGACATTGCCACGGGATTTAAATCCTGCTTTGCTGATTGCTCGCTCCCTGCTGGCGCGACCAGTCAGTGACATTGGCACAGGATTTAAATCCCGCTTCCCTGATTGGTCGTCCCCAGCAAGCGTGACCAATCAGCGACATTGCCACGGGATTTAAATCCCACTTCACTGATTGCTCGTGTCCAGCCGGCGCGCCCAATCAGTGACATTGGTGCAGGATTTAAATCCCGCCTCGCTGATTGGTAACGTCCAGCCGGCACGACCAATCAGCGACATTGCCACGGAATTTAAATCCCGCTTTGCAGATTGGTCGCGCCCAGCCATTGCGTGCAACCAATCATCGACATTGGCGAGGGATTTAAATCCCGCTTCGCTGATTGCTCGCACCCAGCCGGCGCAACCAATCAGCGACATTGGGGCGGGATTTAAATCCCGCTTCGTTGATTGGTCGCGCCCAGCCGACATTGGTGTGGGATTTAAATCCCGCTTTGCTGATTGGTAGCGCCTGGCCGGCGCGATCAATCAGCGACATTGCCATGTGATTTAAATCCTGCTTCGCAGATTGGTCGCGCCCAGCAGGCACGCGCGACCAATCAGCAACATTGGCGAGGGATTTAAATCCCGCTTCCTGGATTGGTCGCCCCCAGCCTGCGTGACCAATCAGCGACATTGCCGCGGGATTTAAATCCCACTTCGCTGATTGCCCGCGCCCAGCTGGTGTGCCCAATCAGCGACATTGGCGTGGGATTTAAATCCTGCTTTGCTGATTCATCGCGCCCAGCCGACATTGGCGCGGGATTTAAATCCCGCTTCGCTGATTGGCAGTGCCCAGCCAGCGCGACCAATCAGCGACATTGCCGCAGGATTTAAATCCCGCTTCGCAGATTAGGCACGCCCAGCCGGTGCGTGCAACCAATCATCGACATTGGCGCGGGATTTAAATCCTGCTTCGCTGATTGCTCGCACCCAGCCAGCGCGACCAATCAGCGGCATTGCCGCGGGATTTAAATCCTGCTTTGCTGATTCATCGCGCCCAGCCGACATTGGCGCGGGATTTAAATCCCGCTTCGCTGATTGGCAGCGCCCAGCCAGCGCGACCAATCAGCGACATTGCCGCAGGATTTAAATCCCGCTTCGCAGATTAGGCACGCCCAGCCGGTGCATGCAACCAATCATCGACATTGGCGCGGGATTTAAATCCTGCTTCGCTGATTGCTCGCACCCAGCCGGCGCGACCAATCAGCGGCATTGCCGCAGGATTTAAATCCTGCTTCGCTGATTGGTAGCGCCCAGCCGGCGCATGCGACCAATCAGCGACATTGGGGTGGTTTTAAATCCCGCTTCGCTGATTGGTCTCGCCAAGCCGAGATTGGCGCGGGATTTAAATCCCGCTTTGCTGATTGGTAGAGCCCAGCCAGTGCGACCAATCAGCAACATTGCCATGTGATTTAAATCCTGGTTCGCAGATTGGTCGCGCCCAGCCGGCACGTGCGACCAATCAGCAACATTGGCGCGGGATTTAAATCCTGCTTCCATGATTGGTCGCCCTCAGCCGGCGCGCCCAATCAGCGACATTGGCGTGGGATTTAAATCCTGTCTCGCTGATTGGTAGCGCCCAGCCGGCGTGCGCGACCAATCAGCGACATTGGCGCGGGATTTGAATCCCACTTCGCTGATTGGTCGCGCCCAGCCAAAATTGGCACGGGATTTAAATCCCGCCTCGCTGATTGGTTGCGCCCAGCCGGCGCGACCATTCAGCGACATTGCCGCAGGATTTAAATCCCACTTCACAGATTGGTCGCGCCCAGCAGGTGCGTGCAACCAATCATCGACATTGGCGCGGGATTTAAATCCCGCTTCGCTGATTGCTCGCACCCAGCCGGTGTGAGCAATCAGCGACATTGCCGCGGGATTTAAATCCCGCCTCGCTGATTGGTAGCGCCCAGCCGACGCGACCATTCAGCGACATTGCCACAGGATTTAAATCCCGCTTCGCAGATTGGTCGCGCCCAGCAGGTGCGTGCAACCAATCATCGACATTGGCGCGGGATTTAAATCCCGCTTCGCTGATTGCTCGCACCCAGCCGGCGTAAGCAATCAGCGACATTGCCGCGGGATTTAAATCCCACTTCGCTGATTGGTCGCGCCCAGCCGACATTGGCGTGGGATTTAAATCCCGCTTCGCTGATTGGTAGCGCCCAGCCGGCGCGACCAATACTCCACATGGACGTGCCGGTCAGGTTTTTGAAATGTATTCTTTAGCCTTCTGATCGTGCACTCCGCCTCCTAGCCACAGGTGTTTTAATTACAGCAGGTCCAATACCCCTCCACAGAGAGAGAGAATTTTAGTCTAGGAAGAGGTTTCACATGTACCCATTCAGATGGAGACGTTTATTTTCAGCGAGGTAAGGCAAGTGTAGGACCTGGTATAAGAGAGATGCCGTAAAGGGGCTACCAGGTACACATAAAATTGGCCATTTTTATGCGCTAAACGCTCTCATTTTTCATATTTCTAGTGCAGTAATGCAGTTCAAATTTCGTTTTTCAAGTTTGCATGTTCTAGCGCTGCAGTGTGCTGCCTTATTTACCTAACTCCACATGGACCATCAGTGTGACTTGCGAGAAATACACACCGGTGTCCTTTAATAAAGCTGGCAATTCAGTGCGGTGTAATGTAAAATCACACTGAATGGGAAACCACTGGGTAAATCTGACAGGGAGAAGGACTTGGGGATCCTAGTTAATGATAAACTTACCTGGAGCAGCCAGTGCCAGGCAGCAGCTGCCAAGGCAAACAGGATCATGGGGTGCATTAAAAGAGGTCTGGATACACATGATGAGAGCATTATACTGCCTCTGTACAAATCCCTAGTTAGACCGCACATGGAGTACTGTGTCCAGTTTTGGGCACCGGTGCTCAGGAAGGATATAATGGAACTAGAGAGAGTACAAAGGAGGGCAACAAAATTAATAAAGGGGATGGGAGAACTACAATACCCAGATAGATTAGCGAAATTAGGATTATTTAGTCTAGAAAAAAGACGACTGAGGGGCGATCTAATAACCATGTATAAGTATATAAGGGGACAATACAAATATCTCGCTGAGGATCTGTTTATACCAAGGAAGGTGGCGGGCACAAGGGGGCATTCTTTGCGTCTGGAGGAGAGAAGGTTTTTCCACCAGCATAGAAGAGGATTCTTTACTGTTAGGGCAGTGAGAATCTGGAATTGCTTGCCTGAGGAGGTGGTGATGGCGAACTCAGTCGAGGGGTTCAAGAGAGGCCTGGATGTCTTCCTGGAGCAGAACAATATTGTATCATACAATTAGGTTCTGTAGAAGGACGTAGATCTGGGGATTTATTATGATGGAATATAGGCTGAACTGGATGGACAAATGTCTTTTTTCGGCCTTACTAACTATGTTACTATGTTACTATGTTACACTGACAGCTTACAATAGAATAGATAAAAAATGTCTTTACATAGTATAGGTATATATATATATATATATATATATACATATATATATATGTCATTGACACACACACATATATATATATATATACCGTATATACTCGAGTATAAGTCGAGTATAAAAATTTGGGCTGAAAGTGCCCCCCTCGGCTTATACTCGAGTCACGGTAGCGGTGGGGTCGGCGGGTGAGGGGGAGAGGGCGCTGAGGTATACTTACCTAGTCCCAGCGATCCTCGCGCTGTCCCTGCCGTCCCACAGGCTTCGGCACTGCAGCTTTTTCCTCTCTTCAGTGGTCACGTGGGACCGCTCATTAGAAAAATGAATAGGCGGCTCCACCTCCCATAGGGGCGGAGCCGCCTATTCATTTCTCTAATCAGCGGTAACGGTGACCGCTGATAGAGAAAGAAGCTGCGGCACCGAAGACAGCTGTGACAGGCGGAGACAGCGCGAGGATCGCCAGGACTAGGTGAGTATGTTATATTCACCTGTCCACGTTCCAGCCGCCGGGCGCCGATCCATCTTCCCGGCGTCTATCTGCGCTCTGACTGTTCAGGTCAGAGGGCGCGATGACGCACTAGTGTGCACGGCGCCCTCTGCCTGATCAGTCAGAGCAGAGAGACGCCGTGACCGGACGCTGGGAGCTGCAATCAGCGAGGTGAGTATGGCTTTTTTTTTTTTTATTGCAGCAGCAGCGGCCATGGCACAGACTTATACCGAGCATCTATGGGGCAATATGAGCGCAGCAGAGCACAGTATGGGGCAGATATGGGGATATATGAACGCAGCAGAGCACAGTATGGGGCAGATATGGGGATATATGAACGCAGCAGAGCACAGTATGGGGCAGATATGGGGATATATGAACGCAGCAGAGCACAGTATGGGGCAGATATGGGGATATATGAACGCAGCAGAGCACAGTATGGGGCAGATATGGGGATATATGAACGCAGCAGAGCACAGTATGGGGCAGATATGGGGATATATGAATGCAGCAGAGCACAGTATGGGGCAGATATGGGGATATATGAACGCAGCAGAGCACAGTATGGGGCAGATATGGGGATATATGAACGCAGCTACTGATGTCTCAATTAATTTTACTTTTATTGGTATCTATTTTTATTTTTGAAATTCACCGGTAGTTGCTGCATTTCCACCCTAGGCTTATACTCGAGTCAATAAGTTTTCCCAGTTTTTTGTGGCAAAATTAGGGGGGTCGGCTTATACTCGGGTCGGCTTATACTCGAGTATATACGGTATATATATATATATATATATATATATATATATATACATATATTTATATTTCATAGAGAGTTAGATAGCCGATAATTCAATTGCCGGCTTTTGCTAAATCATTACCGAACCCGACAGGATATGAAACATGGTTTACATACAGTAAACCATTGCATATTTATTATATTTTTATATGTCCCTCCCTAATAATGTTAGTAGTGTGTGTGTGTGTGTGTAAAATTTGGGTGTTAAATTAAAGGATTAATTCACAGAAAAAACTGGCGTGGGCTCCCGCGCAATTTTCCCTGCCAGAGAGGGAAAGCCAGTGACTGAGGGTAGATATTAATAGCCTAGAGAGGGACCATGGTTATTGCCCCCCCTGGCTAAAACATCTGCCCCCAGCCACCCCAGAAAAGGTGCATCTTCCATTGATTCAGTCAAATCTGCAGCAAAAAAGTTGAAAAAGATCTGCAGTTTTGGTGCGGAGATGGGTGCGAGAAACGCTGCAGATCGGGAGGAGGAAGAGTGTGTGGGCGGAGTGTGGGCAGAGACTATGTGTGTGGGCAGAGACTGTGTGTGCGGAGATGTGCGAGTCTCTGTGCGGGTGTTTGTGTGTATCTGTGTGTGTGTGCGGGGGTTTGCGGGAGTGTATGGCTGTGTGTGTGGGCGTGTATGTAGGAAGACATCTTCCAATGGGAATACTAGTCCCATCCAGCTATGCCTGCTACAGTGACAGCTAGCCAATGATGGGGCAGCAGTATTCCCAAAATCTGGCTACTGTGTTCAAGTGTTAAAAAAAACCAAATACATACACACATATACAGTACATTCATATCGACATACAGTACATACATACACATACAGTACATACATATACATATAGAGTACATACTCACCATACAGCTAATCCCCAACGCCCTCGATCACTCATCATCATTGTCGGCTGAGTCAGCAGTCTCTTAAAGGTCCGCGATGTAAGCGGGGACAGCTGTGTTAGCGAGGACAACGTTATCTGTGGTGTCTCAGCAGGACCCCGTCGGTCGGTTCCTGTCAGCGCATCCTCTTGTCCCCGGCTCCAGTCAGCACCGCCCCGTCACCTCACAGCTGATCTACTCTGACAGGACTCACCACGGTGTCTCCAGACTCTGTTTCATCTGTCACATGTGCGCAGTGTGAACCTGCTTGCATCTGTGAAGAGCACAGGGCACCAGTGGCGAATTTGCCAATCCTCGTGTTTTGTCGCAAATAACAAGCGTCCTGCACAGTGTTGGGCTGTGAGCACAACCCGCATCTGTGCATGTCGGGCACTCAGACATCCTCATGGAGTCAGTTTCTAACTGTTTTTGCTGACATGCACATTTGTGGCCTGCTGGAGGTCATTTTGCAGGGCTCTGGCAGTGCTCCTCCTGTTCCTCCTTGCACAAAGGCTGAGGTAGTGGTCCTGCTGCTGGGTTGTTGCTCTCCTATGGCCCCCTCCACGTCTCCTGGTGTACTAGCCTGTCTCCTGGTAGCACCTCCAGCCTCTGGACACTATGCTGACAGACACAGCAAACCTTCTTGCCACAGCTCGCATTGATGTGCCATCCTGGATGAGCTGCACTACCAGAGCCAGCCACTTCGGTGGGTTGTAGAGTGCATTTCATGCTACCACGAGTGTGAAAGCACAGCCAACATTCAAAAGTGACCAAAACATCAGCCAGAAAGCATTTGTTACTGAGATGTGGTCTGTGGTCCCTACCTGCAGAACCACTCTTTTATTGAGTGTGTCTTGATAATTGCCAATAATTTACATCTGTTGTCTATTCCATTTGCACAACAGCATGTGAAATTGATTGTCAAACAGTGTTGCTTCCTAAGTGGACAGTTTAATTTCACAGAAGTTTGATTTACTTGGAGTTATATTCTGTTGTTTAAGTGTTCCCTCTATTTTTTGAGCAGTGTATATTTATATCATATTAGCTAATAGTTTGAAAAAAATAAAAAAGTGAGACCTGATGACAAGAACTCCTATTCTGACTATTTTAAAATACAGTGACGTCATTGAGATTCTGCACGGACTCCAATCCACATCAATATTAACATTCTTACTGTCTTAATGAGTTATTCGTAAAATTCAGAGTTATTACAGATCCAAAGAAAAGATGAGTGTTTGTGGATCGATAAAGGTCCAGCTACTGGGACCCCAATAAATTAATAGAAGCAAACCAGAATAGCCTCATTGAAATAGAGCGGTGGCTGAGCTTGCACTTCACTGCTCCATTTATTCTCTATAGGACTGGTGGAAATAGCTGCAAGCTGTACTTGGCTGTATATGCACACCATCATATTATTATTATTATTATTATTATTATTATTATTATTATTGCTATTATTATTTTTAATCTCTATGGGACTACTGGAGATAGCTAATCAATAATTGACTCTCTCCAGGACATCAATAGAAAATAAATGGAACATTCAAGAGATCGAGGATTGGGGCTGTTAGGGTGTGACTCTTATAGTCCTTTGGATATTGACTTTTGGAGAGGAATTTTAATTAATCATGTCACAGCCTAAAAATATATTAAATATTTTTATGTATTATTTACATGCTCCTTACACAATAAATTTGTTGCAGGTTCGATTAAAACTGTTAGCTGGTACTTTTGTTTTTTTTCACTACTGGGCTAGTTGCTTCCTACCTGCCTGTTGTGTGCTGCAAAGTTCTCTTTTGCTGTTGGTTCTTCTGATCCCTGTGATAGCAGCAGTATTGCCTGTTAACAGAGCAGACTGGAAGAGACGGAGCTGCTATGTCAATGCAACATCAAAGGAAATAGGAGAATTGCTACCTGAGCGGGGAGAGATTTTTGCAGGGTAGAATAGACAGGTAGTTGGCAACTACCTGCTGATACGTTCTTAACCCCAAAAGGTGGGAAAAAAGTCCTGGATAACCCCTTTGACAAAAAAGACTAAATGTGCTGATGCTCATAACTAACTTGAAGCTTCTGGGGCCCAATACTAAATTTGTGAGAGAGTTCCAGCAGCCAAGTTTCATTGATAAGGTTTCAGGCATCAAAATGACAGTTGCCATTCCCTGTTAATACTGTAGAGAGCTTAGTCACTCTACATGATTTGCTATTGCAGTCACTAAACAATTAGGGTCGACGAAATACAAAGATGCTGTGGGGCAGCCTTATTAGAGGTAACTATATCTTTTCCATTTTTACCACCTACATCTACCCCCCTTCAAATGCTGCAGCTTAACTGGACTATTGTTATTCAAAAAGTACATTCATTATGCAGATAAAAAAAAGATTTTATAAGTTTGATTTACTTGCTTAACATTTTACTTCTCCAAGTCGACAGTAAACCTTCAGATGTTTTCCCATCAGCAATTGTGCCTGCAGGAGATGGATAGTTACTGGCGCTGATTTATAAGTGACTAGAAGAAAGAAAGTCTGCCAAGATTTTAATTGTGAGTTGTCAGCTAAAACCCAGTGACTGTGAGAACACATTGTCTTGGTCTTGAAAACAAGATGCATTACTTCTTTTGCTGCCAAAGTCATGAATTAGTTAATAACGCAAATGACAATGTACCAATACTTCAAGAAGTACAAGGTGATAAGCAGTAGTTTTGAAAACTTTCTTGTAAATCTTGATATCTAATTTTCAGTTAATCATAATTTTTACAAATCAGTAAATCATTGGTTTAATATTCTCTTACAAAACCAGACAGATTATAGCTTTGTTCTGTCCTCACTAGCTGAGGCAGGCTCATACGTAGCTATACAGTCAGCTAAACCGCTATACCGGGATCCAATAAGGAAACTGTGGTTGAGTCTGTGCTTTATTAAATGTAGTGGTATATTGATGCGGTGAAACTGTGAACAATGATATACATAGAATCAGTGCATGGCATAGAACAGATACATAATACACATGATATACATTATGCATAACATTTAGAAAGCTAGTGACTAAACTGGGAGTACAACTGGTTAAACTAAGCTAATATAGAGCAGGAATATCTATATGAAGCATAAAGACATACCGGCAATGCAATCGCAAGGGGGATGAAGTGAAGCGTCTTTCCTTGAAGGCAAACTGAAGAAAGTGAAAGGAAAAATGGAGGGAAATGGAGGCTGAGCTACCATAATGCATTGCAAAGGAGGAGGAGAATCAGACATGGATAATACAAAAACAAGATTGAACTGCCAACATAACTCTGACCGCTAGAGGGAGCCAAAGCATCACAGATGAATAAAGGCATGAATATATCAATACTGTATACTTAGGAAACTGCAATTATGCAAGCAAATAATCAGGGTAACAATATTAGATGGCGGAGACAGAACACTCCCCGTCTGGCATCAACGGATGTCACTACTCCTTTCTTCCGAAGGCAACAATAGGACCAGTTCAGATACCGGTCTGGAAAATGTCTTAGGTTCATTCCCTTTGGTCATCCTTAGCTCAACTTTGCGGACGTTGCCGTCCTTGCTCGGGAACGTTGCGGTAACTAGACCAAGTGGCCACTGGTTCCGGTGAATCTGACAGTCTTTCACAAGAACAAGGTCACCTATGTTCAGATTAGGTTTAGTAGATTGCCACTTCGTCCGTGGCTGCAGGGTAGACAAATATTGTTTGTGCCACCTGTCCCAGAAAGTATTTGCAAGGCTTTGTACCTGTCTCCATTGGCGCTTGTAGAGGTCCTTCGCGTCGAATCCTCCTGGAGGGGCACTGGACAGTCCTGTTTTCTGGGTAAGTAAAGTAGCTGGAGTCAATAACAAAGGCTCCTCAGGGTCGTTAGGAACTGGAACCAGGGGTCTTGCGTTAATTATAGCTGCAGCTTCAGCCATGAAGGTGATGAGACTTTCGTGGGTGAGTCTCGCTGCTCCTTCTTGAAGAAGAGTGGAGTCAAGAATTCTCCGTACTAGACCAATCATTCGTTCCCAAGATCCTCCCATATGTGAAGAGTGAGGTGGGTTGAATGACCATGTGCAGCCTTGGTCACTGAGGAACCTCTCGAGAGTCTTATAATTTAGATTTGAGGGTATTCCTAATTCCTTTGCTGCACCAACGAAGTTAGTACCTCTGTCTGAACGTATGTGCTTGATAGGACCACGGATGGCCATAAAACGTCTTAAGGCATTGATGAAGCTTGACGTGTCAAGGGACTCGATGACCTCTATGTGGACGGCTCTGATTGACATGCAAGTGAACATGACTGCCCAACGTTTACTATTGGCTTGGCCACCTCTCGTACGACGTGTAACAACTGACCAAGGCCCAAACACATCGAGACCAACGCTAGTAAAGGGAGGGTCTGGGCTGAGTCTATCTGCTGGTAGGTCAGCCATCTTTTGGGTTTGAGTTGAACCACGAAGCTTACGGCAGGTAACACATTTGTAGATGACACTACTGATGAGTCTTTTTGCACTGATGATCCACAAGCCAGCAGATCTGATGGCTCCTTCTATAAATAGTCTTCCTTGGTGCTTGACCAGATTGTGGTAATGTTGTACGATTAGGTAGGCAACATGACATTTTCCGGGAAGTATAAGAGGGAATTTCTCCACAAACTCCATCTCAGCTTCTTTGAGTCGGCCTCCTACCCTCAGCAGGCCGTTGTTGTCGATGAATGGGTCGAGTTTTCTCAATACGCTGCTCGCTGGTATTGGAGCTTTGTTAGTAAGACATTGGATTTCTGCCAAGTAGGTTTCTCTTTGAACAGTGAGGATGATGTGATTTCTAGAGAACTCTAAGTCGGAGGTAACGTAGGTATTTTTACAAAGATGCCAACCTTTACATTTTTCTGTGCCACAAGTTCTGGTAGCCATGAATGAGCGAGCTATATGTGTCAGGCAGGTAATGGATCGAGTAAGTGACTTCCAACTTGAGAATCTGTCGAACCTGCAAGATCCAAGCTGGATAACAGAGGTCATTGTATGTAGTGTAGACACCTGAGGGCGGATTTCAGCATCTGAGTCCTCTCCTACAAGTTCGAAGGTGTCTGGAAAACATTCCTCAATGTACAATAGTTTTGGTCCAGAGAGCCACGTTGTGCTTCCTAGTCGACTTGCGTCAACTGCTCTAGTTGCATGATCTGCGGGATTCTGGTCTGTGGGTATGTAATGCCACTGCTGTGGGTGAACTGATCTCCTGATTCGTAGCACTCTGTTATTGACATAAACGTAGAATCGCCTGGTTTCGTTGTGGATATATCCCAGGACTACTTTGCTGTCTGAGTAGAACTTGGCTTATGTCAGGTCGATATCCATTTCGGATGCGATGAACTCCGCTAACTCAACGGCTAAGACTGCGGCACAAAGCTCTAACCTGGGTATAGTGTGCTCTGGTTGTGGTGCGAGTTTGGCCTTTCCCATGACGAAACCAATGTGGCACTGACATTTGGAGTCTACAGTTTTGAGGTAGGCAACAGCGGCAATTGCTTTGACAGAAGCATCTGCAAATACGTACAGTCTTTGGCTCTGTATCTCAGTAGATGGCACAGGGGTGTATGGTCTTGGCATATGCAAGTTGGAGAGTGCCGCTAACGAGTTCTTCCACTCTTCCCACTGGATCCTCTTATCAGGTGGCAGAGGTGCATCCCATTCAGATGTTTCCCTAGTTAAGTCTCTTAGTAGGGCCTTGCCTTGTATAGTAACAGGAGCTGCGAAACCCAAGGGGTCGTACAGACTGTTGATGGTAGACAGGACGCCTCTATGTGTGAAAGGCCTTTCTTCCTGGCTGACCTGAAAGGTGAAAGTGTCTGAGGCTGCGTTGCATTGGTGCGGGGTCTGACCCCAGGTCCAGGTCTCTGAGACCATTACATAGGTCTTGAGAAGGGAACGCTTCCATGAGTTCTTGGCTGTTTGAGGCTATTTTATGAAGCCTAAGGTTTGAGCAGGCAAACATGTCCTGGGCTCTCCTGAGAAGACTGATGGCAGTCTCATTTGAAGGCATGGCTTTTAGACAGTCGTCGACATAAAAGTCCTTTTCTATGAATTGTCTGACATCTGCTCCGTATTCTGGTTCTCCTTCCTGAGCTAACCTTTTGAGTCCGTAAATGGCAACTGCAGGTGAAGGACTGTTGCCAAAGATGTGCACTCTCATGCGATACTCTGTGACTTCTTTAGTAGGATCATTATCTCTGTACCAGAAGAATCTTAGGAAGTTCCTGTCTCTCTCTCTCACAAGGAAACAATGGAACATTTGCTGGATGTCAGCGATGAAGGCAATGGAATCCTTACGGAAGCGCATAAGTACACCCAGTAGTTTGTTATTGAGGTCTGGTCCTGTCAGTAGAACGTCATTCAGGGAGACATCATTAAACTTAGCACTGGAATCAAACACGACTCTGATCTGGCCTGGTTTCTTAGGGTAGTATACTCCGAACATGGGTAGGAACCAGCATTCTTCAGAGTCTTTGAGAGTGGGAGCTAGTTCTGCGTGACGGTTTTCAAAAATCTTTGACATGAAGGAGAAAAAGTGATCTTTCATCTCTGGTTTCTTTTGCAGATTACGAATGAGAGAGGAGAAACTTTGTAATGCTTGATTTCTGTTGTTCGGTAGACGTGGTCTGTGGGTTTTGAAGGGAAGAGGTGCGACCCAGC
The DNA here is from genome assembly GCF_032444005.1 of Ranitomeya imitator. Taxonomy (NCBI): domain Eukaryota; kingdom Metazoa; phylum Chordata; class Amphibia; order Anura; family Dendrobatidae; genus Ranitomeya; species Ranitomeya imitator. The sequence goes on from NC_091282.1 coordinate 1,113,503,330, forward strand.
TGTTGGTCTCATCTTTAACGAGTCCCTTGTCCATTACCTCTAAGAACAACTTGTCCTCTACCGACATTGCCACTTGGTTGTCCTGCTTAGTTCTCTGGAAGACTGTGCACCCTAACTGATCCTCATAGCTTCCCGACACTATACTGCTGTCGTGAGTAAAGTCTATTAAATGATCATGTAGTTGGATGCTGTGTGGCAGTTCCCTGACATGGAACTCATTGTTACAAGGTTGAAACAGAGATGGACGTCCTTTCTCCAATGTATTTGTCAGCATGCTTGTCACAGAAGATGGGGCGTGCATGCGTCTCAAGCATACGTTGCCAATTATGACCCATCCTAGGTCTAGCCTTTGGGCATAGGGAGCATTGTGGAGTCCGTTGATATGACGTCTCACTTTATGAACCTGTAGGATATCTCTCCCCAACAGCAGAATTATCTGGGCCTGATGGTCGAGTTCCGGTATGAGGTGTGCTATTTGTTTTAAGTGAGCGTGATGGATTGCTACATCTGGCGTAGGGATTTCAGATCTGTTGTCTGGGATCTGGTTACATTCGATGATCGTAGGTAGTGGTAGGCAGAATTGTCCGTCTAAAGACTCGATCTGGTAGTCAGTAGCTTTCCTGCCTGCTGTTGTCACAGTACCTGCACACGTCTTTAAGGAGTAGGGAGTGCTTGGCCCTTTGATGTTGAATAGGTCAAAGAACGTTGATCTAGCCAAGGATCGATTACTTTGATCATCCAAGATAGCATACAGTCTTACAGCTTGGTCTCTATGGCCCTTCGGGTATACTCTGACGAGGCATATTTTTGAACAGGACCTACTGTCTATTGTCCCTTTGCAGACCTGGGTACATTGTGAAGTGATCTCTGGCGTAGCTGTATCAGTGTTCCTTTCCTCCCCGCCATGCTCACTGTCAGCAGGCGTGTTTTGTGTACTCCATGGAGCTGGGCCAGGGTGTAGAGCGGTGTTATGGTCTGTGGTGCCACATTCTGTGCATTTTACACTGACCTTGCAATCCTTGGCGAGATGAGCTGTGGACGAGCAGCACTTGTAGCAGATACCGTTTTCTTTCAGGAAGCTTCTGCGATCTGGCATAGATTTTCCTCTGAAGGCTCTGCATTTCAGGAGAGGATGAGGCTTCTGATGAAGTGGGCACTGCTTGTCAGGGTCCTGCACCTTTGTCTCTGATTGGGAGCAGCCAGCAGACCTGTAATTAGAATCTGAAAAAGAAACATAAGTCTTGTGTACTGCCACAGATGTTCTGCGTGGATTTGCAGGTGGTGATGGTGTGGCATATGGTATTGCAAAGTCAAAGCTGGGATTGTTTCTAATTCTCGCTTGTTGGTGTATGAAGTCTACAAAAACGGAGAAGGGAGGGAATGGAACACTGTGTTTGTATTTGTACGTGGAACCATGTGTGAGCCACCTCTCCTGTAGATTGTAGGGCAACTTCTGGACTATAGGGTTAACACCTCTGGCTGTGTCGAGAAATGCAAGTCCCTGTAGGTCGTCCTCATATTTGGCAACTTGGACTTCCTTCAGCAGGTCGCTTAGCTCTCTAAGTTTCTGGAGACCTTTGTTAGATATTTTAGGAAAGTCATCGATTCTTTTGAACAAGGCTCTTTCTATTACTTCTGCTGAGCCGTAACACTCATCCAGCCTTTTCCAGATCTCTTTGAGGCCAGTCTCAGGGCGGCTTATATTAATGTCTCTGATCCTTACTGCGTGTTTGACTGACTCTTCTCCCAGGTATTTGACTAACAGGTCTATCTCTTCCCTGTGTTGTAGCCCCAAGTCTCTAATGACATTTTGGAAGGAAGCTTTCCAAGCTCTGTAACCTTCAGCTCGGTCAGTGAATTTCATGAGTCCCTTGGCAACCAGTTCACGTCGTGTGAAGAACTTGGCAAATTCTGTCGTGAACCGGTTGTCAGCAGAGTATACTGGTGATGGGTCGCCTTGTGTTATGGCTGGCAATCAGGCAACACAGCGTGCAGTAATCAGCGCACATACAGAGATCTGGCAATAACCAAAAACAATAGGACGAGCTCTGAGACGTGGAATCTCTGTAGACTGCAGTACCTGATCTATCCTCACACAACTATAAGCAGCAGTGGATTGCGCCTAACAACTACCTATGCAACTCGGCACTGCCTGAGGAGCTGACTAGCCTGAAGATAGAAATACAAGCCTGACTTACCTCAGAGAAATACCCCAAAGGAATAGGCAGCCCCCCACATATAATGACTGTTAGCAAGATGAAAAGACAAACGTAGGAATGAAATAGATTCAGCAAAGTGAGGCCCGATATTCTAGACAGAGCGAGGATAGCAAAGAGAACTATGCAGTCTACAAAAAACCCTAAAACGAAAACCACGCAAAGGGGCAAAAAGACCCACCGTGCCGAACTAACAGCACGGCGGTGCACCCCTCTGCTTCTCAGAGCTTCCAGCAAAAGACAATAGCAAGCTGGACAGAAAAAAACAGAAAACAAACTAGAAGCACTTATCTAGCAGAGCAGCAGGCCCAAGGAAAGATGCAGTAGCTCAGATCCAACACTGGAACATTGACAAGGAGCAAGGAAGACAGACTCAGGTGGAGCTAAATAGCAAGGCAGCCAACGAGCTCACCAAAACACCTGAGGGAGGAAGCCCAGAGACTGCAATACCACTTGTGACCACAGAAGTGAACTCAGCCACAGAATTCACAACAGTACCCCCCCCTTGAGGAGGGGTCACCGAACCCTCACCAGAACCCCCAGGCCGACCAGGATGAGCCACATGAAAGGCACGAACAAGATCTGGGGCATGGACATCAGAGGCAAAAACCCAGGAATTATCTTCCTGAGCATAACCCTTCCATTTGACCAGATACTGGAGTTTCCGTCTAGAGACACGAGAATCCAAAATCTTCTCCACAATATACTCCAATTCCCCCTCCACCAAAACAGGGGCAGGAGGCTCCACAGATGGAACCATAGGTGCCACGTATCTCCTCAACAACGACCTATGGAATACATTATGTATGGAAAAGGAGTCTGGGAGGGTCAGACGAAAAGACACCGGATTGAGAATCTCAGAAATCCTATACGGACCAATAAAACGAGGTTTAAATTTAGGAGAGGAAACCTTCATAGGAATATGACGAGAAGATAACCAAACCAAATCCCCAACACGAAGTCGGGGTCCCACACGGCGTCTGCGATTAGCGAAAAGCTGAGCCTTCTCCTGGGACAAGGTCAAATTGTCCACTACCTGAGTCCAGATCTGCTGCAACCTGTCCACCACAGAATCCACACCAGGACAGTCCGAAGACTCAACCTGTCCTGAAGAGAAACGAGGATGGAACCCAGAATTGCAGAAAAATGGAGAGACCAAGGTAGCCGAGCTGGCCCGATTATTAAGGGCGAACTCAGCCAACGGCAAAAATGACACCCAATCATCCTGGTCAGCGGAAACAAAACATCTCAGATATGTTTCCAAGGTCTGATTGGTTCGTTCGGTCTGGCCATTAGTCTGAGGATGGAAGGCCGAGGAGAAAGATAGGTCAATGCCCATCCTACCACAAAAGGCTCGCCAGAACCTCGAGACAAACTGGGAACCTCTGTCAGAAACAATATTCTCAGGAATGCCATGTAAACGAACCACATGCTGGAAGAACAAAGGCACCAAATCAGAGGAGGAAGGCAATTTAACCAAGGGCACCAGATGGACCATTTTAGAAAAGCGATCACAGACCACCCAAATGACCGACATTTTTTGAGAAACGGGAAGGTCAGAAATGAAATCCATCGAAATATGTGTCCAAGGCCTCTTCGGGACCGGCAAGGGCAAAAGCAACCCACTGGCACGTGAACAGCAGGGCTTAGCCCTAGCACAAATTCCACAGGACTGCACAAAAGCACGCACATCCCGTGACAGAGATGGCCACCAGAAGGATCTAGCAACCAACTCCCTGGTACCAAAGATTCCTGGATGACCGGCCAGCACCGAACAATGAAGTTCAGAGATAACTTTACTAGTCCACCTATCAGGGACGAACAGTTTCTCGGCCGGACAACGATCAGGTTTATTAGCCTGAAATTTCTGCAACACTCTCCGCAAATCAGGGGAGATGGCAGACACAATGACTCCTTCCTTGAGGATACTCGCCGGCTCAGATAACCCCGGAGAGTCGGGCACAAAACTCCTAGACAGAGCATCCGCCTTCACATTTTTAGAGCCCGGAAGGTATGAAATCACAAAATCAAAACGAGCAAAAAATAACGACCAACGGGCCTGTCTAGGATTCAAGCGCTTGGCAGACTCGAGATAAGTCAAGTTCTTATGATCAGTCAATACCACCACGCGATGCTTAGCACCCTCAAGCCAATGACGCCACTCCTCGAATGCCCACTTCATGGCCAGCAACTCTCGGTTGCCCACATCATAATTACGCTCAGCAGCAGAAAATTTCCTGGAAAAGAAAGCACATGGTTTGAACACTGAGCAACCAGAACCTCTCTGTGACAAAACCGCCCCTGCACCAATCTCAGAAGCATCAACCTCGACCTGGAACGGAAGAGAAACATCAGGTTGACACAACACAGGGGCACAGCAAAAACGACGCTTCAACTCCTGAAAAGCTTCCACGGCAGCAGAAGACCAATTAACCAAATCAGCACCCTTCTTGGTCAAATCGGTCAATGGTCTGGCAATGCTAGAAAAATTACAGATGAAGCGACGATAAAAATTAGCAAAGCCCAGGAATTTCTGCAGACTTTTTAGAGATGTCGGCTGAGTCCAATCCTGGATGGCCTGAACCTTAACCGGATCCATCTCGATAGTAGAAGGGGAAAAGATGAACCCCAAAAATGAAACTTTCTGCACACCGAAGAGACACTTTGATCCCTTCACGAACAAGGAATTAGCACGCAGTACCTGGAAAACCATTCTGACTTGCTTCACATGAGACTCCCAATCATCTGAGAAGATCAAAATGTCATCCAAGTAAACAATCAAGAATTTATCCAGATACTCACGGAAAATGTCATGCATAAAAGACTGAAAAACAGATGGAGCATTGGCAAGTCCGAACGGCATCACCAGATACTCAAAATGACCCTCGGGCGTATTAAATGCCGTTTTCCATTCATCTCCCTGCCTGATTCTCACCAGATTATACGCACCACGAAGATCAATCTTAGTAAACCAACTAGCCCCCTTAATCCGAGCAAACAAGTCAGAAATCAATGGCAAGGGATACTGAAACTTAACAGTGATCTTATTAAGAAGGCGGTAATCAATACACGGTCTTAGCGAACCATCCTTCTTGGCTACAAAAAAGAACCCTGCTCCCAATGGTGACGACGATGGGCGAATATGTCCCTTCTCCAGGGACTCCTTCACATAACTGCGCATAGCGGTGTGTTCAGGTACGGACAAATTAAATAAACGACCCTTAGGGAATTTACTACCAGGAATCAAATCGATAGCACAATCACAATTCCTATGCGGAGGTAGGGCATCAGACTTGGACTCTTCAAATACATCCTGAAAGTCCGACAAGAACTCTGGGATGTCAGAAGGAATGGATGACGAAATAGACAAAAATGGAACATCACCATGTACTCCCTGACAACCCCAGCTGGTTACCGACATAGAGTTCCAATCCAATACTGGATTATGGGTTTGTAGCCATGGCAACCCCAACACGACCACATCATGCAAATTATGCAGTACCAAAAAGCGAATAACTTCCTGATGTGCAGGAGCCATGCACATGGTCAGCTGGGCCCAGTACTGAGGCTTATTCTTGGCCAAAGGTGTAGCATCAATTCCTCTCAACGGAATAGGACACCGCAAAGGCTCCAAGAAAAATCCACAACGTTTAGCATAATCCAAATCCATCAGATTCAGGGCAGCGCCTGAATCCACAAACGCCATGACAGAATACGATGACAAAGAGCACATTAAGGTAATGGACAAAAGGAATTTGGACTGTACAGTACCAATAACGGCAGAGCTATCGAACCGCCTAGTGCGTTTAGGACAATTAGAAATAGCATGAGTAGAATCACCACAATAGAAACACAGTCTGTTCAGACGTCTGTGTTCTTGCCGTTCTACTTTAGTCATAGTCCTGTCGCACTGCATAGGCTCAGGTTTACTCTCAGGCAGTACCGCCAGATAGTGCACAGATTTACGCTCGCGCAAGCGACGACCGATCTGAATGGCCAAGGACATAGACTCATTCAAACCAGCAGGCATAGGAAATCCCACCATTACATCCTTAAGAGCTTCAGAGAGACCCTTTCTGAACAAAGCCGCTAGTGCAGATTCATTCCACAGAGTGAGTACTGACCATTTCCTAAATTTCTGACAATATACTTCTACATCATCCTGACCCTGGCATAAAGCCAGCAGATTTTTCTCAGCCTGATCCACTGAATTAGGCTCATCGTAAAGCAATCCGAGCGCCAGGAAAAATGCATCAACATTACTCAATGCAGAATCTCCTGGTGCAAGAGAAAACGCCCAGTCCTGTGGGTCGCCGCGCAAAAAAGAAATAATAATCAAAACCTGTTGAATAGGATTACCAGAAGAATGAGGTTTCAAGGCCAAAAATAGCTTACAATTATTTCTGAAGCTCAGGAACTTAGTTCTGTCACCAAAAAACAAATCAGGAATCGGAATTTTTGGTTCTAGCATCGATTTCTGATCAATAGTATCTTGAATCTTTTGTACATTTACAACGAGATTATCCATTGAGGAGCACAGAGCCTGAATATCCATGTCCACAGCTGTGTCCTGAAGCACTCTAATGTCTAGGGGAAAAAAAAGACTGAAGACAGAGCTAAGAAAAAAAAATGATGTCAGGATTTCTTTTTTCCCTCTATTGGGAATCATTGGTGTGGCTCCTTGTACTGTTATGGCTGGCAATCAGGCAACACAGCGTGCAGTAATCAGCGCACATACAGAGATCTGGCAATAACCAAAAACAATAGGACGAGCTCTGAGACGTGGAATCTCTGTAGACTGCAGTACCTGATCTATCCTCACACAACTATAAGCAGCAGTGGATTGCGCCTAACAACTACCTATGCAACTCGGCACTGCCTGAGGAGCTGACTAGCCTGAAGATAGAAATACAAGCCTGACTTACCTCAGAGAAATACCCCAAAGGAATAGGCAGCCCCCCACATATAATGACTGTTAGCAAGATGAAAAGACAAACGTAGGAATGAAATAGATTCAGCAAAGTGAGGCCCGATATTCTAGACAGAGCGAGGATAGCAAAGAGAACTATGCAGTCTACAAAAAACCCTAAAACGAAAACCACGCAAAGGGGCAAAAAGACCCACCGTGCCGAACTAACAGCACGGCGGTGCACCCCTCTGCTTCTCAGAGCTTCCAGCAAAAGACAATAGCAAGCTGGACAGAAAAAAACAGAAAACAAACTAGAAGCACTTATCTAGCAGAGCAGCAGGCCCAAGGAAAGATGCAGTAGCTCAGATCCAACACTGGAACATTGACAAGGAGCAAGGAAGACAGACTCAGGTGGAGCTAAATAGCAAGGCAGCCAACGAGCTCACCAAAACACCTGAGGGAGGAAGCCCAGAGACTGCAATACCACTTGTGACCACAGAAGTGAACTCAGCCACAGAATTCACAACAGCCTTGATAGTGATGTGAGGTGCGTTCGTACCTGTTAGTGTCCTCATGGTGGCGCCAGCCGGTGTCGTATTGCTTCGGCCTGATGTACGGTGCGTCAGCAGGGTGATCCACGTTGGTTACCTGATGAGGGGCAAGGTAGTCATTAGCAGAGTTGTTTTGCCTCACATTTTCGAGTTTGTTTCTGTCCTGAGCCTCGTGACGACTCTCGCTCACTTCGCTGGAGGTGTCGTATTCTGGTTTTGGTACTGGTTCAGGGTTATAGTTTGGATCAGGAAGGTCATTAACATACTGAGATGTGCGTTGTGGTGAGTCTTGCAGTGGAAACTCCAGACTCGACGTACTGCTTTGGCTATGCAGCTTGGGATTTTGCGCGGCTTCTAGCGATTCTGCTTCGGCGAGGGCTGCGGCAGCTTCCCTTTTTGCTGCTAGGCTTTCTAAGGCGGCATCCACACGTGCCTTCTCTAACTGCGTTCTTCTCTCTTGGTCGGCTCTCTCTAAGCGTGACCTTCTCTCTTGCTCGTCTCTCTCTAAGCGCGACCTTCTCTCTTGCTCGTCTCTCTCTAAGAGTGACCTTCTCTCTTCGTCATCTAGGCGTGCTTTTTCTAATTTAAGTTGCATCTCTTGGTCAGCAAAGCTCGCTCGTATTTTGGCGGCTTCAACATTTGCGCGGGCAATGGCGACCGCGCTGCTGATGGATGTTGTCTTTGAGGAGACGGAAGTAACAGATCTTGTCCTATGTGATTTGTGAGAAATGGTGTCTTGGGAGAGTGCTTGGCTGTGCAGAGATTGCTGCAGCTGTATTCAGTCTCTGTGTAGCCGGTGACTTGAATCCCACTAGTTGGATGGCTGCCGTTTCACTGTTCTGTCCTCACTAGCTGAGGCAGGCTCATACGTAGCTATACAGTCAGCTAAACCGCTATACTGGGGTCCAATAAGGAAACTGTGGTTGAGTCTGTGCTTTATTAAACGTAGTGGTATATTGATGCGGTGAAACTGTGAACAATGATATACATAGAATCAGTGCATGGCATAGAACAGATACATAATACACATGATATACATTATGCATAACATTTAGAAAGCTAGTGACTAAACTGGGAGTACAACTGGTTAAACTAAGCTAATATAGAGCAGGAATATCTATATGAAGCATAAAGACATACCGGCAATGCAATCGCAAGGGGGATGAAGTGAAGCGTCTTTCCTTGAAGGCAAACTGAAGAAAGTGAAAGGAAAAATGGAGGGAAATGGAGGCTGAGCTACCATAATGCATTGCAAAGGAGGAGGAGAATCAGACATGGATAATACAAAAACAAGATTGAACTGCCAACATAACTCTGACCGCTAGAGGGAGCCAAAGCATCACAGATGAATAAAGGCATGAATATATCAATACTGTATACTGAGGAAACTGCAATTATGCAAGCAAATAATCAGGGTAACAATATTAGATGGCGGAGACAGAACAAGCTTACTATTGTGTCTTTGGAAAACAGTTACAACTTCTTGGTACCAAGAATAGATAATACCAAATTATTCTGAAGGTAAAAATCTGAATGAGGAATACGGTGGTTCAAAGTCCGAGCTGCCCAAGGTTCCAAAAATGCAATCAGTCTTTCCCACTGATGCAGAATCTTCCAGCCATCTGAGGACAATGCGGCCCAAGCCATCACTGAAGGCCACTCCCCTTCTAATAGCCAGCTCTTGATCATCCAGCTTACAGGGTCGTCATCTTTGATCTGTGTTCATTCATTCGGCCTGAGTCCTGCTTAGCAACACCATCTGGCCTGCTGTCACTTCAGTAGTTCTGGCTATGAAGGTCACGGGTTTCACTTGACCTAAGTCCGGTATCTCCATCTCTTCTTCTTCATCCACCTTTCCGGAGGAAATAGGAAGGGTGACTCGAAACAAATCATCAGCATTAGCATTCTCTTTGCCGGAACAGTACTTGAGAGAGTAATAAAACTTTGCCATTCATGTGACCCACCTTTGTTCCAGGATCCCCAACTTCGCACTTTGCAGATGATCCATTGGATTGTCAGTCTGGATGAAGACCTGTGCTCCAGTGAGGCATTCGGCAAAATTCTTGCTCATGGCCCAGACGAGCGCCAACAACTCCAGCTTAAAGGAATTGTAATTATCTTGGTTTCATTCTGAGTTTCTCAAAGACTGACTGCCATATGCTATTACTCGTTCCAGGCTTCCCTGCTCTTGTCCTGTACTTCTGTCCATATATAGAATAAATGAACAATCATATTCAGCATATGCCAACACCAGTGCATTGGTCAAGGCTTCTTGGTGAGTCCAAAAGCCATTCTATTGAACTTGTACAGGCCAATTGGTAAAATGAAAACTGTCTTGGGCATTTCTCTTTCAGCCACCGGAAAATGCTAGAAGCCACTTACCAAATTTAAGGTGGAGAAATACTTGGCCTGTCCAAACGCTATCAAGGATTCTTCTACTCTAGGCAAAGGGTAAGCTTCTTGTACAGTGACACTTTTCAACTTGCAATAGTTGACACAATCTCAAGCTTATGTCCTTCTTTCGGACAAGCACTAATGGTGTGGCCCATGGACTGTGACTCTCTCAAACTCGCACTACTCCACTACTCAGCATCTGTGATAGCAATGCTTCTACTTCCTGGTACAGATTAGGTGTGTCTCTCATCAGAATCTTGTGTTCAACGCAGGTTGTACACTCAAAATCATCTTCATTTCTGGAAAAAGCAGCTTGAAAATCCCATAAAAGGTCTTCAATCAACTGAATTTGTTCAGAGGAGAGCTGATTGTGTCCAGTCACATTATTTTGAGGATCTTCTGGCCATTCAACTCCAAATTTGGCTTTGTTCTTGAAGCTTCAAACACAGTCAGAGGTGGTCCTGTTAACAAGCAGGGGATTGTCTCTCCTCCAAACACACGCAAATCCACAATAAAGTACAACAGGAGAATCTGATACAATACCACAATGGATAGCCACTTGTCCATCCAACTACTGTCGCCATAGTACGTGGGATCATCAGGCCTTGTCCGGTTACTGTTGGCTTCTAAGGCTCAATAATCATCTCTATTTCGTTAGTTTTCGCTGACTTCCCACTTCCATCTGTATGGTCTGCTCCTGACGAGGTGAGATATTATTTTCATGCCCTGATGGGATGGTCGCATTCGCCACCACTTCATCTTCAGGAACACTGTAGCAAATCCCACATACCCGGCTCAGTCTCTGGAATTCCTTCTGTGTAGACCAATGTTTGGTGACTCTCTCCCAGTATCCCGGCCATCTTTTTGAAACATCTACTGGTCTAGATCATGCAGGATATTCATCCCTATTGTAATTGAGGTTTCTGAGGCCATCTTCCAGCATGACCCCTTTTTGACCCACATCCAGGTCTCAAATCTTTACGTTCATCCACGCTATCCTATCCTATGAACTGGAATCTTCATCGGGTAATGGCAGTCACCTTAATCATCTTATGACCTCTTTCTGGGCACCTCTAGCACATTACACTTAGGGGTACATTGTTTTAGGGTGTTCTCAGGTTTGGATCTTGTTTTGACAAGGTTGTCCTTGGGTGTGGGTCAGGCAGCACTTGGGCCATCCGATCCCGGGTCTCTTCTGGTGACCTACAAAAGGGTAATTTGTGGCATGTCTTCGTTGTTCTTACTTCATATGTTGGGGTGAATTGTCATACGTTAAATGGACTGGCTTTCCCCACCCCACTTGACCTGGCAGTTGAACATGATCCACTTGCCGTGTCAGTTCTTGAATTGCGGCCCTCATTTCAACCAAGAAGTTGGACTGCTGATTTTCAGCCTGGACTCCCTGTCCTCTGGGATTAAATATCGGCACAGTGCTGGAGCTTACAGTATATCATCCTCATCTTCACAAACCAAAGCTTCTTCAGCAACTTGTGCTAATTGAAGTGTCTCATTCACCCTTATCTGATCCCGCAAAGTCCATCTCAGTGATTAATCCATCAGTCCCAGAACACACTGTTCTTTCATAATGGTGTCTGGTAGGGTTGAGCGAAACGGGTCGAACATTTTCAAAAGTCGCCGACTTTTGGCGAAGTCGAGTTTCATGAAACCCGATCCGACCCCTGTGCGTGGTCGGCCATGCGGTACGCGACTTTCGCGCCAAAGTCGCGTTTCAATGACGCGAAAAGCGCCATTTCTCAGCCAATGAAGGTAAACGCAGAGTGTGGGCAGCGTGATGACATAGGTCCTGGTCCCCACCATCTTAGAGAAGGGCATTGCAGTGATTGGCTTGCTGTCTGCGGCGTCACAGGGGCTATAAAGGGGAGTTCCCGCCGACCGCCATGTTACTGCTGCTGATCTGAGCTTAGGGAGAGGTTGCTGCCGCTTCGTCAGAAGCAGGGATAGCGTTAGGCAGGGTCCATTAACCACAAAACCGCTTGTGCTGTAGCGATTTCTACTGCCCAACACCACCTTCGGTGTGCAGGGACAGTGGAAGCTCCTTTTTTTTTTTTTTCCTCAGCGCTGTAGCTCATTGGGCTGCCCTAGAAGGCTCCCTGATAGCTGCATTGCTGTGTGTACGCTGCTGTGCAAACCAACTGCTTTTTTCAAAGCACAAATCCTCTTGTTCCTTCCTTTCTGCACAGCTATCTTGTTTGTTTGTCCACACTTTTTATTTAATTTGTGCATCAGTCCACTCCTTATTGCTGCCTGCCATACCTGGCTGAGATTACTGCAGGGAGATAGTAATTGAAGGACAGTTCCTTTTTTTTTTCTTTTTTTTTTTTGTGGGAGATTAAGATTGACATTTCTGCTAGAGTGCCATCTCTGTCTGTGTCATCTCTCACTCAGTGGGCCATAGAAAGCCTATTTATTTTTTTGCTTGATTTGGGTTCCAAAATCTACCAGAAAAAATCACAACATCAATCAGTGGGAGAAAAATATTGGCCTCAGGGCTTGTGTGCCACTCCTTACTCCTGTGTGTGCCATCTCTCACTCAGTGGGCCATAGAAAGCCTATTAATTTTTTTGCTTGATTTGGGTTCTAAATTCTACCTGAAAAAATCAATAAATCAATCAGTGGGAGATTAATATTGGCCTTTGGGCTTGTGTGCCAGTCCTAAGCGTGCCATCTCTCTCTCTCTCAGATAGTGGGCCATAGAAAGCCTATTTTTTTATTATTTTATTGGGTTTATAAATTTTCCCTGGAAAAAAAAAAAAAGTGGGAGATTAATATTGGCCTCTGGGCTTGTGTACCAGTCCTGAGCGTGCCATCTCTCTCACAAATAGTGGGCCATAGAAAGCCTATTTATTTTTTTGGTTGATTTGGGTTCATAATTCTACCTGAAAAAATCAATCAATCAATCAGTGGGAGATTAGTATTGGCCTTTGGGCTTGTGTGCCAGTCCTAAGCGTGCCATCTCTCTCTCTCAGATAGTGGGCCATAGAAAGCCTATTTATTATTATTTTTTTTATTGGGTTTATAAATTTTCCCTGGAAAAAAAAAAAAAGTGGGAGATTAATATTGGCCTCTGGGCTTGTGTGCCAGTCCTGAGCGTGCCATCTCTCTCACAAATAGTGGGCCATAGAAAGCCTATTTATTTTTTGGGTTGATTTGGGTTCCTAATTCTACCTGAAAAAATCAATCAATCAATCAGTGGGAGAAAAATATTGGCCTCAGGGCTTGTGTGCCACTCCTTACTCCTGTGTGTGCCATCTCTCACTCAGTGGGCCATAGAAAGCCTATTAATTTTTTTGCTTGATTTGGGTTCTAAATTCTACCTGAAAAAATCATTAAATCAATCAAGCTTTGGGCTTGTGTGCCAGTCCTAAGCGTGCCAGTCCTAAGCGTGCCATCTCTCTCTCTCAGATAGTGGGCCATAGAAAGCCTATTTATTATTATTTTTTTTATTGGGTTTATAAATTTTCCCTGGAAAAATAAAATGGGAGATTAATATTGGCCTCTGGGCTTGTGTGCCAGTCCTGAGCGTGCCATCTCTCTCACAAATAGTGGGCCATAGAAAGCCTATTAATTTTTTTGCTTGATTTGGGTTCCAAAATCTACCTGAAAAAAATCACAAAATCAATCAGTGGGAGATTAATATTGGCCTCTGGGCTTGTGTGCCACTCCTGACTCCTGTGTGCGTCATCTGTCACTCAGTGGGCCCTAGAAAGCCTATTTTTTGTTTTATTTGTTTTCTAAATTCTCCCTGAAACAATCATTTTATTTTCTTTGGTTTCTAAATTATTCCTGAAAAAAATCATTTTTTTTGTATTTTTTTTTCTCTCAAGTCTCCCTGAAAAAAAAAAAAAAATCTGTGGGAGATTCATATTGCCCCTTCTGCTTGTGTGCCAGTCTTGACTCCTGGGTGTGCCATCTCTCTCTCTCTCCCCAATTGTGGGCCATAGAAAGCCTATTAATTTTTTTGCTTGATTTGGGTTCCAAAATCTACCAAAAAAAATCACTAAATCAATCAGTGGGAGATTAATATTGGCCTCTGGGCTTGTGTGCCACTCCTGACTCCTGTGTGCGTCATCTGTCACTCAGTGGGCCCTAGAAAGCCTATTTTTTGTTTTATTTGTTTTCTAAATTCTCCCTGAAACAATCATTTTATTTTCTTTGGTTTCTAAATTATTCCTGAAAAAAATCATTTTTTTGGTATTTTTTTTTCTCTCAAGTCTCCCTGAAAAAAAAAAAAAAAAAAAAAAAATCTGTGGGAGATTCATATTGCCCCTTCTGCTTGTGTGCCAGTCTTGACTCCTGGGTGTGCCATCTCTCTCTCTCTCCCCAATTGTGGGCCATAGAAAGCCTATTAATTTTTTTGCTTGATTTGGGTTCCAAAATCTACCAAAAAAAATCACTAAATCAATCAATGGGAGATTAATATTGGCCTCTGGGCTTGTGTGCCACTCCTGACTCCTGTGTGCGTCATCTGTCACTCAGTGGGCCCTTGAAAGCCTATTTTTTGTTTTATTTGTTTTCTAAATTCTCCCTGAAACAATCATTTTATTTTCTTTGGTTTCTAAATTATTCCTGAAAAAAATCATTTTTTTTGTATTTTTTTTTCTCTCAAGTCTCCCTGAAAAAAAAAAAAAATCTGTGGGAGATTCATATTGCCCCTTCTGCTTGTGTGCCAGTCTTGACTCCTGGGTGTGCCATCTCTCTCTCTCTCCCCAATTGTGGGCCATAGAAAGCCTATTAATTTTTTTGCTTGATTTGGGTTCCAAAATCTACCAAAAAAAATCACTAAATCAATCGGTGGGAGATTAATATTGGCCTCTGGGCTTGTGTGCCACTCCTGACTCCTGTGTGCGTCCTCTCTCACTCAGTGGGCCCTACAAAGCCTTTTTTTTTTTTTTTTTTCCTAAATTCTCCCTGAAACAATCATTTCATTTTATTTGTTTTATAAATTCTTCTGCAAAAAATAATTTTTTTTTAATTTTTTTTTTTTCTGAAGTCTCCCTTTTAAAAAAAACAAACACAAATCAGTGGGAGATAAATATTTACATTTGCGCTTCAGTGACAGTCCTGCGTGTGTGCCATCTCATTTGTTGCCAACAACAACAGAGTGTGTAACATTGTGGCTGATTTTCGTTGTGGTCTCACCCACCTGTAAAGGGGTAGCTAAATCATACTGAAGTTATAGCTCACCGTGTAAGTTGTGTGACAGCAACAAATACCGTTCGTTTGGTAACGTTTTTAAAACAATGAGGAAGTCTGGTGGAAGAGGTCGTGGCCGGGGGCGTTCATTGTCAGCTGGTAATGAGGGTAGTGGTAGTGGTGGAGCATCAGCTGGTCGTGGGAAAAAAATTATTGCACCTAAGTCTGGAGCTGTGGAGCCAGGTTCGTCGTCTGGCTACACAAGGCCTCGAACGCTCCCTTTTCTGGGAGTAGGAAAACCGCTTTTAAAGCCGGAGCAGCAAGAGCAAGTTTTGGCTTATCTTGCTGACTCAGCCTCTAGCTCTTTTGCCTCCTCTCGTGAAACTGGTAAATGTCAAAGCAGCGCGTCGTTAGTGGATGTTCACGGTCAGGGACAAGTCGCTTCCTTGTCCTCTTCAGCAAAAACAACAACAGAGAAGAATGCAGCAGGCGACACAACGGGTTACTCCATGGAGCTCTTTACACATACCGTCCCTGGCTTAGAAAGTGAAGCAGTTAACAGTCCATGCCCATTACAAGTTGAATCTGACATGGAGTGCACTGATGCACAGCCACAGCCAGACTACTATCCTGGTCCTTTGACTCAGACCACAACATTGCCATCGCAGGGTGCTGATCAAGAATCAGACCCTGATGAGACTATGTTGCCCCATCACGAACGCTATACCACCGACCGACACGGTGACACAGACGAAGTTGCACACGAGCTACAAGAAGAGGTAATAGATGACCCAGTTCTTGATCCCGATTGGCAGCCATTGGGGGAACAGGGTGCAGGCGGCAGCAGTTCTGAAGCGGAGGAGGAGGGGCCACAGCAGGCATCAACATCGCAACAGGTTCCATCTGCCGGGCCCGTATCTTGCCCAAAACGCGTGGCAAAGCTAAAACCTGTTGGAGGACAGCGTGGCCATCCGGTTAAAGCTCAGTCTGCAATGCCTGAAAAGGTATCCGATGCTAGAAAGAGTGCAGTCTGGCATTTTTTTAAACAACATCCAATTGATCAGCGCAAAGTCATCTGTCAAAAATGTTCAACTACCTTAAGCAGAGGACAGAATCTGAAAAGTCTCAATACAAGTTGCATGCATAGACATTTAACCACCATGCATTTGCAAGCCTGGACTAACTACCAAACGTCCCTTAAGGTTGTAGCACCCTCGGCCAATGAAGCTAGTCAGCAACGCAACATCCCTTCCGGCAGTGTAGGGCCACCATTTTCTGCACCACCTGCAGTATCTGTGCAGGTTTCTTTGCCAGGCCAAAGCCGTCAGGGTCAGGGAATCACCAGTTTCGTAGTAGGAAACACTGCATCTAGGGCACCGGTGGCAACAATACCATCTCCCACCGTCTCTCAGTCTGCCATGTCCACCGGCACCCCCGCTAGTTCCACGATCTCCAGCTCTCCAGTCCAGCTCACCCTACATGAGACTATGGTTAGAAAAAGGAAGTACTTAGCCTCGCATCCGCGTACACAGGGTTTGAACGCACACATAGCTAGACTAATCTCGTTAGAGATGATGCCCTACCGGTTAGTTGAAAGCGAAGCTTTCAAAGCCCTGATGGACTACGCTGTACCACGCTACGAGCTACCCAGTCGACACTTTTTTTCCAGAAAAGCCATCCCAGCCCTCCACCAGCATGTTAAAGAGCGCATCGTCCATGCACTCAGGCAATCTGTGAGCACAAAGGTGCACCTGACAACAGATGCATGGACCAGTAGGCATGGCCAGGGACGTTACGTGTCCATCACGGCACACTGGGTAAATGTGGTGGATGCAGGGTCCACAGGGGACAGCAAGTTTGGGACAGTTCTGCCTAGCCCACGGTCTAGGAAACAATTGGCTGTAGCCGTTCGCACCCCCTCCTCCTCCTCTTCGTCCTCCTGCAGAAGCGAGAGCTCGCCCACAGACCGCAGTCGCACAACCACTCCATCCGCAGCTGCCACTGTTGCACACCAGGTCTCCCATTATGGGGCAGCTACTGGCAAACGTCAGCAGGCTGTATTGGCTATGAAGTGTTTGGGCGACAACAGACACACCGCGGAAGTTCTGTCCGAGTTCTTGCAGAAAGAAACGCAGTCGTGGCTGGGCACTGTAGATCTTGAGGCAGGCAAGGTAGTGAGTGATAACGGAAGGAATTTCATGGCTGCCATCTCCCTTTCCCAACTGAAACACATTCCTTGCCTGGCTCACACCTTAAACCTGGTGGTGCAGTGCTTCCTGAAAAGTTATCCGGGGTTATCCGACCTGCTCCTCAAAGTGCGTGGACTTTGCTCACATATCCGCCGTTCGCCCGTACACTCCAGCCGTATGCAGACCTATCAGCGTTCTTTGAACCTTCCCCAGCATCGCCTAATCATAGACGTTGCAACAAGGTGGAACTCAACACTGCACATGCTTCAGAGACTGTGTGAACAGAGGCGGGCTGTTATGTTTTTGTGGGAGGATACACATACACGGGCAGGCAGTAGGATGGCAGACATGGAGTTGTCAGGTGTGCAGTGGTCGAAGATTCAAGACATGTGTCAAGTCCTTCAGTGTTTTGAGGAATGCACACGGCTGGTTAGTGCAGACAATGCCATAATAAGCATGAGCATCCCCCTAATGCGTCTGCTGATGCAAAGTTTGACGCACATAAAGGATCAGGCGTCTGCAGCTGAGGAAGAGGAAAGCCTTGATGACAGTCAGCCATTGTCTGGCCAGGGCAGTGTACAGGACGAGGTAGCGGGCGAAGAGGAGGAGGAGGACGAGGAGGATGATGGGGATGATTATATTTTTAATGAGGAAGCTTTTCCGGGGCCACTGGAAATTGGTGGCGCGGCAAGGCCGGGTTCTGGTTTTTTGAGGGACACAAGTGACGTGGATTTGCCTGAAACTGCCCCTCAACCAAGCACAACCGCAGATTTGAGAACTGGAACTTTGGCCCACATGGCGGATTATGCCTTACGTATCCTCAAAAGGGACACACGCATAACTAAAATGATGAATGATGACGATTACTGGTTGGCCTGCCTCCTTGATCCTCGCTATAAAGGCAAATTGCAAAATATAATGCCACATGAGAACTTGGAACTAATATTAGCAACCAAACAATCAACTCTTGTTGACCGTTTGCTTCTGGCATTCCCTGCACACAGCGCCCGTAATCGTTCTCACACGAGCTGCAGGGGCCAGCAGACCAGAGGAGTTAGAGGGGCAGAAATCAGAAGTGGCGTTGGCCAGAGGGGTTTTCTGACCAGGTTGTGGAGTGATTTTGCTATGACCGCAGACAGGACAGGTACTGCAGCATCAATTCAAAGTGACAGGAGACAACATTTGTCCAGTATGGTTACAAACTATTTTTCATCCCTTATCGATGTTCTCCCTCAACCGTCATTCCCATTTGATTACTGGGCATCAAAATTAGACACCTGGCCAGAATTGGCAGAATATGCATTGCAGGAGCTTGCTTGCCCGGCAGCTAGTGTCCTATCAGAAAGAGTATTCAGTGCTGCAGGTTCAATACTAACAGAAAAAAGGACTCGTCTGGCTACCCAAAATGTAGATGATCTAACCTTCATTAAAATGAACCACAACTGGATTTCGAAATCTTTTGCCCCACCTTGCCCGGCTGACACCTAGCTTTCCTATGAAAAGGTCTTTCCTGTGGACTATTCTGAATGCCTTTTCTAATCTCGTAATTTTCAGCACCTGATTGTCCAGCATACGACATGTTTACACCTCACTAAATGGCCAAACTCCCCACACGGGGCCGTGGTATCGACACTTGGCGACAGCACCCGTGAGAGTGCAGTTTGTCTGAAGAGGTGGGTGAGCCCGCTTTTGGTCGACGGCACTGCCACTGGGCCCCTCCTAGTACAATAAAGTGTCTCTGGCGGTGGTGGTGCGCACCCAACGTCAGACACACCGTTGTAATATGAGGGGCCCTGGGCCTGTACCGCCGGCCACAAGACAGTTTCCCCCCACCCCAGCTCAAACAGTGCTCTACCACTTGCAAAATTATCTCACAGCTCCACCAATGTTTAGTCTATGCGCTGACATCCTTCAATGCCTGCCACTGACAATACCATTGTATTGACATTTTTGTTATGTTAGGCCTTCGATGCCTGTCTGTGGTCACTCCTTCCACTAGGCCTCCACTGACCACACCACTGCTGCCCGTGTACCCCAGGAACCAATTTAAAATTGCCTACAGCCATGTGTTATTATTTTAGGCCTTCGATGCCTGTCTGTGGTCACTCCTTCCACTAGGCCTCTACTGACCACACCACTGCTGCCAGTGTACCCCTGGAACCAATTTAAAATTGCCTACAGCCAGCCCAATTTTTTTATTTTAGGCCTTCGATGCCTGTCTGCGGTCCATTCTTTCAACTACTACTACACTGACCAGGTCACTGCTGCCCGTGTACCCCTGGAACCAATTTAAAATTGCCTACAGCCATGTGTTATTATTTTAGGCCTTCGATGCCTGTCTG
Organism: Ranitomeya imitator; assembly: GCF_032444005.1. Taxonomy (NCBI): domain Eukaryota; kingdom Metazoa; phylum Chordata; class Amphibia; order Anura; family Dendrobatidae; genus Ranitomeya; species Ranitomeya imitator. The sequence continues at coordinate 1,113,523,085 of NC_091282.1, forward strand.
CGGTCACTCCTTCCACTAGGCCTCCACTGACCACACCACTGCTGCCCGTGTACCCCTGGAACCAATTTAAAATTGCCTACAGCCATGTGTTATTATTTTAGGCCTTCGATGCCTGTCTGCGTTCACTCCTTCCACTAGGCCTCCACTGACCACACCACTGCTGCCAGTGTACCCCTGGAACCAATTTAAAATTGCCTACAGCCATGTGTTATTATTTTAGGCCTTCGATGCCTGTCTGCGGTCCATTCTTTCAACTACTACTACACTGACCAGGGCACTGCTGCCCGTGTACCCCTGGAACCAATTTAAAATTGCCTACAGCCATGTGTTATTATTTTAGGCCTTCGATGCCTGTCTGCGGTCACTCCTTCCACTAGGCCTCCACTGACCACACCACTGCTGCCCGTGTACCCCTGGAACCAATTTAAAATTGCCTACAGCCAGCCCAATTTTTTTATTTTAGGCCTTCGATGCCTGTCTGCGGTCCATTCTTTCAACTACTACTACACTGACCAGGTCACTGCTGCCCGTGTACCCCTGGAACCAATTTAAAATTGCCTACAGCCATGTGTTATTATTTTAGGCCTTCGATGCCTGTCTGCGGTCACTCCTTCCACTAGGCCTCCACTGACCACACCATTGCTGCCCGTGTACCCCTGGAACCAATTTAAAATTGCCTACAGCCATGTGTTATTATTTTAGGCCTTCGATGCCTGTCTGCGGTCACTCCTTCCACTAGGCCTCCACTGACCACACCACTGCTGCCCGTGTACCCCTGGAACCAATTTAAAATTGCCTACAGCCAGCCCAATTTTTTTATTTTAGGCCTTCGATGCCTGTCTGCGGTCCATTCTTTCAACTACTACTACACTGACCAGGGCACTGCTGCCCGTGTACCCCTGGAACCAACATCAGAAAATATAAAAATAAGTATTTTGCTTACAAAAAAGAAAATACTGGAGAGATATCAAATGCAGACATTTTAACATTAAAAACAAACACACAACTAAAATCTGGTACAGTACTAAAAATGGCCACCAGCTACAATTACTTTCTCCTGCAAGTAGTTAACTGAAAGGTTTTTTAAATTGAAAACACACATATGGCATCCACCGAGTGTTGTCCTGTCGCGTCTTCTTTATATTATTGCCGAGAAGATGCAAAACAATGAAAATAATAAAATCATTAATTACCAAAATAATAGAGAAAGTCAACACCACATTGCAAATAAACATTCATTCCAAATAAAGAAGCAGGGCGCGTCCGAGGGTGAGTATATACCTAATAAGAATATAATCACCCTCGGACGCGCAATGCTTATTTCCAACAGCCTTCCTTCCTAAGAATCAGCCCTTCCGTGGTGTAGAGAGACGTTGTGTTACACTCCAAGGTGTTCCCCAGGTTGCCTTTCCTGAGCTTCGATCTTCCGGCTCTCGTTTAGTAGTTGTTGGAAACTACGCTGCATTAGGCCTTCAAATTGGGTATGGGGTGTAGAGAGATGGTGTGTTCCACTCCAAGGTGTTCCCCAGGTTGCCTTTCCTGAGCTTCGATCTTCCGGCTCTCGTTTAGTAGTTGTTGGAAACTACGCTGCATTAGGCCTTCAAATTGGGTATGGGGTGTAGAGAGAGGGTGTGTTACACTCCAAGGTGTTCCCCAGGTTGCCTTTCCTGAGCTTCGATATTCCGGCTCTCGTTTAGTAGTTGTTGGAAACTACACTGCATTATGCCTACAAATTTGGTATGGGGGAAACATTGGCGCATCTGCGGTCCCTCCTTCCTCTAGGCCTCCACTGACCTGTCTACTGCTGCCCGTGTTCCCCTGGAACCAATTTTAAATTGCCTACAGGCAGCCCAATTTATTATGTTAGGGCTTCGAAGCCTGTCTGCGGTCCCTCCTTCCACTAGGCCTCCACTGACCTGTCTACTGCTGCCCGTGTACCCCTTGAACCAACATCATAAAATAAAAAAAAAAGTATTTTGCTTATAAAAAAGAAAATACTGGTGAGATATCAAATGCAGACATTTTAACATTAAAAACAAACACACAACTAAAATCTGGTACAGTACTAAAAATGGCCACCAGCTACAATTACTTTCTCCTGCAAGTAGTTAACTGAAAGGTTTTTTAAATTGAAAACACACATATGGCATCCACCGAGTGTTGTCCTGTCGCGTCTTCTTTATATTATTGCCGAGAAGATGCAAAACAATGAAAATAATAAAATCATTAATTACCAAAATAATAGAGAAAGTCAACACCACATTGCAAATAAACATTCATTCCAAATAAAGAAGCAGGGCGCGTCCGAGGGTGAGTATATACCTAATAAGAATATAATCACCCTCGGACGCGCAATGCTTATTTCCAACAGCCTTCCTTCCTAAGAATCAGCCCTTCCGTGGTGTAGAGAGACGTTGTGTTACACTCCAAGGTGTTCCCCAGGTTGCCTTTCCTGAGCTTCGATCTTCCGGCTCTCGTTTAGTAGTTGTTGGAAACTACGCTGCATTAGGCCTTCAAATTGGGTATGGGGTGTAGAGAGATGGTGTGTTCCACTCCAAGGTGTTCCCCAGGTTGCCTTTCCTGAGCTTCGATCTTCCGGCTCTCGTTTAGTAGTTGTTGGAAACTACACTGCATTAGGCCTTCAAATTGGGTATGGGGTGTAGAGAGAGGGTGTGTTACACTCCAAGGTGTTCCCCAGGTTGCCTTTCCTGAGCTTCGATCTTCCGGCTCTCGTTTAGTAGTTCTTGGAAACTACACTGCATTAGGCCTACAAATTGGGTATGGGGTGGAGAGAGATGGTGTGTTACACTCCAAGGTGTTCCCCAGGTTGCCTTGCCATTGCTTCGGTCTTCCGACTCTCGTTTAGTAGTTGTAGAAAAGTACACTGCATTAGGCCTACAAAATGGGTATGGGGTGGAGAGAGATGGTGTGTTACACTCCAAGGTGTTCCCCAGGTTGCCTTTCCTGAGCTTCTATCTTCAGGCTCTCATTAAATTGTGGTTAAATGGAACAACTGCATTTGGCGTACTAGTTGGTTTGGGGCCTACTATCGGTGTCTGCCACTCCTTGCTGTTCTCCTGGTTTCCTGTCCTGAAATTCCATTTTCAGGCTCTCGTTAAGTAGTTGTTAATGTTAGACTGCATTTGGCCTACTAGTTGGGTTGGGGCCTACTATCGGTGTCTGCCACTCCTTGCTGTTCTCCTCCACTGAACAAAGCTGTGCCGCCTGTTTACTACGGTTGCCAATTTTGAACTGCATTTCGACTACTTACTGATTTGGCCCTACTCTCTGTGTCAGCCTCTCATTCCAGTTGTCCTCCACTGCAATGTCCCCTGGTTATTCCTGTGTTACCAATTTTGAACTGCATTTAGCCCACTTTATTCTTTGGGCCTATATCTGTGTTTCCACTTCATCGTGCCCATTGCCCAGCCAGTGATAGATGAGTCTGCTGGTACATTGACCCATAACGCAACATTCCCCGTGCATGCTACACAACAACATTGTGACCCTGCTGAAAGTCAGGTTGCTCTTCCCGCATACCATACCACCTTACACGGGGACAAAGAGGAAGGTGCAGATGAAAGTGCAGGTTCCTTCATCAGGTGGGGGGAGGAATACTAGTTGGCGACGTCACTGGCACAGGGCCTCTCATAGTACGCAAAAGTGTTGCTGCCGGTGGGAGGCTCCCCCGCCGTGCAAACACACCGCTGTACTTTGAGGGGCCCTGTGCCAGTGCCAATGCCAACAAGTGGGCCCCCCCTGCTTGCTCAGGATCACAGCACTTGCAAAGTTGAAATACTTACCTCTCCCTGCTCCACTGCCGTGACGTGGTCCAGATTTCCTGGGCCCACTAATTACTTGAACCAGCCCTACCCCACACAACTTTAGCCAAATGACCCCCTATTTCAAATGCCTTCCAATTATTATAAGGTAAATTACGCTTGACAAGCTTCATTAAGAAGAATGGATGGTTTTGACATTAAAATGGGCACTCTAGGTGTTTTCCTGGCCCCCACTCACTGCCGACTATGCTGCCCCATTGACTTGCATTGGGTTTCGTGTTTCGGTCGATCCCGACTTTACGTCATAATCGGCCGATTTCACTCGACCCGACTTTTGAGATAGTCGGGTTTCGCGAAACCCGGCTCGACTCTAAAAAGGTCAAGGTCGCTCAACTCTAGTGTCTGGATAGGTGAAAATAGAGGCTCCTGTCTTGCATTGTTTGGCAGGTCTGTAACATTCTCTGTAAAACATTTATAAACTGGGAGATGCTTTTGTCTGCTGACACCAATTAAAGAAGCACGTCCAGAAACTAGTGGCCAGTCCTCTCTCTGTAAACTTCCACTAATATGGCCACAACGTTTTTAGGGTTGATGTGCCACTGTTTCCCGGGCTTCTCCCTCCAGTGTGTGCAGCATGATGTCAGAGTGCAGCTCCTCAGCTAGGTATACAGTTTGTATGTACTTCACAAACAATCAGCCCATTTATCGATTGCCAGGTTATTGCTGTCACATTTTGCAAGTTGGACTCTGCTGACAAGCTCAGGTTCAGAGCATTTAGAGTCGGCGGGAGAGTCACTGGAACAGATGCTTCCGGGGACCCGGTGGCCTGTAGTGCACTGCTATCTCTGGTGGCGTTCTGCATTGTAATGATGTAACCTGGTTGGAGTGACAAATGAAACGTGGATGAAGATGGCCTCCGGACGATGGGTACAGCAACAATCAGCAGACAAGCACAAAGATTAGGTAATATAATATGAATAATTACTAACCAGTTTATAAAACAAAGAAGGAAAGGATAGTAAACAATGTATAAGTAACAAATACAATGAGTTAATGCGACTCACTCACCTACCTACAAAGGTAAACACAGGAACGTTTCTTCTGCTAGTTTATTCAAACACAGCATAAACCAGTGCAAAGTTCAACAACACAAACTTGGCCTTTTGGGGCAAAATGGGAAAATGAAAGATAACATATAGTACAGTCCATATGCCTGCGGTGATCCGCCTGCTCAGGGTCCATCGAACAGAGTTCAGCACAGTTGCACATAAACACTTCTCTGGAGCATAGAGGTTCTCATGACATCCAAACCATAAGTATCCTATATCTATGCTGTCATCATGCTGAGATTTCACTATATACATGTCTTTATTCTCCTGATATGTGGAGATCACGGATATCATTTACTTTATTAATGGGTGTTCTGGTGGAGTAATATTTGGTTTACCAATAAGAGACTCCCTAATACAGAGGTATTTATAATTCTAAATACCTCCTTCCACACATTTCTTATCATTTTGAGATCTCTCTTCATATGTATCTATTTTAAATGTGTTTCACGTACCTACTGTATATGATATCCTTGTGCTAGATAGCCCTGTGGTGGCCAATGTTATCTATTAAAAAGGGACTCCTAGGGTCAGCCGCCGTGGAGCAGGGGCACCATATCTGCTGACAATTAGGTTGCCAACCTCCACTGGTAGGCAGGCTTGGACACAGCAGGGAACAGCATAGTTAGGTATACACACATTTTTATGCACATGTCACTTTACTAGTGCAATTCTGTTCACCCCTTATTTGCACATACACCAAATGTCAGTCTTAAATTGTTAGTCCTCTAACGGTATACTATCATACTCTCTTCCCCTATGTTTGTACAAAAGGCTGACTGAATGAAACACCAACATAGGGTCATTCAGGAGTATTAAAGGACAGCCGTTGAGGAGCGGGGGCGCCATTTCTCGTTTATATGTCTAGGATGCCAACCTCCGCTGTTAGGCAGACACTGAGTATAGGATGTGAAGTGTAGAGTGTACATAGCAAGCACTATATTTGCACGGTGATTGTTTTATGTCTAGTAAGTTTAGAGATTTATTGAATAAAAGTTATATTTTATTTTATCAAAAATAAACCAGGGTTCTCTCCTTTTGTTTTTTTTTATTCATTAAACCCTCAACCGGAGCCCAAAATGTCCCTCCTTGACATGTTCTCTGGAGGAAGAGATACATTTTGGTCTTTAATGAAGCCTGTAAGTTGTATTTCAGGCTTTGTCCTCATTCCTCAGGGAGTGAGGAACAATGCGTGGGGATTATAGTATCCATTCTCAAGGGTGATCTCTAATCCTGGACCTTCTCCCTGCCGACTGATTCACCGTCTTTGTGGTCGGTGGACGGGTTTTTTGTGGCTTTGGCGCTGGTGTATGGGGAATCTGATGGCGTCTCCCTGGCTGAGTCTCAACTTCGTAAGATCAAGCAGGGGGGCCAATTGGCTGAAGAGTACTGCTCAGTTTCGGAGATGAGCCACTGACACGCAGTGGAATGACCCTGCTCTTAGGAGCCGTTACTGTCACGTTCTGACAGCTAGGCTACAGGATACTCTGGTGCAGTATGCTACTCCTGGGTGTTGGAGGCTGCCATGGACCTTGCTATCTGGGTGGATAGATGCTTCATGAAGAGACATACAATGAATCTACCCCCTGGTATTCTTTCTAGAAAGGAGGACACACTGGTGCAGACGAACGAACCTATGAAGATGGAAGGAGCCTCCATTCAAACTAGGCTGCCTATGATTCGCCATGGGGAAGGGGCTTGTTTTTTCTGTGGTCGGACTGATAATTTTATCAATGTCTGTCCAGCTCATGCCAAAGTACATTCTCCATCTCAAAAGCCATGTTCCGCTTCTCATGTGGTAGGGAGATAACCAGGTGTGTACATTTCCTCCACCTTTACGTCTTAGTTTACCATGACAGCTGAAGTGGCGGTTGGTGGGAAAGCTGGGACCATACCGGCTGTTGTGGATAGTGGAGCTGGAGACAGTCTGGTGGATTCTCGCTTTGTTCAGACTCCTGGTCTGATTGGTAGGACACTGATGAGACCCATTTCCATTCATGCGATTGACTCTTTCCCTCTCAGCCAGGGGAGTTTGTCCCAAGTCGTAGACCATATTAACCTGCACATAGGGACTCTTCATGAAGAGTCCCTGTCGTGCTACATCTTGGAAGGTATGCCATCTCCCATCATCTTAGGCCTCCCCTGGCTGAAGAGACACAATCCGGTCATAGATTGGCGGTCTGGGGAAGTAGTCAGTTGAGACCAGTCTTCTAAAGACTGTTTCCTGGGAGCCATGGTCTCTGGCATCGTTCTTGAATCTACCCCTTCTTCTCTTGTGTAGGCAGATAAGGTGCTGCCAGTGAATAAGGGTAAGATTTAACCCTCATCACTAGTGTTGAGCGATACCTTCCGATATCGGAAAGTATCGGTATCGGATAGGATCGGCCAATATTCAAAAAATATCGGATATCGCCGATACCGATACCCGATCCCAATGCAAGTCAATGGGACCAAAATATCGGAATTAAAATAAACCCTTTCTTTCCTTGTAGGTTCATTCTACTTGAAGGAAAACAACTAAGAATAATGCAGGATGTATTTGGGGAGGTGGCGGAGACATTAAAGTCATAGAGGTTTAGCCCAATCAAATAGAATAGCATGTTTTTTTTTTTTTTCAAAGACGTTCGGAGTGACAAAGATATTGACTATGTAATTTTTTTTTTAATTTTGTCAGATATTGATGTTTCACTATTCCACGCCCTTCCCCTTCTTTTTTTTTTACTTTTCCCACACTTTCATCTTCATCATCATCAGCATCTTTGACATCAACTTCTTCTTCACCTTATTCATCTTCTTCTTCATCCTTTACCTTTTTTTTTTTATTACATTTTTCATATTCATTTTATTCAACTATTATTATTCTTCCTATTCTACATATTCATTTTATTCAACTGTTATTATTCTTCCTATTCTACTTCTTTATCATATTCTCATTTGTGACAGGCATTCCCGTAGTTGTTATCTATAAAAGTTGGAAGATTACACCTTCCGTTCTGCCAGTCACAAAAGTTACATTTGTCCGCGTTCAGTTTGGCCTGCATCAGGCTTTATCCAGGGGCACCACGAGGAGGAACGGACTCACCCCCATACACTGCTTAGTCTTCTTCTGCATATTATTTAGATATCTTTTGCTCTGATATTAAGTGTTATGCTTAATGTTCTTCTGCTCTTTGTTCTGCAGCCTCTTGTTCTTCTGCTTCTCGGTCTTCCATGTCGTCGTCTCCAGGGTCGTCGTCTCCAGTGTCGTCGTCTCCGCCGTCGTCGTCTCCGCCGTCGTCGTCGTCGTCATCGGGGTGGTCTTTCTGGTCGTCGACGTTAGGGTTTTCAACTTGGAAATGTAGCAGAAGGTACAAGAAGGCTGAGAAAATGCCAAGAACCAGCTGATGGAACTGGAACTCGGATGGCTACCCGAAGGTTCAAGAGCCTATGGAACTACCGAGGACCAGCTGACATTACTGGAACCCGGTTACTAAGCAGGAGGTACCCGTGCTAAAAAGAACTACCAAGGACCGCCTGACGTTGGCGGAACTCGGATACCCAGAAGGAGGCACCTAACCCAAAGGCTCTGCCCGGAACCAGCTGACGGTACTGGAACCAGGATGGGGAGCAGAAGGTACAAGAGCAAAAGACACTGCCGAGAACCAGCTGACGGTACTGGAACCCGGATGGGTAGCCGAAGGTCCAAGAGCCAATGGAACTACCGAGGACCAGCTGACGTTACTGGAAGCGGTTACTAAGCAGGAGGTACCCGTGCCTGAAAGCACTACCAAGGACCACCTGACGTTGGTGGAACTTGGATACCCAGAAGGAGGCACCTAAGCCAAAGGCTCTGCCCGGAACCAGCTGACGGTACTGGAACCAGGATGGGGAGCAGAAGGTACAAGAGCAAAAGACACTGCCGAGAACCAGCTGACGGTGCTGGAACCAGGTGGTGGACCCGAAGGCCCACAGGAGAGGCGAGAACAGCTAGGCCGCGAGGCAGCCGCAGTTACCGAACCCCAACAGTCCTACAGGGGGAGCTGGGCCTACTGGCACTACAGAACCAGCCTTGACTACCAATTCATGCAGCCCACATAGGAAGCTCCTAAACTGGAGGCACCCTGGAGTTGGCTAACCCGACCGCAACACGACGGGGCAAGCATAGGCGTCTCAGCGAGTTTGACACAACCCGGAAACAGCTGACGGTGCTGAAACCAGGTTTGGCACGAGGGAGTACCTGTGACAAAAACACTGCCGAGAACCAGCTGGCGGTGCTGGAACCCCGATGCGTTGCCCCAGTGTGCAAGAGCCAATGGCACGACCGAGGACCAGCTGATGGTGCTGGAACCCGGTTACTAAGCTGTAGGTGCCCGCGCTTAAAAGCACTACCGAGGACCGCCAGGCGTTGGCGGAACTCGGATACCCAGGAGGAGGCACCTAAGCCAAAGGCTCGGCCCAGAACCAGCTGACGGTGCTGGAACCAGGTGGTGGACCCGAAGGCCCACAGAAGAGGAGAGAACAGCTAGGCCGCGAGGCAGCCGCAGTTACCGAACCCCAACAGTCCTACAGGGGGAGCTGGGCCTACTGGCACTACAGAACCAGCCTTGACTACCAATTCATGCAGCCCACATAGGAAGCTCCTAAACTGGAGGCACCCTGGAGTTGGCTAACCCGACCGCAACACGACGGGGCAAGCATAGGCGTCTCAGTGAGTTTGACACAACCCGGAAACAGCTGACGGTGCTGAAACCAGGTTTGGCACGAGGGAGTACCTGTGACAAAAACACTGCCAAGAACCAGCTGGCGGTGCTGGAACCCGGATGCGTTGCCCCAGTGTGCAAGAGCCAATGGCACGACCGAGGACCAGCTGACGGTGCTGGAACCCGGTTACTAAGCTGTAGGTGCCCGCGCTTAAAAGCACTACCGAGGACCGCCAGGCGTTGGCGGAACTCGGATACCCAGGAGGAGGCACCTAACCAAAGGCTCAGCCCGGAACCAGCTGACGGTGCTGGAACCAGGTGGTGGACCCGAAGGCCCACAGGAGAGGAGAGAACAGCTAGGCCGCGAGGCAGCCGCAGTTACCGAACCCCAACAGTCCTACAGGGGGAGCTGGGCCTACTGGCACTACAGAACCAGCCTTGACTACCAATTCATGCAGCCCACATAGGAAGCTCCTAAACTGGAGGCACCCTGGAGTTGGCTAACCCGACCGCAACACGACGGGGCAAGCATAGGCGTCTCAGTGAGCTTGACACTACCCGGAAACAGCTGACGGTGCTGGAACCAGGCTGGGCACAAGGGAGTACCCGTGACAAAAACACTGCCGAGAACCAGCTGGCGGTGCTGGAACCCGGATGCGTTGCCCCAGTGTGCAAGAGCCAATGGCACGACCGAGGACCAGCTGACGGTGCTGGAACCCGGTTACTAAGCTGTAGGTGCCTGCGCTTAAAAGCACTACCAAGGACCGCCTGACGTTGGCGGAACTCGGATACCCAGGAGGAGGCACCTAAGCCAAAGGCTCGGCCCGGAACCAGCTGACGGTGCTGGAACCAGGTGGTGGACCCGAAGGTCCACAGGAGAGGAGAGAACAGCTAGGCCGCGAGGCAGCCGCAGTTACCGAACCCCAACAGTCCTACAGGGGGAGCTGGGCCTACTGGCACTACAGAACCAGCCTTGACTACCAATTCATGCAGCCCACATAGGAAGCTCCTAAACTGGAGGCACCCTGGAGTTGGCTAACCCGACTGCAACACGACGGGGCAAGCATAGGCGTATCAGCGAGTTTGACACAACCCGGAAACAGCTGACGGTGCTGAAACCAGGTTTGGCACGAGGGAGTACCTGTGACAAAAACACTGCCGAGAACCAGCTGGCGGTGCTGGAACCCGGATGCGTTGCCCCAGTGTGCAAGAGCCAATGGCACGACCGAGGACCAGCTGACGGTGCTGGAACCCGGTTACTAAGCTGTAGGTGCCCGCGCTTAAAAGCACTACCGAGGACCGCCAGGCGTTGGCGGAACTCGGATACCCAGGAGGAGGCACCTAAGCCAAAGGCTCGGCCCGGAACCAGCTGACAGTGCTGGAACCAGGTGGTGGACCCGAAGGTCCACAGGAGAGGAGAGAACAGCTAGGCCGCGAGGCAGCCGCAGTTACCGAACCTCAACAGTCCTACAGGGGGAGCTGGGCCTACTGGCACTACAGAACCAGCCTTGACTACCAATTCATGCAGCCCACATAGGAAGCTCCTAAACTGGAGGCACCCTGGAGTTGGCTAACCCGACCGCGACACGACGGGGCAAGCATAGGCGTCTCAGTGAGCTTGACACTACCCAGAAACAGCTGACGGTGCTGGAACCAGGCTGGGCACAAGGGAGTACCCGTGACAAAAACACTGCCGAGAACCAGCTGGCGGTGCTGGAACCCGGATGCGTTGCCCCAGTGTGCAAGAGCCAATGGCACGACCGAGGACCAGCTGACGGTGCTGGAACCCGGTTACTAAGCTGTAGGTGCCTGCGCTTAAAAGCACTACCAAGGACCGCCTGACGTTGGCGGAACTCGGATACCCAGGAGGAGGCACCTAAGCCAAAGGCTCGGCCCGGAACCAGCTGACGGTGCTGGAACCAGGTGGTGGACCCGAAGGTCCACAGGAGAGGAGAGAACAGCTAGGCCGCGAGGCAGCCGCAGTTACCGAACCCCAACAGTCCTACAGGGGGAGCTGGGCCTACTGGCACTACAGAACCAGCCTTGACTACCAATTCATGCAGCCCACATAGGAAGCTCCTAAACTGGAGGCACCCTGGAGTTGGCTAACCCGACCGCAACACGACGGGGCAAGCATAGGCGTCTCAGTGAGTTTGACACAACCCCGAAACAGCTGACGGTGCTGAAACCAGGTTTGGCACGAGGGAGTACCTGTGACAAAAACACTGCCGAGAACCAGCTGGCGGTGCTGGAACCCGGATGCGTTGCCCCAGTGTGCAAGAGCCAATGGCACGACCGAGGACCAGCTGACGGTGCTGGAACCTGGTTACTAAGCTGTAGGTGCCCGCGCTTAAAAGCACTACCGAGGACCGCCAGGCGTTGGCGGAACTCGGATACCCAGGAGGAGGCACCTAAGCCAAAGGCTCGGCCCGGAACCAGCTGACGGTGCTGGAACCAGGTGGTGGACCCGAAGGCCCACAGGAGAGGAGAGAACAGCTAGGCCGCGAGGCAGCCGCAGTTTCCGAACCCCAACAGTCCTACAGGGGGAGCTGGGCCTACTGGCACTACAGAACCAGCCTTGACTACCAATTCATGCAGCCCACATAGGAAGCTCCTAAACTGGAGGCACCCTGGAGTTGGCTAACCCGACCGCAACACGACGGGGCAAGCATAGGCGTCTCAGCGAGTTTGACACAACCCGGAAACAGCTGATGGTGCTGAAACCAGGTTTGGCACGAGGGAGTACCTGTGACAAAAACACTGCCGAGAACCAGCTGGCGGTGCTGGAACCTGGATGCGTTGCCCCAGTGTGCAAGAACCAATGGCACGACCGAGGACCAGCTGATGGTGCTGGAACCCGGTTACTAAGCTGTAGGTGCCCGCGCTTAAAAGCACTACCGAGGACCGCCAGGCGTTGGCGGAACTCGGATACCCAGGAGGAGGCACCTAAGCCAAAGGCTCGGCCCGGAACCAGCTGACAGTGCTGGAACCAGGTGGTGGACCCGAAGGCCCACAGGAGAGGAGAGAACAGCTAGGCCACGAGGCAGCCGCAGTTACCGAACCCCAACAGTCCTACAGGGGGAGCTGGGCCTACTGGCACTACAGAACCAGCCTTGACTACCAATTCATGCAGCCCACATAGGAAGCACCTAAACTGGAGGCACCCTGGAGTTGGCTAACCCGACCGCAACACGACGGGGCAAGCATAGGCGTCTCAGTGAGCTTGACACTACCCGGAAACAGCTGACGGTGCTGGAACCAGGCTGGGCACAAGGGAGTACCCGTGACAAAAACACTGCCGAGAACCAGCTGGCGGTGCTGGAACCCGGATGCGTTGCCCCAGTGTGCAAGAGCCAATGGCACGACCGAGGACCAGCTGACGGTGCTGGAACCCGGTTACTAAGCTGTAGGTGCCTGCGCTTAAAAGCACTACCAAGGACCGCCTGACGTTGGCGGAACTCGGATACCCAGGAGGAGGCACCTAAGCCAAAGGCTCGGCCCGGAACCAGCTGACGGTGCTGGAACCAGGTGGTGGACCCGAAGGCCCACAGGAGAGGAGAGAACAGCTAGGCCGCGAGGCAGCCGCAGTTACCGAACCCCAACAGTCCTACAGGGGGAGCTGGGCCTACTGGCACTACAGAACCAGCCTTGACTACCAATTCATGCAGCCCACATAGGGAGCTCCTAAACTGGAGGCACCCTGGAGTTGGCTAACCCGACCGCAACACGACGGGGCAAGCATAGGCGTCTCAGCGAGTTTGACACAACCCGGAAACAGCTGACGGTGCTGAAACCAGGTTTGGCATGAGGGAGTACCTGTGACAAAAACACTGCCGAGAACCAGCTGGCGGTGCTGGAACCCGGATGCGTTGCCCCAGTGTGCAAGAGCCAATGGCACGACCGAGGACAAGCTGACGGTGCTGGAACCCGGTTACTAAGCTGTAGGTGCCTGCGCTTAAAAGCACTACCAAGGACCGCCTGACGTTGGCGGAACTCGGATACCCAGGAGGAGGCACCTAAGCCAAAGGCTCGGCCCGGAACCAGCTGACAGTGCTGGAACCAGGTGGTGGACCCGAAGGCCCACAGGAGAGGAGAGAACAGCTAGGCCGCGAGGCAGCCGCAGTTACCGAACCTCAACAGTCCTACAGGGGGAGCTGGGCCTACTGGCACTACAGAACCAGCCTTGACTACCAATTCATGCAGCCCACATAGGAAGCTCCTAAACTGGAGGCACCCTGGAGTTGGCTAACCCGACCGCGACACGACAGGGCAAGCATAGGCGTCTCAGTGAGCTTGACACTACCCGGAAACAGCTGACGGTGCTGGAACCAGGCTGGGCACAAGGGAGTACCCGTGACAAAAACACTGCCGAGAACCAGCTGGCGGTGCTGGAACCCGGATGCGTTGCCCCAGTGTGCAAGAGCCAATGGCACGACCGAGGACCAGCTGACGGTGCTGGAACCCGGTTACTAAGCTGTAGGTGCCTGCGCTTAAAAGCACTACCAAGGACCGCCTGACGTTGGCGGAACTCGGATACCCAGGAGGAGGCACCTAAGCCAAAGGCTCGGCCCGGAACCAGCTGACGGTGCTGGAACCAGGTGGTGGACCCGAAGGTCCACAGGAGAGGAGAGAACAGCTAGGCCGCGAGGCAGCCGCAGTTACCGAACCCCAACAGTCCTACAGGGGGAGCTGGGCCTACTGGCACTACAGAACCAGCCTTGACTACCAATTCATGCAGCCCACATAGGAAGCTCCTAAACTGGAGGCACCCTGGAGTTGGCTAACCCGACCGCAACACGACGGGGCAGGCATAGGCGTCTCAGCGAGTTTGACACAACCCGGAAACAGCTGACGGTGCTGAAACCAGGTTTGGCACGAGGGAGTACCTGTGACAAAAACACTGCCGAGAACCAGCTGGCGGTGCTGGAACCCGGATGCGTTGCCTATTAAAGATTGTCTTCCTAGAGCCCCAACTAGCGGTGCTGGAGCAAAGGGTAAGCAGGGGGAGCAGAGTGTAGGCCGAAGCCTGCACTGGAGGCAGCTTTGTGTCTGCGTTGCGTTTGCAGGACACTTTGCCGGCTACACAGTGGGGGAACAGCTGGCGTTGCTGAACCCCAATAACACAATGGCGGGTGTTTTTCTCTGTGCAGCTAGCACTTGCGGGCAAAAACTGGCGATGTTAGAGCCCGTGGTGAATCAGGAGGAGGAGGAGAGGAGCAGAGTGTAGGCCGAAGCCTAGTTGAACCAATTTCAAAGGAAACCTTTAACCCCCCCTCAGGTGTTACAAAGTACAAGAGACACACATTGTGCAGTATTAATGCTGCACAAGTGAAAGGTTGCTCTATTAATTTGTCTACTTGCACACGCTGAATGAAAGACGTAGACAATTTAGCCCATTCTACAGTCACACTGTAGTGGATGCGTGACTTGGCTTTTTAAGGAGACGCAGCACAGGTGTCCCAAATAACGCCTTGGTGCTTGGCGCAGCTTCCTGAGCGTTGTTATTTGCTGTACAGGAGTCTGCGCTCTTGTGTTATCCCTTGGCAATGCCCTGTTAGCGCTGCCCGTCTTATGACCTCATTTCATGTTGGCCGATGCGGTTAACGATGGCCATAAATCCCAGACCCACAGTGCCTTTTCATAAAGTCACACTGCGGTGCTGGGATTCGTGGCCTTGAGCAGTAAATATTTTGGCCGCTCACACACGTCCTTACACCTGCTTCAGACTGGGCGGCCTCTGCTGATCCCTTCTCCCATGCCGCGGCCATGAGGCTGCACAGTCTGAAGAAGGCGGAAGGAGATGAGTGACGACAGGCGAACATACGCACTGCTCGTGCCCATAAACCACACCCTCGCTGACAAAATAAATAAGAAACCGAGGGGCGTTGTTTGGAGCAGGGCGGACGCACAGGCGCAGCCAGCTAACCAATGATGTCAAAAGACGAGAAGCGCTACCAAGGGTGGTGCTGCGTATCATTAGAAAGGAAAGTCACACCTCAGGGACAGTGGAATGGTCTCAATGAGACACATTTTGTACGTGTTGAGTTCCACGTGGGCAAGTAGAAAAAGTCAGCCACCTTGTACAAATGCAGCAGTACTGCTGTACAAGGTGGCTGTTATACATAGAAACACCTGGGGGTGAGGGGCAGGCTTCCTTCAATTTCAGTTAATATGCCTGCGTGGCGTTTGCAGGTCACGTTACCGGCTACACAGCAGGGGAACAGCTGGAGTTGCTGAACCCCACTAACACATTGGCTGGTGTTTTTCTCTGTGCAGCTAGCACTTCCGGGCCAAAACTAGCGGTGTTTGAGCCCAGGGGCAGCAGCAGGAGGAGAGGAGCAGAGTGTAGGCCGAAGCCTCCACTGGTGGCAGCTTTTGGTCGGTTGTGCCAGCGTGGCTTGTGCTGGACACGATGCCGGCTACACAGCAGGGGAACAGCTGGCGGTGCTGAACCCCACTAACACATTGGCTGGTGTTTTTCTCTGTGCAGCTAGCACTTCAGGGCAAAAACTAGCGGTGTTAGAGCCCAGAGTCAGCAGAAGGAGGAGAGGAGCAGAGTGTAGGCCGAAGCCTAGTTGAACCAATTTCAAAGGTAACCTTTAACCCCCCCTCAGGTGTTGCAAGGTACAAGAGCCACACCTTGTGCAGCATTAATGCTGCACAAGTCAAAGGTTGCTCTCTTAATTTTGCTCCTTGCACACGCTGAATAAAACACGTACACTATTTAGCCCATTATACTGTCAAACAGTAGTGGAGGCGTGACTTTTCTTTTGAAGAAGACGCAGCACAGGTGTCAAAATTTACACCTAGGTGCTGGGCGCAGATTCCTTACCGTTGTTATTTGCAGTACAGGAGACTGCGCTCTTGTGTTATCCCTTGGCAATACCCTGTTAGTGCAGGCCGTCTTATGACCTCATTTCATGTTGGCCGGTGCGGTTAACGATGGCCATAAATCCCAGACCCACAGTGCCTTTTCATAAAGTCACACTGCGGTGCTGGGATTCGTGGCCTTGTGCAGTAAATATGTTCGCCGCTCACACACGTCCTTACACCTGCTTCAGACTGGGCGGCCTCAGCTGATCCCTTATCGCCTGCCACGGCCATGAGGCCGCACAGTCTGAAGAAGGCGGAAGGAGGGGAGTGAAGACAGGCGAACATATGCACTGCTCGTGCCCATCAATCACACCCTTGCAGTCAAAATATATGAGACAACGAGGGGCGTTGTGTCGGGCAGGGCGGACGCACAGGCACAGCCAGCCAACCAATGGTGTCAGAAGACGGGCAGCGCTAACAATGGGGGGGCTGCGTGTCATTAAAAAGGAAAGTCACACCTCAGGGACATTGTAATGGTCTCTAATGAGACACATTTTGTATGTGTTGAGTTCCACGTGGGCAAGGAGAAAAAGTCAGCCACCTTGTACAAATGCAGCAGTACTGCTGTACAAGGTGGCTGTTATACATAGAAACACCTGGGGGTGGGGGGCAGGCTCCCTTCAATTTCAGTTCATGTGCCTGCGTGGCGTTTGCAGGACACGTTGCCGGCTACACAGCAGGGGAACAGCTGGCGGTGCTGAACCCCCACCCCATTAATGCTGCACAAGTAAAAGGTTGCTCTATTTATTTTGCTCCTTGCACACGCTGAATAAAACACGTACACTATTTAGCCCATTATAAAACAGTAGTTGAGGCGTGACTTGTCTTTTTAAGGAGACGCAGCACAGGTGTCAAAATTTACACCTAGGTGCTGGGCGCAGCTTCCTGAGCGTTGTTATTTGCTGTACAGGAGTCTGCGCTCTTGTTATCCCTTGGCCATGCGCTGTGAGCGCTTCCTGTCTTCTGACCTCATTTCATGTCGGCCGTTGCGGTTAGCGATGGACATGAATCCCAGACCCACAGTGTGTTTTCAAAAAATCACACTGCGTGGCTGGGATTCGTGGCCTTGTGCAGTAAATATGTTTGCCGCTCACACATGTCCTTACACCTGCTTCAGACTGGGCGGCCTCATCTGATCCCATATCGCATGCCGCGGCCATGAGGCCACCCAGTCTGAAGAAGGCGGAAGGAGATGAGTGAACACAGGCAAACATATGCACTGCACATGCCCATCAATCACACCCTCGCTGTTCTAAAAAATAAGACACCGAGGGGCGTTGTTTCGAGCAGGGCAGACGCACAGGCGCAGCCAGCTAACCAATGATGTCAAAAGACGGGCAGCGCTACCAAGGGTGGTGCTGCGTATCATTAGAAAGGAAAGTCACACCTCAGGGACAGTGGAATGGTCTCAATGAGACACATTTAGTACGTGTTTATTTAAACGTGGGCAAGGAGAAAAAGTCAGCCACCTTGTACAAATGCAGCAGTACTGCTGTACAAGGTGGCTGTTATACATAGAAACACCTGGGGGGTGGGGACTGGTTCCCTTTAATTTCAGTTCAGGTGCCTGCATGGCGTTTGCAGGACACGTTGCCAGCTACACAGCAGGGGAACAGCTGGCGGTGCTGAACCCCACTGACACATTGACTGGTGTTTTTCTCTGTGCAGCTTGCATGTCCGGGCAAAAACTGGCGGTGTTAGAGCCCAGGGTCAGCAGGAGGAGGAGAGGAGCAGAGTGTAGGCCGAAGCCTCCACTGGTGGCAGCTTTTGGTCGGTTGTGCCAGCGTGGCTTGTGCTGGACACGATGCCGGCTACACAGCAGGGGAACAGCTGGCGGTGCTGAACCCCACTAACACATTGACTGATGTTTTTCTCTGTGCAGCTAGCACTTCCGGGCAAAAACTAGCGGTGTTTGAGCCCAGGGGCAGCAGGAGGAGGAGAGGAGCAGAGTGTAGGCCGAAGCCTGCACTGGTGGCAGCTTTTGTTCTGTTGTGTCAGCGTGGCTTGTGCTGGACACGTTGCCGACTACACAGCAGGGGAACAGCTGGCAGTGCTGAACCCCACTGACACATCAGCTAGTGTTTTTTCTGTGTAGACAACACTTCCAGGTGGCAACTGACAGTGTTGAAACCCAGGGAATCAAAGAGGAGCAGAGTGTAGGCCGAAGCCTGCAGTGGAGCAAGTTGAAAGGGAACCTTTAAACCCCCCCCCCCCCAGGCATTTGTTGCTGAAAGAGCCATCTTGTACAGCAGTAATACTGCACATGGAAAATGGTGGCTCCGAAAATTATGCTCCTTGCAAACGCTGAAGTACACACTCATATAATGTGTCCCCTCACACTGTCAAACCGTCCCGGAAGTGGGACTTTCCTTTGTAATGTGACACAGCACAGCCATCATTCCAACCCCCTTGGTGCCGTGCGCCACCTCCTCAACGTTGTTTGGTTCTGTCACGGAGCCCACGCTGTAATGTTATCCCTTGGCCATGCACAGTTAGCGGTGCCCGTCTTCTGACATCATTTAGGTGTCAGGCTGGCAGTGCCTGTGCGTCCAAGCTGCCCGAGATCCAACCTCGCAGTGTCATCTAATGTAATCCCACTGCGGGCCAGGGATCCATGGGCATGCGCAGTGCATATCATCGCCTCTCACTCACCTCCTTCCTGCTTCTTCAGACTGTGCGGCGTCACGGCCGTGGCATGCTATTAGGGATCAGCTGACGCCGCCTAGTCTGAAGAAGCGTGAAGAAGGGGAGTGAGAGGCTAGTATATGCACTGCGCATGGCCATGGATACCAGGCCCACTGTGGGATCACATTAGACGACACTGCGAGGTGGGATTTCGGGCAGCGTGGACGCACAGGCGCAGCCAGGGCGACAACAAATGATGTCAGAGGACGGGCAGCGCAAACTGTGCATGGCCAAGGGATAACATAACAGCGCAGGGTCCAGGACGGAATCAAACAATGCTAAGGAGGCAGCGCACGGTGCCAAGGGGGTAGCAATGACGGCTGTGCTGCGTCACATTACAAAGGAAAGTCCCACCTCAGGGACAGTTTGACGGTGTGAGGGGACACATTACATGAGTGTGTAGTTCAGCGTTTGCAAGGAGCATAATTTCAAGAGCGACCTTTTCCTTGTGCAGTATTAGTGCTGCACAAGGTGGCTCTTTCAGTAACAAACGCCTAGGGGGGGGGGGACAGGTCCCCTTACATTTTAGTTGTGCCAGCGTGGCGGTCGCATGACACGTTGCCGGATACACAGCTGGGGATCAGCTGACGTTACTGAACCCCAATAACAGAGGAGCGACTGTTGACTGTGCAGACAGCACTTCCAGGCACCAACTGGCGGTGTTAGAGCCCAGGGACAGCAGGAGGAGCAGATTGGAGGTATTGCCGCACACACAGCTGGGGATCAGCTGACGTTACTGAACCCCAATAACAGAGGAGCGACTGTTGACTGTGCAGACAGCACTTCCAGGCACCAACTGGCGGTGTTAGAGCCCAGGGACAGCAGGAGGAGCAGATTGGAGGTATTGCCGCACACACAGCTGGGGATCAGCTGACGTTACTGAACCCCAATAACAGAGGAGCGACTGTTGACTGTGCAGACAGCACTTCCAGGCACCAACTGGCGGTGTTAGAGCCCAGGGACAGCAGGAGGAGCAGAGGAACAGAGTGTAGGCCGAAGCCTGATTGGAGCAAGTTGAAAGGGAACCTTTAACCCCCCCCCAAGACGTTTGTAGCTGAAAGAGCCATCTTGTGCAGCACTAAGGATGCAAAAGGAAAAGGTTGCTCTTTTAATTATGCTCCTTGCAAACACAGAAGTAAACACTAAAAATGTGTCCCCTTATACCGTTAAACCGTCACGGAGGTGCGAATTTCCTTCGTAATGGGACACAGCACAGCTGTCATTCCTATCCCCTTGGTGCCGTGCGCTGCCTCCTCAGCGTTGTTTTAAGCTGTCACGGAGCCTGCACTGTTCTGTTATCCCTTGGCCATGCCCAATTAGCGCTGCCTGTCTTCTGACATAATTTGGTGTCAGGCTGTCAGTGCCTGTGCGTCCACGCTGCTCCAGATCCCACCTCGCAGTGTCGTCTAACGTAATCCCACTGCGGGCCTTGGATCCATGGGCATGCACAGTGCATATCCTTGACTCTCACTCCCCTCCTTCCCTCTTCTTCAGACTGTGCGGTGTCACGGCCGTGGCATGCTATTAGGGATCAGCTGACGGCGCACAGTCTAAAGAAGGCGGAGGGAGATGAGCGAGAGCCCGAGGGGAAGATATGCACTGCGCATGCCCATGGATCCAAGGCCCGCAGTGTGATTCAATCAGAAGACACTGCGAGGCGGGATCTCGGGCAGCGCGGCCGCACAGGCGCAGCCAGCCTGACACCAAATTATGTCAGAAGACAGGCAGCGCAAATAGGGCATGGCCAAGGGATAACAGAACAACGCAGGCTCCGTGACAGCTTAAAACAACGTTGAGGAGGCAGCGCATGGCACCAAGGGGGTAGGAATGACGGCTGTGCTGCGTCACATTACGAAGGAAAGTCCCAGCTCCGGGATGGTATAACGGTATCAGTGAACACATTTTATAAGTGTTAAGTTCTGCGTGTGCAAGGAGCTAAAATAAAAGAGCTACCTTTTCCTTGTGCAGCATTACTGCTGCACAAGATGGCTCTTTCAGTAACAAACGCCGGGGGGGGGGGGGACAGGTTCCCTTACATTTAGGTTGTTGTGCAAGCGTGGCGGTCGCAGGACACATTGCCGGCTACACAGCTGGGGATCAGCAGACGTTACTGAAACCCAATAACACTGGGTCGTATGTTTTTACTGTGCAGCCTGCACTTCTGAGCCGCAACTGGCGGTGTTGGAGCCCAGGAATAGCAGTTCAGGTGGTAGAAAGATGAACACATCAGGAGACCTGGATGACACCCAATTACTTAATCAGGCAGAGGAGTGGCAAATTCCTGCGAGATCCAGGCCTGGTTCATTTTCAGGAAAGTAAGCCGGTCAACGTTATCGGAGGATAGTCGCATGCGACGGTCTGTTAGTACACCACTTGCGGCACTAAAGACACGTTCCGATAAGACACTAGCCGCAGGGCAAGCCAGCACCTCCAATGCATACTGGCTTAGCTCTGGCCATGTATCCAGCTTAGAGACCCAAAACTTGAACGGGGAAGAGCCGTCTGGGAGTACAGTAAGAGGGCAAGCCATGTAGTCTGTCACCATCTGACGGAACCGTTGCCTCCTGCTGACTGGAGCCGCCGGTGATGGTGTAGACATTTGGGGCGGGCACACAAAAGTGTGCCAGAGTTGTGCCATACTGGGCTTGCCTTGGGCAGAGGCACTGCTTCTGCTCCCTCTTTGGGCAGAGCCTCCCCCACTGCCTCGACGCACTGAGCTGCTTTGTAAAGCACTAGCAGCACTCCTCTCAGTTGGACTGGAGAAGATGATGGAATTCACCAGTGTGTCGTAGTACTCCAGCAATTTACGCTCCCGGGTCAACGCTGGGATGAGGTTTTGGACGTTGTCCCGGTAGCGAGGATCGAGGAGTGTGAACACCCAATAATCAGGCATGTTGAGAATGTGGTCGATGCGGCGGTCGTTTCTCAGGCACTGCAGCATGAAATCCACCATGTGCTGCAGACTGCCAACTGGCCCAGAAACGCTGTCCCCTGCTTGAGACATGATCTCTGCCCGCTCGTCATCACCCCACCCTCGCTGTACACACTGACCACTGGACAATTGTGTCGCTCCCTCCTCTGGACGGAGCTCTTCCTCCTCCATTGACTCCTCCTCATCCTCCTCACAAAGTGGCCCCTGCGTACCCCTTTGTGAGGAACCACGTGGCGCTGACTCTCCAGAAGTTGATGGAAAAGGTGACTCCTCTTCCTCCACCTCTTCCACAACATCATCCCTTAACCCTTGCAAAGTTTGCTGAAGCAGGCAGATAAGGGGGACAGTCATGCTGACTAGTGCATCATCTGCACTTGCCATCCGCGTGGAATAATCAAAAGGACGCAAAACCTGGCAGACGTCCTTCATAGTGGCCCACTCTGTGGTTGTGAAGTCTGATCGGCGCTGACTGCGACTTCTTTGCGCCTGATGCAGCTGGTACTCCATAACTGCTTGCTGCTGCTCACACAACCGCTCCAACATATGTAACGTGGAATTCCACCAGGTAGGTAGGTCACATATGATGCGGTGTTCCGGAAGGCGGAATCGGCGCTGCAGAGCAGCAATGCGGGATCTGGCCAAGCTGGAACGCCGCAAGTGAGCACACTCTAGGCGGACCTTGTGCAGCAGGGCATCAAGATCCGGATAGTCCCTCAGAAAACTCTGCACAACCAAATTGAGCACATGTGCCAGACATGGGATGTGAGTGAGTTTGCCAAGGGCCAAAGCTGCCACCAGATTTCGGCCATTGTCACACACTACCATGCCTGGCTGGAGATTCGCTGGCAGTAACCACACATCGCTCTCCTGCTTGATGGCATTCCAGAGCTCCTGCGCTGTGTATCTTCGATTCCCCAATGAAACTAGTTTCAAGACGGCCTGCTGACGTTTGGCCACGGCTGTGCTCATGTCGGTCATAGGTAAACGTTCACGGGTCCATGTGGAGGTGGACTGTGACGGATCCTGCAGAGATGATTCTGAGGAACTTGTGTAAGAGGAGGAGTCAATGCGTACAGACTGGATTCCTGCAATCCTTGGAGTGGGCAGGACTCGTCCTGCGCCACTCGCACGATCTGTACCTGGCTCAACAACATTAACCCAATGGGCAGTGAGGGAAACGTATCGCCCCTGTCCATGCTGACTGGTCCACGCATCGGTGGTGAGGTGGACCTTGCTACTGACGGCGTTCAGTAGCGCATGTTTTATGTTTCCCTCAACATGCCTGTGCAGGGCAGGGACAGCTTGCCTGCTGAAGTAAAAGCGGCTGGGCACCTTGTACTGTGGGACTGCCAATGCCATCAAGTCACGGAAGCTGTCAGTCTCCACCAGCCTGAATGAGAGCATTTCCAGGGACAACAGTTTGGCAATGCCTGCATTCAGAGCCTGTGCTCGGGGGTGGTTGGCCGAGAATGCCCACTTTTCTCCCATGCCTGTACTACCGATGGCTGTAGAGTAGACTGGGAGTGTGAGGATGACTGGGAAGGTGGTGCTGTGGGTGGAATTACACAAGGTCTCTGGACAACAGTGCCAGAGGTTCTTCCATGGCGATCCTGGGAGGAAGCCAAACCAGCTGTGCGTGAGCTGGAGGAAGAGGCAACACGAGCTGAAGAGGTGGTAGCTGCCGCTGTTGGTTGGCCTACATCTTCAGTGTGTTTCTGTAACTCCACCGCGTGCCTGGTCCGCACATGTTTCCACATATTTGTGGTATTGAGGTTGCTGACATTTTTCCCTCTTTTTACTTTCTGATGACACAGCTTGCATTTGACAAAACAAATGTCATCTGCAACTGTGTCAAAAAAGGACCAGGCACTGCAAGTCTTGGGAGCGCCCTTTTTGGCTTTGGAAAGAGACAGGCTCCTAACGGGTGCCAAAGTGGAGGCTACAGGCTCCGCAGTCTTCCCCCTCCCTCTCCCTCTTTGGCCCATAAGGGGAATCTCTTCCTCAGAGCTGCTCCCACCACCTTCCTGTTCCTCACGCCACGATGGGTCAACGACCTCATCATCTCCACTACCCTCTGCCACCAACTGCTCCTCCTGGGTAGTCTCAGCAGCACAGTACGCACCAGAAAGCGGCACCTGAGTTTCATCATCAGATGCGTACTGCGCTGTGGTCACCGGAGGCACTGGCCCACCCGCCTCTTCAGAGTCAGAGAGACAAAGCTGTTGGGCATCACTGCACACTGCCTCTTCTTCCATTTCTCCAATGCTGCTTGGCTGGCCCCCTGTTTCCAAGCCAAGAGATTCAGATAACAGAAGTAGAGACGGCTCCTGTCCTGGGCTCTCTGACTGCCTGGCCAATTTGGCAGGTGGTGAAGAGACAGATGGCTGCTCTCCAGTGCTCTGTGCCTGAGAGGATGTGGCACTAACTGAAGTCGATGCCGATGCGTTAGCTGCCATCCACCCGACAACGGCTTCAATTTGGTCTTCACGCAGCAGCGGTGCACGGCGCTCTCCGACAAAGCTGCGCATGAAGGACTGTTCCCTGCTGAAACTGAGTGACGACGAGTCACCGGTGCCCGCAGCAGGCATAGAATCACCACGTCCTCTCCCTGCTCCTCTCCCTGCTCCGCGCCCACGCCCACGTGCCTTACTCCCTGCCCTCTTCATCTTGGTTGACAGATAAAGATAAGCAGAAAAGTACTAAGGCCTTAGTGTGCTTATTCCTGAAATGCTCCTCCTAACAGGTGTAAGAAACACTAATGTTGTAAAGTGTGGACTAAACTTTATTATTTTTCAAATGTGGCCTACACAAGTGTTAAGTTGTGTTTGGTGAATTTTCCTTTTTTTTTTCTGCAGATCGGACTACAGAGCAAGTTTAACTCACACAGGGACCGTGCAGACAGCCGTAAACGGCGCTGCAAGGCCCAAAAACCATCCTCTAGGTTATCCTATGTAGTGTTTTTCCACTATTTAGCTGGAGACGGGTGGAAAGACACTAATAGGAATTTTTTTTAAAAAATTTTAAACAGGCTGCACTATTTGAAAAAAAGGAAATTTTTTTTCAAGGTATGAGGCAGTAACGCACCCTGAGCTGAATCCAACCGGCTATGGCTGCACACAGACTACAGGGCGAGCTGCGCTCACACAGAGACAGTGCAGACAGCCGTAAACGGCGCTGCAAGGCCCAAAAAAACCCCTCTAGGTTATCCTATGTAGTGTTTTTCCACAATTTAGCTGTAGACGGGTGGAAAAACACTAATAGGAATTTTTTTTTTTAAATTTTAAACAGGCTGCACTATTTGAAAAAAAGGGAAATTTTTTTCAAGGTATGAGGCAGTAACGAACCCTGAGCTGAATCCAACCGGCTATGGCTGCACACAGACTACAGGGCGAGCTGGGCTCACACGGAGACCGTGCAGACAGCCGTAAACGGCGCTGCAAGGCCCAAAAACCCCCCTCTAGGTTATCCTATGTAGTGTTTTTCCACAATTTAGCTGGAGACGGGTGGAAAGACACTAATAGGAAATTTGAGAAAAAATGTGCAGCAGGCTGCACTATGAGCAAAAAAGGACAACTGTGTGAGGCAGTGTGAACCCCCCCTGAGCTGAATACAACCAGGTATATGGCTGCACACAGACTACAGAGTGAGCTGCACACACACACACACACAGAGACCTTGCAGAACGCTGTTAAAACAGCGCTGCAAGGCAAGAGCAAGGTGAACAGTGAAGAACACACAGCGTTTTGCTAAATTAGCCTTGGGAAAGGAAAATAAAGCAATTAGCTATCTCAACTGGCCCTCAGTTAGAACACAGCGTCCTGTCCCTAACTGAAATCACAGCAGAGTGAGCGCAAAATGGCGGCAGCGTTTTTTATAGTGCAGAGTGACATTATTTCAGCAGTCAATCACAGCCTTGCCAGTACTTACATGCCCACCATGCTAAACAGGATGTTCCCACACTTCCATTCATTCCTCATTGGCTGCTGCGTTCAGTTTGAATTCTGGGAACTTCCGATTCCGGTATCCGATACGCGGGAAGTATCGGAATTCGGTATCGGAATTCCGATACCGCAAATATCGGCCGATACCCGATACTTGCGGTATCGGAATGCTCAACACTACTCATCACACATAAACTCGAGTCTCGGGGTCCTCTCTGGAGGAAGGATCAGGGGAGGATAGTGGTTCCCCATGAATGTAGTGAAGATATGAGTTTGGTGACACATTGGGACCTTTCTGTTGTCTGCTCCTCAACGAAATTATCATCTGTTGGCAAATGTAAGCATGGAAATAAACTTTCAGGTCCGGACCTGTGCGTTCTAGGGTGATCAAGCTGTATCGGGTGTCGGCCATTTTCTGCTCGGGGACATTCCAGCTGGAGTTACCCCCAGTAATGCAGGTACGTTATGTATTCCACAAGCTGTCGCTCTGGAGATTTGTTGTGCCTCCGGAACCTATGTTATTTCTATCACATATCAGACTGAGTTTCCAGTAAACCAGAGGATTGCGTTTTTGCGGAGGTGAAATCTAGTTGGTTGAGGTATCCTCATTGTACGTCATTACTGGTGTAGTCTGGGGTTAAGGGTCCAAAGACCCCTCATTGAAAGATGGGTACCATCACAACACATTTTTGGATTCCTGACAGCTCTGGTTCTGCTTTAATTTAAAAGTGATTTTTTACTTTTGGGCCAGCAAGGGTTAATGTCAGTTTCCTGACATGCTAGCAGCTGCTGTGCTGCTGGTCAGCTGATGTGGGTGGTGATGAGTTCCACCATCCTTTAAAAAGTCACATGATGCATCAGCTGACTGTTGGTAATCAAGTTTTTCTAAGAAGCCAAGCCAAGGAGTGTGGAGCTGTCTGATGCCAGTGGTTTATCTGCAATATCTGTGGTGTTTTGTTTCCTGAGTCTGTGTCCCCTGCTTTGCTGAGCTCGGCAGCGGAGGCGGGAGCTAAGTTTCTTGTTCCTCTTTTCTTGTCTGTCTCGTATGTACTTGCCACTACCCACTGTGTTTACACTATCTGCAGTGGTGAGGCTAGCATCCTTGTTGGCCAATGCACTAGCCAGGGTATAGTGAGGTGACAGCTACGGACTATGCATGTTATGGTGTTGGAGCGAAAGACCTGCATAGGGCGCTAGGGGAGCACAGGGATACACGCAGGCTGTGTTAGGAGGTGCTCCATGCCTCGTTCCCTACTGTTAAGGCCTTCCTCTTCCTTCTCCCATCCCGTTGTTGGTGTGTGTTGTGTCTTCCGCTGGACTTACCTGTGTCGCAAGTAACAGTAGGCAGTGGAGGTGGTTTGTATGCCTCATAATAGCAACATCACAGATGTCAATGCAAGCACCGTGCAACACACATTACACACGTCTTGAATGGTGACCTAAAATAAGTGAAGAAGCCTTAACTTCAATATTGCCATAAGAAGTATCATTTTGAGTTTGCAAACAAGTACAAAAAGTGGACGTTTAAAGATTTGAAACAGGTGATTTGGAACAAGAACACGAAAGTCAATAAACTAGGCTCTGATAGATGCAAATGAAAGAAACAAGGGAAAAAAGGGGCTAACGGATTGATAAATTGAAGGAAATGTCAAGTTTGATGGAGGAAGCCTGACGATATGGGGTTGATTAACCCCTTCATGACCCAGCCTATTTTGACCTTAAAGACCTTGCCGTTTTTTGCAATTCTGACCAGTGTCCCTTCATGAGGTAATAACTCAGGAACGCTTCAATGGATCCTAGCGGTTCTGAGATTGTTTTTTCGTGACATATTGGGCTTCATGTTAGTCGTAAATTTAGGTCAATAAATTCTGTGTTTATTTGTGATAAAAACGGAAATTTGGCGAAAATTTTGAAAATTTCGCAATTTTCACATTTTGAATTTTTATTCTGTTAAACCAGAGAGATATGTGACACAAAATAGTTAATAAATAACATTTCCCACACGTCTACTTTACATCAGCACAATTTTGGAAACAAAATTTTTTTTTGCTAGGAAGTTATAAGGGTTAAAATTTGACCAGCGATTTCTCATTTTTACAACGAAATTTACAAAACCATTTTTTTTAGGGACCACCTCACATTTGAAGTCAGTTTGAGGGGTCTATATGGCTGAAAATACCCAAAAGTGACACCATTCTAAAAACTGCACCCCTCAAGGTGCACAAAACCACATTCAAGAAGTTTATTAACCCTTCAGGTGCTTCACAGCAGCAGAAGCAACATGGAAGGAAAAAATGAACATTTAACTTTTTAGTCACAAAAATGATTTTTCAGCAACAATTTTTTTATTTTCCCAATGGTAAAAGGAGAAACTGAACCACGTACGTTGTTGTCCAATTTGTCCTGAGTACGCTGATACCTCATATGTGGGGGTAAACCACTGTTTGGGCGCACGGCAGGGCTTGGAAGGGAAGGAGCGCCATTTGACTTTTTGAATGAAAAATTGGCTGCACTCTTTAGCGGACACCATGTCACATTTGGAGAGCCCCCGTGTGCCTAAAAATTGGAGCTCCCCCACAAGTGACCCCATTTTGGAAACTAGACGCCCCAAGGAACTTATCTAGATGCATAGTGAGCCCTTTAAACCCCCAGGTGCTTCACAAATTGATCCGTAAAAATGAAAAAGTACTTTTTTTTCACAAAAAAATTCTTTTAGCCTCAATTTTTTCATTTTCACATGGACAACAGGATAAAATGGATCCTAAAATTTGTTTGGCAATTTCTCCTGAGTACACCGATACTTCACATGTGGGGGTAAACCACTGTTTGGGCACATGGTAAGGCTCGGAAGGGAAGGAGCGCCATTTGACTTTTTGAATGAAAAATTATCTCCATCGATAGCGGACACCATGTCGCGTTTGGAGAGACCCTGTGTGCTTAAACATTGGAGCTCCCCCACAAGTGACCCCATTTTGGAAACTGGACCCCCCAAGGAACTTATCTAGATGCCTAGTGAGCACTTTAAACCCTCAGGTGCTTCACAAATTGATCCGTAAAAATGAAAAAGTACTTTTTTTTCACAAAAAATTTATTTTCGCCTCAATTTTTTCATTTTCACATGGGCAATAGGATAAAATGGATCCTAAAATTTGTTGAGCAATTTCTCCCGAGTACGCCGATACCTCATATGTGGGGGTAAACCACTGTTTGGGCACACGGCAGGGCTCGGAAGGGAAGGCGCGCCTTTTAACTTTTTGAATGGAAAATTAGCTCCAATTGTTAGCGGACACCATGTCGCATTTGGAGAGCCCCTGTGTGCCTATGCAATGGAGCTCCCCCACAAGTGACCCCATTTTGGAAACTAGACCCCCCAAGGAACTTATCTAGATGCATACTGAGCACTTTAAACCCCCAGGTGCTTCACAGAAGTTTATAATGCAGAGCCATGAAAATAAAAAATAATTTTTCTTTTCTCAAAAATGATTTTTTAGCCTGGAATTTCCTATTTTGCCAATGGAAATAGGAGAAATTGGACCACAAATGTTGTCCAGTTTGTCCTGAGTATGCAGATACCCCATATGTGGGGGTAAACCACTGTTTGGGCGCACGGCAGGGCTCAGAAGGGAAGGCACGCCATTTGGCTTTTTAAATGGAAAATTATCTCCAATCATTAGCGGACACCATGTCGCGTTTGGAGAGCCCCTGTGTGCCTAAACATTGGAGATCCCCCACAAATTACCCCATTTTGGAAACTAGACCCCCAAAGGAACTAATCTAGATGTGTAGTGAGCACTTTGAACCCTCAAGTGCTTCACAGAAGTTTATAACGCAGAGCCATTCTCAAAAATGAATTTTAGCCCGCAATTTTTTATTTTCCCAAGGGTAACAGGAGAAATTTGACCCCAAAAGTTGTTGTCCAGTTTCTCCTGAGTACGCTGATACCCCATATGTGGGGGTAAACCACTGTTTAGGCACATGCTGGGGCTCGGAAGTGAAGTAGTGACGTTTTGAAATGCAGACTTTGATGGAATGCTCTGCGGGCGTCACGTTGCGTTTGCAGAGCCCCTGATGTGGCTAAACAGTAGAAACCCCCCACAAGTGACCCCATTTTGGAAACTAGACCCCGAAAGGAACTTATCTAGATGTGAGGTGAGCACTTTGAACCCCCAAGTGCTTCACAGAAGTTCATAACACAGAGCAGTGAAAATAATAAATACGTTTTCTTTCCTCAAAAATAATTTTTTAGCCCAGAATTTTTTATTTTCCCAAGGGTTACAGGAGAAATTGGACCACAAAAGTTGTTGTCCAGTTTCTCCTGAGTACGCTGATACCCCATGTGTGGGGGTAAACCACTGTTTGGGCACACGTGGGGGCTCAGAAGGGAAGTAGTGACTTTTGAAATGCAGACTTTGATGGAATGGTCTGCGGGCGTCACATTGCGTTTGCAGAGCCCCTGGTGTGCCTAAACAGTAGAAACCCCC
The DNA here is from genome assembly GCF_032444005.1 of Ranitomeya imitator. NCBI lineage: Eukaryota > Metazoa > Chordata > Amphibia > Anura > Dendrobatidae > Ranitomeya > Ranitomeya imitator. The sequence continues at coordinate 1,113,553,567 of NC_091282.1, forward strand.
CACAAGTGACCCCATTTTGGAAACTAGACCCCCAAAGGAACTTATCTAGATGTGTGGTGAGCACTTTCAACCCCCAAGTGCTTTACAGAAGTTTATAACGCAGAGCCGTGAAAATAATAAATACGTTTTCTTTCCTCAAAAATAATTTTTTAGCCCAGAATTTTTTATTTTCCCAAGGGTTACAGGAGAAATTGGACCGCAAAAGTTGTTGTCCAGTTTCTCCTGAGTACGCTGATGCCCCATGTGTGGGGGTAAACCACTGTTTGGGCACACGTGGGGGCTCAGAAGGGAAGTAGTGACTTTTGAAATGCAGACTTTGATGGAATGGTCTGCGGGCGTCACGTTGCGTTTGCAGAGCCCCTGGTGTGCCTAAACAGTAGAAACCCCCCACAAGTGACCCCATTTTGGAAACTAGACCCCCCAAGGAACTTATCTAGATATGTGGTGAGCACTTTGAACCCCCAAGTGCTTCACAGACGTTTACAACGCAGAGCCGTGAAAATAAAAAATCATTTTTCTTTCCTCAAAAATGATGTTTTAGCAAGCAATTTTTTATTTTCTCAAGGGTAACAGGAGAAATTGGACCCCAGTAATTGTTGCGCAGTTTGTCCTGAGTATGCTGGTACCCCATATGTGGGGGTAAACCACTGTTTGGGCACACGTCGGGGTTCGGAAGTGAGGGAGCACCATTTGAATTTTTGAATACAAGATTGGCTGGAATCAATGGTGGCGCCATGTTGCGTTTGGAGACCCCCTGAAGTGCCTAAACAGTGGAAACCCCTCAATTCTACCTCCAACACACCCCTAACCCTTATCCCAACTGTAGCCGTAACCCTAATCACAACCCTAACCCCAACACACCCCTAACCACAACCCTAACCCCAACACACCCCTAACCCTAACCACAACCCTAATTCCAACCCAACTCTAAGGCTATGTGCCAACGTTGCGGATTCGTATGAGATTTTTCAGCATCATTTTTGAAAAATCCGCGGGTAAAAGGCACTGCGTTTTACCTGTGGATTTACCGTGGATTTCCAGTGTTTTTTGTGCGGATTTCACCTGTGGATTCCTATTGAGGAACAGGTGTAAAACGCTGCGGAATCCGCACAAAGAATTGGCATGCTGCGGAAAATACAACGCAGCGTTCCCGCGCGGTATTTTCTGCACCATGGGCACAGCGGATTTGGTTTTCCATATGTTTACATGGTACTGTAAACCCGATGGAACACTGCTGCGAATCCGCAGCGGCCAATCCGCACCGTGTGCACATAGCCTAATTCTAAAGGTATGTGCACACGCTGCGGAAAATGCTGCGGATCCGCAGCAGTTTCCCATGAGTGTACAGTTCAATGTGAACCTATGGGAACCAAAAATCGCTGTACACATGCTGCGGAAAAACTGCACGGAAACGCAGCGGTTTACATTCCGCAGCATGTCACTTCTTTCTGCGGATTCCGCAGCGGTTTTAGAACTGCTCCAACAGAAAATCGCAGTTGTAAAACCGCAGTGAAATGCGCAGAAAAACCGCGGTAAATCCACGATAAATCGGCAGCGGTTTAGCACTGTGGATTTTTCAAATCCGCTGCGGAAAAATCCGCATAGGACCAGAATACGTGTGCACATACCGAAACCCTAACCCTAGCCCTAACCCTACCCCTAACCCTAACCCTAACCCTAGCCCTAACCCTACCCCTACCCCTAACCCTAGCCCTAACCCTACCCCTACCCCTAACCCTACCCCTAACCCTAACCCTACCCCTAACCCTACCCCTAACCCTAACCCTAGTTCTTACCCCAACCTTAGTGAAAAAAAAAAAAATTCTTTATTTTTTTTATTGTCCCTATCTATGGGGGTGACAAAGGGGGGGGTCATTTACTATTTTTTTTATTTTGATCACTGAGATAGGATATATCTCAGTGATCAAAATTCACTCTGGAACGAATCTGCCGGCCGGCAGATTCGGCGGGCGCACTGCACATGCGCCCGCCATTTTGGAAGATGGCGGCGCCCAGGAAAGAAGACGGACGGACCTCGGGTGGCCAGGTAAGTATAAGGGGGGGGAGATCAGGGCACGGGGGGGGCGTCGGAGCACGGGGGGGTGGATCGGATCATGGGGGGGGTGGATCGGAACACGGGAGGGAGGATTGGAGCACGGGGAAGGATTGGAGCACGGGGTGAGGGATCGCTGTGCGGGGGTGGTGGATCGGAGCACGGGGGGGGTCGCTGTGTGCGGGGGGGGATCGGAGTGCGGGGGGGTTTGATTGCAGCACAGGGGGTGTGATTGGTGCACGGGGAAGCGGACAGGAGGACGGGGGAGCGGAGCACAGGACGGAGGGGAGCGGACCACAGATCGGGGGGCTGGGGGGGCGATCGGAGGGGTGGGGTGGGTGCACATAAGTGTTTCCAGCCATGGCCGATGATATTGCAGCATCGGCCATGGCTGGATTGTAATATTTCACCAGTTTTTTAGGTGAAATATTACAAATCGCTCTGATTGGCAGTTTCACTTTCAACAGCCAATCAGAGCGATCGTAGCCACGAGGGGGTGAAGCCACCCCCCCTGGGCTAAACTACCACTCCCCCTGTCCCTGCAGATCGGGTGAAATGGGAGTTAACCCTTTCACCCGGCCTGCAGGGATGCGATCTTTCCATGACGCATATGCTGCGTCATTGGTCGGAATGGCACCGACTTTCATGACGCAGCGTATGCGTCAAAGGTCGGGAAGGGGTTAACAGCCAAAGGCATTGGATACTTCACCAGGATCGATGATGGTCTTAATGCTGAGCTATATGTGAGTATCCTACAAGATGAGTTACTTCGGACACTCAAGTACTATGGATGTGAAAAGGATGACAGTGTTCCAACAGGACAATGACATGAAGCATACGTCGATATTGGTGAAGAAATGGTTCAATGACAGTGAAGTAGAGGTGCAAGAATTGCCCCTACAGTCCACAGACCTCAAACTAATCAAACATTTGTGGGTAGAATTTAAAAAAAAAACTGTATACATAGCCAAGTGAGTCGACCAGTATGCACCAACTTTGGGAACGTGTACAAGAGACCTGAGATCAAATTTCAAGCAACACTTGTTTGAATCTGACCAAGGTCATGCCCACAAGGATTCAGGCAGTCTTGAAAGCCAAAGGTGGATTTACATAATGTTAACAAATTAATACAATTTTAAATTTATACCTTTAGGAGGAAAACAGTAACTTGCAGTGACATGACAATAATCTGCATAACTAATCATATGCTAAATAGCTGCAAGTCAAATTTAAATATGAAACATTCAAGATGATTGTCTGTAAAATGATTGCAGTCTCAATTTCACAGCATAAGTGGATAATAAGATATGGATTATGAAAGTCAAAAGTTCAAAACATTGTTACTCTTTTGCTCTTCACTGTACATTGTCATTAACTCCATCACATATCTCCCCCTTCTGGCCAAAGGCCGGGCTTTCGGCACCTTCAGACACCATACAGGGAATTCGAGAGGGCATCCGCATTACTAGTAACTTCCCAGGTCCATGCTCTACGTGGAAACTAAAGTCCTGAATCCTAAGATCCACCTAGTCACCCGGGCATTTTTACCCTACTTTTCCCTTAACCATCTCAGAAGTGCATGGTCAGACCCTAGTTTGAACCTGTGGCCTAGTAGGCAATACTTTAGCATATCCATGGTCCATTTTAAGGCTAAACACTCTTTCTCACAAGAAAAGAGCTTCCGGCTCAGTTACAGGATAGGATGTTCTTTACAATTTATCTCTTGAGACAGCATGGCTTCTAACCCAGCTCCTTAAACATCCATCTGGATCACAAATTATTTGCTGAAGTTTGGTGCTACCAGGACTGGCTGTTTACATAGGGCCAACTTCAGTTCTTGGTAATGCGTTTCATAGTCCATGACCACCAGGATGTATTGATGTCCCCATGCATACTTAACTAGAGGATCTACTAGGTCCACAGCAATTCTCTCAAATGCGACCTCTGTAACAGGTAATGGGACCATGGGACTATGGAAGTGAGAAGTGGGAGCAGTTATCTGGCAGGTGGGGCAGGACATACAATAACTTAGGACATCCTGGCAACATTCAAGCCTTTAGAACCTCCGTATTATCCACTCCTGAGTTTTTAAAACACCCAGATGTCCCCCGAAAACATGAGAATGAGCAATGTCTAATTCTCTCCACTGACTAACTGACCCGTTAGTAACGATAACATTGTAAAACGCCCCCTTTAAGGTTAGGTATCTAATTTGAGCAGTTCCAAGTTCTGGACACACTCAAATCAAGGAGGGTGGCCTCCTTGGACACCGTCTTGTCCTCCCCGGCAACACCACCAGAGAGTATGCTAGAAGATGCCAATAGAGCACTTGCATCAATACCTACCACAACCATAACTCAAACTAATAAACTGATCTCTGCTACTGCCTCAGCAATCATGGAAATGCTTGGCTATAAAACCATCAAGAACAACAGAAGTACGTGCCCCCCTTGGAAAAAAAAGACTGGAGACAAAGATCAAGGTGGCACGAAGGGAAGTCAGCCAACTAACAGAAATACTTAAAGATGAAGAATAACACCAAGTTAGACAAGTACAAAGGTCTGACCCCAACTCAAGCCCTCGAGACTGCTAAACAAAGGCTCAAAACACTATCTGAAAAGACTAGGGAGATACACTAGAGAAGCTGAGGCCAAGAAAATAAATGCCCTGTTCTCCAAAGAGCCATACAAGGTGCACTCCCAAGTACAGAGTACCAGCAAAAAGGGAGCAAATCCTCCAATAGCAGAGACTGAACAATACTGGAGGAACACATGGGTGGAGAAAAAAACATACAACACCAGTGCAATGTGGCTGCAAGATCTGAGAATGAAACACAGCAACCACCTACAGCAAGAATTAGTCACCATTACAGAAGCAGACATCCAGCAGATGTCAAGAACATGAAGAGCTGAACAGCACTTGGCCCAGACATGATCCACACCTACTGGCTAAAGAAATTAACAACAGTACATGAACGCATGCCAAAGAAGATGAACCACCACCCAGCATAGCTAACACAAGGAAGAACAGTGCTGATCATGAAGGAATCTCACAAAGGAACAGTTCTATCCAACTACCGCCCAATAACCTGCCTTACAACAACATGGAAACTCCTGTCAGACATCATAGCCACCAAGCTACAGAACCATATGGACCAGTACATGAATCCAGCTCAGAAAGGCATTGGGACTGACACCAGAGGCTCTAAGCAACAGCTCCTAGTAGATAGAGCAGTTGTTCAAGACTTAAGATCCAGACTTACCAATCTCTGCACAGCCTGAACAGGAAAGCCTATGACTCAATGGCACACACATGGATCTGTGAATGCTTGGCTCTCTACAATGTCAACAGGAAATTAAGGACCTTCCCCAAAAACTCAAAGGGACAATGGAGAAGAGCATTGGAAGTCAACTCAAGACAACTAAGGCTACATTCACATATGCGTTGTGCGCCGCTGCGTCGGCGATGCAACGCACAACGCAAATAAAAACGCACCAAAACGCATGCAAAAACGCTGCGTTTTGCGACACATGCGTAGTTTTTTGCCGAAATTTGGACGCAAGAAAAATGCAACTTGTTGCGTTTTCTGCGCCCGACGCTTGCGGCAAAAAAAACGCATGCGTCGCACAACGCAGCACAACGCATGTCCATGCGTCCCCCATGTTAAATATAGGGGCGCATGACGCATGCGTCGCCGCTGCGTCGCCTGACGCAAACACGCAAAACGCTAATGTGAACGTAGCATAAGGGTATGTGCACACGCTGCGGAATGGTGTGTGGATTTTTCCACACTGATTTGGTTAAATACGCAGGTTAATCGCACTGCAGATTTACAGCGGAATTACCGTGGATTTACCACGGTTTTTACGCAGTTTTTGTGTGAATTCCACCAGCGGTTTTACACCTCCGGATTCCTATTGAGGAGCAGATATAAACCGCTGCGGAATCCGCACAAAGAATTGACATGCTGTGAAATATAAACTGCTGTGTTTCCACGTGTTTTTTCCACAGCATGTGCATTGCGGATTTTGTTTTCCATAGGTTTACATGGTACTGTAAACTCATGGAAAACTGCTGCAGAACTGCAGCGTCAAATCCGCTGTGGATCCGCAGCAAAATCCATAGCGTGTGCACATACCCTAACACAAGTGACCATCAAATACGGCATATACCAAGCTGATGCACTGTCCCCATTGCTGTTGTGCATAGGCTTGAACCCCCTCAGTCAGATAAATACAGAGTTTAGCTATAGATACAAGTTCAAGAGTGGAAGTACCATCAGCCACCTCCTCTACATGGATAACATCAAGCTTTATGTGAAAAATGAATGAGACATCAATTCACTGATCCAGCTTACAAGGATCTACTGTGAAGACATCGGAATGTCTTTCAGACTAGAGAAGTGTAGCTGGTTTGTAATAAAGAGAGGCAAGGTAGTCAAGACTGATGGAGTGGAATTATCAGCAGGACACATAGCTGATGTACAGACATGCTACAAATACTTCGGTATCACACAGGGATACGGTAACCATGACGATAAGGCAAAAAAAGCAGAAACATCCAAATACCATAAAAGGGTAAGACAGGTCCTGAAGAGCCAGCTCAATGGGAAGAATAAAACCTGTGCCATCAATACATATGCCTTGCCAGTTATCAGATACCCTGCTGGCATAGTGTGCTGGCCAAAAGAAGAGATGGAAGCTGCAGATGTGAAGACACAAAAGCTCCTCACAATGTATGGAGGTCTCCACCCTTAGTCTAACACAGATTGTATACCAACATAAAGGAAGGTGGGAGAGGCTTGATAAGCATCCAAGCCACCATCATTGATGAAACAAGGAGTATCCAGGAATACATCAGAAAAATGGCACCAAACGATGAGATGCTGAGAGAAAGCCTATGGATGGCAGCAACAACAACAGAACTGGAAGGAAGACCAGGAACATGAAGTGCCATCGCTAGACAAGCTGTTGCATGGGATGTACCATCGACAGATAATGGAGGTGGCTGACATGGAGAAATCCTACCAATGACTGGAGAAACCTGGACTCTGAGAAAGCACCGAGGCACTAATCATAGCGGCACAAGAGCAAGCACTAAGTAACAGATCCATAAGCAGGAATCTAGCAACAAGACAAGACCCTTGGTGCAGACTATGCAAAGAAACCGCAGAAACCGTCCAACACGTGTTGACAGGATGCAAAATGCAAGCAGGAACAGCGTATACCGAACGCCACAACCAAGTAGCGGGAATTATATACAGAAACGTCTGCACAGCAAATGGGCTAAATCCCCCTAAGTCCAGGTGGAAGACCCCAGAAAAAGTGGTGGAGAATGAAAAGGCTAAAAATCCTGTGGGACTTCAAGATCCAGATAGATAAGCAGGTGTTGAATAACCAACCAGACATTGTGATAGTAGACAAGGATCAGAAGACAGCAATGATAATAGATGTGGCAGTGACAACATCAGAAAAAAGGAATATGAGAAGCTGGAGAATTACCAGGCCCTCAAAGGAGAACTGGAGAAGATGTGTAAGGTGAAGGCAACAGTGATTCCAGTAGTGATAGGAGCACTTGGAGCAGTGACCCCTAAGTTGGAAGAATGACTACAACAGATCCCAGGGGCAACATCTGAGCTCACTGTCCAGATAAGCACAATGCTGGGAACAATGAAGATCCTGCACAGAACCCTCAAACTCCCAGGCCTCTTGTAGAAGACCCGAGTATGAGACAGGACAACAAAGACCACCCCCATTGGGGGTGAGAAGGAAGTTTTTTGTTTGTTTTTTTATATATACACAGTGTGGAAAATAAGTATTTGATACACTGCTGATTTTGTAAGTTTTCCAACTCACAAAGGTAAAGGAAAGGTCTGCACCTTTTATTGTAGGTATATTTCAACTTGGAGAGACCGCATCTTAGAAATAGCCTACAGTTTATACGGTTCTCCTCCAAAGTTTACATGACCCTGCAGAAATTTTGCTTTCTTGGCCTTTTTTTCAGAGAATATGAATGATAACACCAAAACTTTTTCTCCACTCATGGTTAGTGGTTGGGTGAAGCCATTTATTGTCAAACTACTGTGTTTTCTCTTTTATAGGCTACTTTCACACTTGTGTCGTGTGGCATCCGTCGCAATCCGTTCTTTTGGACAAAAAAATTGATCCTGCAAATGTGCTCGCAGGATGCGTTATTTGCCCATAGACTTGTATTGTTGACGGATCACGACGGATGGCCACACATCGCGTCCATCGTGCACTGGATCCGTTGTGTTTTGACGGACCGTCGTCACAAAAAAACGTTCAATGTAACTTTTTTTGTATGTCGCGTCCGCCATTTCCGACTGCGCATGCGTGGCCGGAACTCCGCCCCTTCCTCCCCGAGACATAGACTGGGCAGCGGATGCGTTGAAAAACTGCATCCACTGCCCACGTTGTGCACAATTTTCACAACGTGCATTGCGACAACCCCGTACTGACGCAAGTGTGAAAGAAGCCTAAATCATGACAACCCAAAACATCCAAATGACCCTGGTGATTTTGGCCTGATAACATGCACAGAAGTTGACACAAATGGGATTGAATGGCTACTAAAGGTAACATCATCACCTGTTTGCTTGACTCTTGCATCTTTCATCTAGCCACTGACATTTCTGGATTGTGAGTCATGGGGAAAGCAAAAGAATTCCCAACGGATCTATGGGAAAATGTAGTTGAACTGTATAAAACAAGAAAGGGATACAGAAAGATATCCAAGGAATTGATGATACCAGTAAGCAGCTTTCAAACTGTGATTAACAAATGGAAAACCAGGGGCTCTGTAAAGACAAAAATACGGTCAGGTAGACCAACAAAAATGTCATCCAAAAATTGATCGGGATACAAAGAAAAACCCACAAATAATATCAGCTTAAATACAGAACTCTGAAAACTAGCGGTGTAGCTGTTTCAATATGCACAATAAAGAGGCACTTGAAGAAAAATGGGCTGCATGGTCGAGTCCCCAGAAGAAAGCCATTACTGAGCAAATGCCACAATGTGCAAAACAGCACAGAGACAAGCCTCAAAACTTCTGGAACAAGGTAATTTGGAGTGATGAGACCAAAATTGAACTTTTTGGCCACAACCATAAATGTTACATTTTGGGAGAGGTCAGCAAGGCCTATGATGAAAGGAACACCATTCCTACTGTAAAGCACAGAGGTGGATCCCTGATGTTTTGGGGATGTGTGAGCTACAAAGGCACAGGAAACTTGGTCAAAGTTGAAGGAAAGATGAACTCAGTGCATTATCAGCAAATACTGGAGACAAATTTGCACTCATCAGCCTGAGGCTGCGCATGAGATATACTTGAAGGTTTCAACATGACGACGATCCAAAACACAAGGCCAAGTCAACATGTCATTGGCTACAGCAAAACATAGTGAAGGTTCTTGAGTGGCCATCATAGTCGCCTGACCTCAATATCATTGAGCCACTCTGGAGAGATCTCAAGCGCGCAGTTCATGCAAGACAGCCCAGGAATTTTAAAGGAAATGGAGGCTTTTTGCCAAGAAGTGTGGGCAGCTTTACCATCTGAGAAAATAAAGAACCTCATCCACAACTGCCACAAAAGACTTTAAGCTTTCATTGATGTTAGAGGGGGCAATACTTGGTATTAAGCAATGGGGTATGTGAATTTTTGATCAGAGTCATTTGGAAGTTTTGTGGTTTCATTATGATTTAAAAAGAGAAAACAGTAGTTTGACAATAAATGGCTTCACCCAACCACTAACCATGAGTGGAGAAAAAGTTTTGGTGTTATTATTCAAATTCTCTGAAAAAAAGGCCAAAAAAGCAAAAAATTCTGCAGGGGTATGTAAACTTTTAAGCACAATTGTACATATCTACATATCTAGATAGATACCGACAGTAGAAAGATAGATGGATAGATAGATAGATAGATAGATAGATAGATAGATAGATAGATAGATAGATAGATATGGAATAATAATAGTACATACACATAACCAATAAAATAGATGAGTATAAAACAAAAGTAAAGGTAAAAAACACAAAGCAGAATGGAAACCAATACTTGAAAATCCTATTGTCACAGTCAGTCAACTTTTCCTTCTGCAATATTTACTATATAACATCTTGAAAAGACACTTGGACAAAAACGAATGAGGGCGAAGGGGAGATTTATGGCAGAACAAGTAGACTTCATGTTTTTTATTTTCCTGCTTTCACAATGGAAACTTTTTTAAATGCACCTGATTTATTAAATAGTCAAAGACACTACTTGAATCTGAATGACTCAGAGGAACAGCAGGCAACAATTCCAATGTTCTAATCAATAGTTTAAATGACTTTAGTATCTTTTGTGATTTTACTACTCTGTAGCATGGACATTACATCTCAGTAATATGCTTACTAGTCATACAGCAAGATTAATGGAATTAAAATGGAGATTTACCAATATTTATGAGACAAGCTGAGCAAAACAACATTGTTGATGGCAAATTTCTGAATAGAAGCAGAAGGCATAAAAAAGGAAGAGATGACATTACATGCAGCCAAGCAGATAAAATGGAAATCAGATGTATTGAACTGCTTTCACATTTCACAGAAGGCTGCTCACGTACATACTACAATGGGAGAGCATCTATATATCTTTAAAAAGGTCTCTCTCTAGACTAACAGAGCATGTGTAGTGTAATTGGCTTGAAGCTAGTGGGCCCAATGAAAAAATCTCAAACAGGGCCCCATAGGGAGATCTTTTGAGCCCCATAGGTTCCAGGCCCAGGTGCAGCTACCACCTTTGAGCCAATAATAGTTACACCTCTGTGTAGCTTATAATTTTATGATGTATTTTGGAAAATTTTTCAGTTAAATATGCCATGGTGTGTTAAATATGACATGAGAATTCAACCTTTTGTGTATTTAATTGCAGTTTTCCTATTAAACAAAGAAAAGACCTATTTGTGCCCTGGTGTCTTGGTCTGGTGGTGACCAAGGCATTAACCCCTTCATGACCCAGCCTATTTTGACCTTAAAGACCTTGCCGTTTTTTGCAATTCTGACCAGTGTCCCTTTATGAGGTAATAACTCAGGAACGCTTCAACGGATCCTAGCGGTTCTGAGATTGTTTTTTCGTGACATATTGGGCTTCATGTTAGTGGTAAATTTAGGTCAATAAATTCTGCATTTATTTGTGATAAACACGGAAATTTGGCGAAAATTTTGAAAATTTCGCAATTTTCACATTTTGAATTTTTATTCTGTTAAACCAGAGAGATATGTGACACAAAATAGTTAATAAATAACATTTCCCACATGTTTACTTTACATCAGCACAATTTTGGAAACAAAATTTTTTTTTGTTAGGAAGTTATAAGGGTTAAAATTCGACCAGCGATTTGTCATTTTTACAACGAAATTTACAAAACCATTTTTTTTAGGGACCACCTCACATTTGAAGTCAGTTTGAGGGGTCTATATGGCTGAAAATACCCAAAAGTGACACCATTCTAAAAACTGCACCCCTCAAGGTACTCAAAACCACATTCAAGAAGTTTATTAACCCTTCAGGTGCTTCACAGCAGCAGAAGCAACATGGAAGGAAAAAATGAACATTTAACTTTTTAGTCACAAAAATTATCTTTTAGCAACAATTTTTTTATTTTCCCAATGGTAAAAGGAGAAACTGAACCACGAACGTTGTTGTCCAATTTGTCCTGAGTACGCTGATACCTCATATGTGGGGGTAAACCACTGTTTTGGCGCACGGCAGGGCTTGGAAGGGAAGGAGCGCCATTTGACTTTTTGAATCAAAAATTGGCTCCACTCTTTAGCGGACACCATGTCACGTTTGGAGAGCCCCCGTGTGCCTAAAAATTGGAGCTCCCCCACAAGTGACCCCATTTTGGAAACTAGACGCCCCAAGGAACTTATCTAGATGCATAGTGAGCACTTTGAACCCCCAGGTGCTTCACAAATTGATCCGTAAAAATGAAAAAGTACTTTTTTTTCACAAAAAAATTCTTTTAGCCTCAATTTTTTCATTTTCACATGGGCAACAGGATAAAATGGATCCTAAAATGTGTTGGGCAATTTCTCCTGAGTACACCAATACCTCACATGTGGAGGTAAACCACTGTTTGGGCACATGGTAAGGCTCGGAAGGGAAGGAGCGCCATTTGACTTTTTGAATGAAAAATTATTTCCATCGTTAGCGGACACCATGTCGCGTTTGGATAGCTCCTGTGTGCCTAAACATTGGCGCTCCCCCACAAGTGACCCCATTTTGGAAACTAGACCCCCCAAGGAACTAATTTAGATGCCTAGTGAGCACTTTAAACCCTCAGGTGCTTCACAAATTGATCTGTAAAAATGAAAAAGTAATTTTTTTTCACAAAAAAATTCTTTTCGCCTCAATTTTCTCATTTTCACATGGGCAGTAGGATAAAATGGATCATAAAATTTGTTGGGCAATTTCTCCCGAGTACGCCGATACCTCATATGTGGGGGTAAACCACTGTTTGGGCACTCGGCAGGGCTCGGAAGAGAAGGCGTGCCATTTGACTTTTTGAATGGAAAATTAGCTCCAATTGTTAGCGGACACCATGTCGCGTTTGGAGAGCCCCTGTGTGCCTAAACATTGGAGCTCCCCCACAAGTGACCCCATTTTGGAAACTAGACCCCCCAAGGAACTTATCTAGATGCATATTGAGCACTTTAAACCCCCAGGTGCTTCACAGAAGTTTATAACGCAGAGCCATGAAAATAAAAAATAATTTTTCTTTCCTCAAAAATGATTTTTTAGCCTGGAATTTCCTATTTTGCCAAGGATAATAGGAGAAATTGGACCCCAAATATTGTTGTCCAGTTTGTCCTGAGTACGCTGATACCCCATATGTGGGGGTAAACCACTGTTTGGGCGCACGGCAGGGCTCGGAAGGGATGGCACGCCATTTGGCTTTTTAAATGGAAAATTAGCTCCAATCATTAGCGGACACCATGTCACGTTTGGAGAGCCCCTGTGTGCCTAAACATTGGAGATCCCCCAGAAATGACACCATTTTAGAAACTAGACCCCCAAAGGAACTAATCTAGATGTGTGGTGAGGACTTTGAACCCCCAAGTGCTTCACAGAAGTTTATAACGCAGAGCCATGAAAATAAAAAAAAAAAATATTTTCTCAAAAATGATCTTTTAGCCTGCAATTTTTTATTTTCCCAAGGGTAACAGGAGAAATTTGACCCCAAAAGTTGTTGTCCAGTTTCTCCTGAGTACGCTGATACCCCATATGTGGGGGTAAACCACTGTTTGGGCACATGCCGGGGCTCGGAAGTGAAGTAGTGACGTTTTGAAATGCAGACTTTGATGGAATGCTCTGTGGGCGTCACGTTGCGTTTGCAGAGCCCCTGATGTGGCTTAACAGTAGAAACCCCCCACAAGTGACCCCATTTTGGAAACTAGACCCCCAAAGGAACTTATCTAGATGTGTGGTGAGCACTTTGAACCCCCAAGTGCTTCATAGAAGTATATAATGCAGAGCCGTGAAAATAATAAATACGTTTTCTTTCCTCAAAAATAATTATTTAGCCCAGAATTTTTTAATTTTCCCAAGGGTAACAGGAGAAATTTGACCCCAATATTTGTTGTCCAGTTTCTCCTGAGTACGGTGATACCCCATATGTGGGGGTAAACTACTGTTTGGGCACATGCCGGGGCTTGGAATTGAAGTAGTGACGTTTTGAAATGCAGACTTTGATGGAATGCTCTGCGGGCGTCACGTTGCGTTTGCAGAGCCCCTGATGTGCCTAAACAGTAGAAACCCCCCACAAGTGACCCCATTTTGGAAACTAGACCCTGAAAGGAACTTATCTAGATGTGTGGTGAGCACTTTGAACCCCCAAGTGCTTCATAGAAGTTTATAATGCAGAGCCGTGAAAATAATAAATACGTTTTCTTTCCTCAAAAATAATTATTTAGCCCAGAATTTTTTATTTTCCCAAGGGTTACAGGAGAAATTGGACCCCAAAAGTTGTTGTCCAGTTTCTCCTGAGTACGCTGATACCCCATATGTGGGGGTAAACCACTGTTTGGGCACACGTCGGGGCTCAGAAGGGAAGTAGTGACTTTTGAAATGCAGACTTTGATGGAATGGTCTGCGGGTGTCACGTTGCGTTTGCAGAGCCCCTGGTGTGCCTAAACAGTAGAAACCCCCCACAAGTGACCCCATTTTAGAAACTAGACCCCCCAAGGAACTTATCTAGATATGTGGTGAGCACTTTGAACCCCCAAGTGCTTCACAGACGTTTACAACGCAGAGCCGTGAAAATAAAAAATCATTTTTCTTTCCTCAAAAATTATGTTTTAGCAAGCATTTTTTTAGATTCACAAGGGTAACAGGAGAAATTGGACCCCAGTAATTGTTGCGCAGTTTGTCCTGAGTATGCTGGTACCCCATATGTGGGGGTAAACCACTGTTTGGGCACACGTCAGGGCTCGGAAGTGAGGGAGCACCATTTGACTTTTTGAATACGAGATTGGCTGGAATCAATGGTGGCGCCATGTTGCGTTTGGAGACCCCTGATGTGCCTAAACAGTGGTAACCCCTCAATTCTACCTCCAACACTAACCCCAACACACCCCTAACCCTAATCCCAACTGTAGCCATAACCCTAATCACAGCCCTAACCGCAACACACCCCTAACCACAACCCTAACCCCAACACACCCCTAACCATAACCACAACCCTAATTCCAACCCTAACCCTAAGGCTATGTGCCCACGTTGCGGATTCGTGTGAGATATTTCCGCACCATTTTTGAAAAATCTGCAGGTAAAAGGCACTGTGTTTTACCTGCGGATTTTCCGCGGATTTCCAGTGTTTTTTGTGCGGATTTCACCTGCGGATTCCTATTGAGGAACAGGTGTAAAACGCTGCGGAATCCGCACAAAGAATTGACATGCTGCGGAAAATACAACGCAGCGTTCCCGCGCGGTATTTTCCGCACCATGGGCACAGCGGATTTGGTTTTTCATATGTTTACATGGTACTGTAAACCTGATGGAACACTGCTGCGAATCCGCAGCCAAATCCGCACCGTGTGCACATAGCCTAATTCTAAAGGTATGTGCACACGCTGCGGAAAACGCTGCAGATCCGCAGCAGTTTCCCATGAGTTTACAGTTCAATGTAAACCTATGGGAAACAAAAATCGCTGTACACATGCTGCGGAAAAACTGCACGGAAACGCAGCGGTTTACATTCCGCAGCATGTCACTTCTTTGTGCGGATTCCGCAGCGGTTTTACAACTGCTCCAATAGAAAATCGCAATTGTAAAACCGCAGTGAAATGCGCAGAAAAAAACGTGGTAAATCCGCCATAAATCCGCAGCGGTTTAGCACTGCGGATTTATCAAATCCGCAGCGGAAAAATCCGCAGAGGACCAGAATACGTGTGCACATTCCTAACCCTAGCCCTAACCCTAACCCTACCCCTAACCCTACCCCTAACCCTACCCCTACCCCTAACCCTACCCCTAACCCTACCCCTAACCCTAACCCTACCCCTAACCCTAACCCTACCCCTACCCCTAACCCTATTCTAACAGTGGAAAAAAAAAAATTTCTTTATTTTTTTATTGTCCCTACCTATGGGGGTGACAAAGGGGGGGGGTCATTTATTATTTTTTTTATTTTGATCACTGAGATAGATTATATCTCAGTGATCAAAATGCACTTTGGAACGAATCTGCCGGCCGGCAGATTCGGCGGGCGCACTGCGCATGCGCCCGCCATTTTGGAAGATGGCGGCGCCCGGGAGAAGAAGGACGGGACCACGGCTGGATCGGTAAGTATGATAGGGTGGGGGGGGACCACGGGGGGGGGGATCGGAGCACGGGGGGGGGAATCGGAGCGCGGGAGGGGTGGAACGGAGCGCGGGGGGCGTGGAACGGAGCACGGGGGGGCTGGAATGGAGCACGGGGGGGTGGAACGGAGCACGGGGGGGGTGGATCGGAGTGCAGGGGGGGTGATTGGAGCACGGGGGGGTGATTGGAGCACGGGGGGAGCGGGCACGAGCACGGGGGGGGAGCGGAGCACAGGACGGAGGGGAGCCGGAGCAGTGTACCGGCCAGATCGGGGGGGTGGGGGGGCGATCGGAGGGGTGGGGTGGGGGCACACTAGTATTTCCAGCCATGGCCGATGATATTTCAGCATCGGCCATGGCTGGATTGTAATATTTCACCCGTTATAATGGGTGAAATATTACAAATCGCTCTGATTGGCAGTTTCACTTTCAACAGCCAATCAGAGCGATCGTAGCCACGAGGGGGTGAAGCCACCCCCCCTGGGCTAAACTACCACTCCCCCTGTCCCTGCAGATCGGGTGAAATGGGAGTTAACCCTTTCACCCGATCTGCAGGGACGCGATCTTTCCATGACGCCGCATAGGCGTCATGGGTCGGAATGGCACCGACTTTCATGACGCCTACGTGGCGTCATGGGTCGGGAAGGGGTTAAAGAGGGAGAGAACGGAATGGTCATGGAGTGATGTGGCCTAAAAATGGCAGAATGACCAGAACTAAAAATCCAGATATCCCAGATGCCTACTTCCAAAAGTTAGCAAGTATGATTTTAAAGCAGACATAATACACCATCTGTGTTCAAGGAGCATCTGTAACGTGGTTAAGGTGGTAGCCATGGACAAGGTACTAGTCTTTAATGGAAAGGAAAAAATCTGACATGTGCATGACCCCATAGCATAACATTGGTCCAGGTGCGATCTGATGTTTTGTTGGATTGCACTTGTACCCAAAATATAGTGCAGCGCCCCAGAGACCTGGTCGTTGCAGTATGACACTCTGCCACTAAGGGGAGTGATGGTACGTCTGATGGCACTAAAGGAGTTCTTCTGACCAGGTATTACCAGCACACAGTACACTTCACACTCCGGCCACTAGGGGGAGCAAAGGGTTTTATTTATTAGGCCACTCCTCACACTGGTAAAACTAGGGGTTGGATATGAAGTTAGTCAGAAGCTGACTGGGTTGGATTCAGGCAACATCCCGTGGCAGGGGTGTTGCAGGGAGAAGATTCAGGGGGGTCCCTGTCAGGCGTGGGAACCTGGCAGGTACCTAGCAACCAGAATAGAACGATACGGAACCGCACCTGCACACCCCGCGACGGTATCCTAAGAAAGAGACGAAGCGAAGGATATTGTGGAACAGTGAGAAACGAGATCAAGCACAAAGGAGAGCCAGTAGGAGTCATGCCCGGAGAACGACAACATCCTACTGAGGCGCATAGCCGGTGGTTGGAACACCGAGGAAGTAACTGACTCTATGCCTTACTTCAAACTCAACAGGGCAGTTAATTATAGGTTGGCTGCCTCACCTAAACACCTAAGCAGACATAGGGGGCAACGCGTGGAGAGGGGCGTCTCTAGGGTCCCGGAAGAGCTCCGAGCCTTCCTGTCAAACGGGTGCATCCTAGCCATAACATACCTGGGGGACGGAGAACTAGAAAGAACTGGAACGAATTAGAAAGAACGAGAATAGAAGTTGAGAGGACTATCCCGAATGCTCAGCAGGGAAGCACTACAACACACAGGCGCTAGTGGTAGGCAACGATTTCCACCTGCAAAGGGAACTCTGGATGTGCCTTCGGACCGGCCGGTCTCAGACAGCCCTGTTAACCGTGCTCTGGATTGAGGATCCTGAAGTCTTCAGTAAAGAGGTAAAGAGACTGCACCCTTGTGTCCTCATTATTGACTGCACCTCACACCATCGCCATCCACCTTACTGGGAAGCCCTGGGGACATACTTCATCTGTGGGAAGGTTCACTGTTGTGAATTCTGTTGTCGGGCTCCCTCCTGTGGTCATGAATGGTACTTTGGCTGGTTTTATCCATGGACTTACTCTGGTGGCTGTGGGTGTTTCTGAGTTTCCTTCCACAGGTGACGAGGTTAATTCGTTAGCTGGCTGCTCTATTTAACTCCACTTAGATCTTTGCTCCATGACACCTGTCAATGTTCCAGTATTGGTCTAGTTCACTCCTGGATCGTTCTTGTGACCTGTCTTCCCAGCAGAAGCTAAGTTCCTGCTTGTTTTTCTTGGGTTTGCTATTTTTCTGTCCAGCTTGCTATTTTTATTGTTGTCTTGCTTGCTGGAAGCTCTGGGACGCAGAGGGAGTGCCTCCGCACCGTGAGTCGGTGCTGAGGGTCTTTTTGCGCCCTCTGCGTGGTCTTTTTGTAGGTTTTTGTGCTGACCGCAAAGCAACCTTTCCTATCCTCAGTCTGTTCAGTAAGTCGGGCCTCACTTTGCTAAATCTATTTCATCTCTGTGTTTGTATTTTCATCTTTACTCACAGTCATTATATGTGGGGGGCTGCCTTTTCCTTTGGGGAATTTCTCTGAGGCAAGGTAGGCTTTATTTTTCTATCTTCAGGGCTAGCTAGTTCCTTAGGCTGTGCCGAGTTGCATAGGGAGCGTTAGGAGCAATCCACGGCTATTTCTAGTGCGTGTGATAGGATTAGGGATTGCGGTCAGCAGAGTTCCCACGTCCCAGAGCTCATCCTTTATTATCAGTAACTATCAGGTCATTCCGTGTGCTCTTAACCACCAGGTCCATTATTGTCCTGACCACCAGGTCATAACAGTACAGGTGGCCCAAAGTACTAATGCATCTCAATAGAGGGATAAGAGAAGTTCTGAGACCATTTTTTTTTCTTTGCAGTGTGTTTTGTCTCTCTTTTCCCCTTTACGTCTGGGTGGTTCAGGACACAGGTGTAAACTTGGACATTCAAGGTCTGTCCTCTTGGATGGATAATCTCACTACAAGAGTACAAAACATTCAAGATTTTGTGGTTCAGAATCCGATGTCAGAGCCTAGGATTCCAATTCCTGATTTGTTTTTTGGTGATAGATCTAAGTTCTTGAATTTCAAAAATAATTGTAAATTGTTTCTTGCCTTGAAACCTCGCTCCTCAGGTGACCCTGTTCAACAAGTGAAAATCATTATTTCCTTGTTACGTGGTGACCCTGAAGACTGGGCATTTTCCCTTGCGCCAGGAGATCCGGCATTGCGTGATGTTGATGCATTTTTCCTGGCGCTTGGATTGCTTTATGACGAACCTAATTCAGTGGATCAGGCAGAGAAAATCTTGCTGGCTCTGTGTCAGGGTCAGGATGAAGCGGAGATATATTGTCAGAAGTTTAGAAAGTGGTCTGTGCTCACTCAGTGGAATGAATGTGCCCTGGCAGCAATCTTCAGAAAGGGTCTCTCTGAAGCCCTTAAGGATGTCATGGTGGGATTTCCCATGCCTGCTGGTCTGAATGAGTCTATGTCTTTGGCCATTCAGATCGATCGACGCTTGCGTGAGCGTAAAGCTGTGCACCATTTGGCGGTACTATCTGAGCATGGGCCTGAGCCTATGCAATGTGATAGGACTTTGACCAGAGCTGAACAGCAAGAACACAGACGTCGGAATGGGCTATGTTTTTACTGTGGTGATTCCACTCATGCTATCTCCGATTGTCCTAAGTGCACTAAGCGGTTCGCTAGGTCTGCCACCATTGGTACGGTACAGTCTAAATTTCTATTGTCCGTTACTCTGATTTGCTCTTTGTCATCCTATTCTGTTATGGCATTTGTGGATTCAGGCGCTGCCCTGAATTTGATGGACTTGGAGTATGCTAGACGCTGTGGTTATTTCTTGGAGCCCTTGCAGTATCCTATTCCATTGAGAGGAATTGATGCTACGCCTTTGGCCAAGAATAAGCCTCAGTACTGGACCCAATTGACCATGTGCATGGCTCCTGCACATCAGGAGGATAGCCACTTTCTGGTGTTGCATAGTCTGCATGATGTGGTCGTTTTGGGGTTGCCATGGCTGCAGGTTCATAATCCAGTATTGGACTGGAAATCTATGTCTGTGTCCAGCTGGGGTTGCCAGGGGGTACATGGTGATGTTCCATTTTTGTCTATTTCGTCTTCCACTCCTTCTGTAGTTCCAGAGTTTTTGCCGGATTATCGGGATGTATTTGATGAGCCCAAAGCCAGTGCCCTACCTAGGGATTGCGATTGTGCAATTAATTTGATTCCTGGTAGTAAGTTTCCTAAGGGCCGATTGTTCAATTTATCTGTGCCAGAACACGCCGCTATGCGGAGTTATATAAAGGAATCCTTGGAGAAAGGCCATATTCGCCCGTCGTCATCACCGTTAGGAGCAGGGTTCTTTTTTGTGGCCAAGAAGGATGGTTCTTTGAGACCTTGTATTGATTACCGCCTTCTTAATAAAATTACAGTCAAATTTCAGTATCCTTTGCCGTTGCTGTCTGATTTGTTTGCTCGTATTAAAGGGGCTAGTTGGTTCACCAAGATAGATCTTCGAGGGGCGTATAATCTTGTGCGTATTAAACAAGGCGATGAATGGAAAACAGCATTTAATACGCCCGAGGGCCATTTTGAGTACCTGATTATGCCATTCGGGCTTTCCAATGCTCCATCAGTATTTCAGTCCTTTATGCATGACACCTTCTGAGAGTACCTGGATAAATTCCTGATTGTGTATTTGGATGATATTTTGGTCTTTTCGGATGATTGGGAGTCTCATGTGAAGCACGTCAGAATGGTGTTCCAGGTCCTTCGTGCGAATTCCTTGTTTGTGAAGGGGTCAAAGTGTCTCTTTGAAGTTCAGAAGGTTTCATTTTTGGGGTTCATTTTTTCCCCTTCTACTATCGAGATGGACCCTGTTAAAGTCCAGGCCATTTACGATTGGACTCAGCCGACATCTGTGAAGAGCCTGCAAAAGTTCCTGGGCTTTGCTAATTTTTATCGGCGCTTCATCGCTAATTTTTCTAGTGTTGCTAAACCGTTGACTGATTTGACCAAGAAGGGTGCTGATGTGGTCAATTGGTCTTCTGCAGCTGTAGAGGCTTTTCAGGAGTTGAAGCGTCGTTTTTCTTCTGCCCCTGTGTTGTGCCAGCCAGATGTTTCACTCCTGTTTCAGGTTGAGGTTGATGCTTCTGAGATTGGAGCAGGGGCTGTTTTGTCGCAAAGAAGTTCTGATGGCTCGGTGGTGAAGCCATGTGCTTTCTTTTCTAGAAAGTTTTCGCCTGCTGAGCGCAATTATGATGTTGGTAATCGAGAGTTGTTGGCCATGAAGTAGGCATTCGAGGAGTGGCGTCATTGGCTTGAAGGAGCCAAGCATCGCGTGGTGGTCTTGACAGATCACAAAAATTTGACTTATCTTGAGTCTGCCAAACGGTTGAATCCGAGACAGGCTCGATGGTCGTTATTTTTCTCCCGTTTTGATTTTGTGGTTTCGTACCTTCCGGGATCTAAGAATGTGAAGGCTGATGCCCTGTCAAGGAGTTTTGTGCCTGACTCTCCGGGTGTTCCTGAGCCGGCGGGTATTCTCAAAGAGGGGGTAATTTTGTCTGCCATCTCCCCTGATCTGTGGCGGGTGCTGCAAAAATTTCAGGCTGATAGACCTGACCGTTGCCCAGCGGAGAAACTGTTTGTCCCTGATAGATGGACTAGTAGAGTTATCTCCGAGATTCATTGTTCAGTGTTGGCTGGGCATCCTGGAATCTTTGGTACCAGAGATTTGGTGGCTAGATCCTTTTGATGGCCGTCTTTGTCACGGGATGTGCGTTCTTTTGTGCAGTCCTGTGGGACTTGTGCTCGGGCTAAGCCCTGCTGTTCTCGTGCCAGTGGGTTGCTTTTGCCCTTGCCGGTCCCGAAGAGGCCCTGGACGCATATTTCTATGGATTTTATTTCGGATCTCCCCGTCTCTCAAAAGATGTCGGTCATTTGGGTGGTTTGTGATCGCTTTTCTAAGATGGTCCATTTGGTACCTTTGTCTAAATTGCCTTCCTCCTCTGATTTGGTGCCATTATTTTTCCAGCATGTGGTTCGTTTACATGGTATCCCGGAGAACATCGTTTCTGACAGAGGTTCCCAGTTTGTTTCGAGGTTTTGGCGATCCTTTTGTGCTAGGATGGGCATTGATTTGTCTTTTTCCTCGGCTTTCCACCCTCAGACAAATGGCCAAACCGAATGAACTAATCAGACTTTGGAAACATATCTGAGATGCTTTGTTTCTGCTGATCAGGATGATTGGGTGTCCTTTTTGCCGTTGGCTGAGTTCGCCCTTAATAATCGGGCCAGCTCGGCTACTTTGGTTTCGCCGTTTTTCTGCAATTCTGGTTTCCATCCTCGTTTCCCTTCAGGGCAGGTTGAGTCTTCGGACTGTCCTGGTGTAGATACTGTGGTGGATAGGTTGCAGCAGATTTGGACTCATGTGGTGGACAATTTGACATTGTCCCAGGAGAAGGCTCAACCTTTCGCTAACCGCCGGCGCTGTGTGGGTCCCCGACTTCGTGTTGGGGATTTGGTTTGGTTGTCGTCTCGTTATGTTCCTATGAAGGTTTCCTCTCCTAAGTTTAAGCCTCGTTTCATTGGTCCGTATAAGATTTCTGAGGTTATCAATCCTGTGTCATTTCGTTTGGCCCTTTCTGCTTCTTTTGCCATCCATATTGTGTTCCATAGTTCATTATTGCGGAGATACGTGGCGCCTGTGGTTCCATCCGTTGATCCTCCTGCCCCGGTGTTGGTTGAGGGGGAGTTGGAGTATGTGGTGGAGAAGATTTTGGATTCTCGTATTTCGAGACGGAAACTCCAGTACCTGGTTAAGTGGAAGGGTTATGGTCAGGAAGATAATTCCTGGGTTTTTGCCTCTGATGTTCATGCTGCCGATCTGGTTCGTGCCTTTCATTTGGCTCATCCTGGTCGGCCTGGGGGCTCTGGTGAGGGTTCGGTGACCCCTCCTCAAGGGGGGGTACTGTTGTGAATTCTGTTGTCGGGCTCCCTCCTGTGGTCATGAATGGTACTTCGGCTGGTTCTATCCATGGACTTACTCTGGTGGCTGTGGGTGTTTCTGAGTTTCCTTCCACAGGTGACGAGGTTAATTCGTTAGCTGGCTGCTCTATTTAACTCCACTTAGATCTTTGCTCCATGCCACCTGTCAATGTTCCAGTATTGGTCTAGTTCACTCCTGGATCGTTCTTGTGACCTGTCTTCCCAGCAGAAGCTAAGTTCCTGCTTGTTTTTCTTGGGTTTGCTATTTTTCTTTCCAGCTTGCTATTTTTATTGTTGTCTTGCTTGCTGGAAGCTCTGGGACGCAGAGGAAGCGCCTCCGCACCGTGAGTCGGTGCGGAGGGTCTTTTTGCGCCCTCTGCGTGGTCTTTTTGTAGGTTTTTGTGCTGACCGCAAAGCAACCTTTTCTATCCTCAGTCTGTTCAGTAAGTCAGGCCTCGCTTTGCTAAATCTATTTCATCTCTATGTTTGTATTTTCATCTTTACTCACAGTCATTATATGTGGGGGGCTGCCTTTTCCTTTGGGGAATTTCTCTGAGGCAAGGTAGGCTTTATTTTTCTATCTTCAGGGCTAGCTAGTTCCTTAGCCTGTGCCGAGTTGCATAGGGAGCGTTAGGAGCAATCCACGGCTATTTCTAGTGCGTGTGATAGGATTAGGGATTGCGGTCAGCAGAGTTCCCACGTCCCAGAGCTCATCCTATATTATCAGTAACTATCAGTTCATTCCGTGTGCTCTTAACCACCAGGTCCATTATTGTCCTGACCACCAGGTCATAACAGTTCACCATCTAGCTGCCATCACATCACCCCAGTGGACCCCAACAGCTTCGGGTCACCCTGACTGAACACCACTGGTGGCGTCACGAACCCTTGACAGACTCGTATCACCTTTTATTGGACACCCCTTAGCAGGGTCACGGACCGGGTCCAGCCACCGTGACAACCCCAGAACTGAGACAGAGAGGACCGGTACCGAGTAACCTGTGGCCCTGTGTCTGGGGGCGCTCCAACTTCATCTGCACAAGCCCTTAGGCTGGAGTCACACTAGCGATTTTAACCCCTTTACAACCAAGGGTGGTTTGCATGTTAATGACCTGGCCAATTTTTACAATTCTGACCACTGTCCCTTTATGAGGTTATAACTCTGGAATGTTTCAACAGATCCCGGTGATTCTGACATGGTTTTCTGACATATTGTACTTCATGTTAGTGTTAAAATTTCCTTGACATTACTTGAGTTTATTTGTAAAAAAAAAGGAAATTAGTGAAAATTATGAAAATTTCGCAATTTTCCAAGTTTGAATTTTCATGCCCTTAAATCACAGAGATATGTCAAATATACTTAATAAGTAACATTTCCCACATGTCTACTTTACATCAGCACAATATTGGAACCAACATTTTTTCTTGTTAGGGAGTTATAAGGGTTAAACCTTGACCAGCAATTTCTCATTTTTCAACACCATTTATTTTAGGGACCACATCACATTTGAAGTCACTTTTAGTAGTCTATATGATAGAAAATACCCAAGTGTGACACCATTCTAAAAACAGCACCCCTCAAGGTGCTCAAAACCACATTCAAGAAGTTTATTAACCCTTCAAGTGTTTCACAGGAATTTTTGGAATGTTTAAATAAAAATTAACATTTAACTTTTTTTCACAAAAAATGTACCTCTGATCCAATTTGTTTCATTTTACCCAGGTTAACAGCAGAAATAGGACCCCAAAAGTTGTTGTACAATTTGTCCTGAGTACGATGATACCCAAAAAGTGGGGGTAAACCATTGTTTGGGCGCATGGCTGAGCTCAGAAGGGAAGAAGCGTTATTTTCAATGCAAAATTAGCTGGAATTGAGATAGGATGCCATGTTGCGTTTGGAGAGCCCCTGATGTGCCTAAACAGTGGAAACCCCCTAAAGTGACCCCATTTTGGAAAGTAAACCCCCTAAGGAACTTATCTAGATGTGTAGTGAGCACTTTGAACCCCCAACTGCTTCACAGAAGTTTATAATGTAAAGCCGTAAAAATAAAAAATCTTATTTTTTTCACAAAAGTTATCTTTCGCCGCCAATTTTTTATTTTTCCAAGGGTAACAGGAGAAATTGGACCCCAAACATTGTTATGCAATTTGTTCTGAGTATGCTGATACCCCATATGTGCGAGTAAACAACTGTTTGGGTGCATGGCAGAGCTCAGAAAGGAAGAAGCGCCATTTGACTTTTCAATGCAAAATTGGCTGGAAATGAGATAGGATGCCATGTCTCGTTTGGAGAGCCCCTGATGTACCTAAACATAGAAATCCCCCACAAGTGACAACATTTTGGAAAGTAGACCCCCTAAGGAACTTATCTAGATGTGTGGTGAGCACTTTTATCCCCAAAGGGCTTCACAGAAGTTTATAACATGGAGCCGTAAAAATAAAAAATCTTATTTTTTTCACAAAAATGAATTTTTGCCCCAAATTTTTTATTTTCCCAAGTGTAAAAGGAGAAATTGGACCTTAAAAGTTGTTGTACAATTTATCCTGAGTATGGTAATACCCCATATGTAGGGATAAACCACTGTTTGGACGCATGGCAGAGTTCAGAAGGGAAGGAGCGCCATTTGACTTTTCAATGCAAAATTGGCTGAAATTGAGATGGGTACGCCATGTCTCGCTTGGAGAGCCCCTGATGTGCCTAGACAGTGGAATCCCCCCCAAAAGTGACCCAATTTTGGAAAGTAGACCCCCTAAAGAACTTATGTAGATGTGTGGTGAGCACTTTGAACCCGCAAGTGCTTCACAGAAGTTTATAATGTAGAGCTGTGAAAATTAAAAAAATCTTTTTTTCCCCACAAAAATGATCTTTTAGCCCCCAATTTTGTATTTACCAAGAGTATCTGGAGAAATTGGACCCCAAAAGTTGTTGTGCAATTTGTCCTGAGTACGCTGATACCCCATATGTGGTAGAAAACAAGTGTTTGGGCGCATGGCAGAGCTCTGAAGGGAAGAAGGGGTGTTTTGGAATGCAGACTTTGATGGAATGGTCTGCGGGCATCAGCGTTTGCAGAGCCCCTGATGTACCTAAACAGTAGAAACCCCCACAAGTGACCCCATTTTGGTAAGTAGACCCCCCCAAGGAACTTATCTAGATGTGTGGTGAGCACTTTGAACCCCCAAGTGTTTCACTAAAGTTTACAACAGAGCCATGAAAATAAAAAATCTTTTTTTTCCACAAAAATGATTTTTTAGCCCCCCGTTTTGTATTTTCCCAATGATAACAGGAGAAATTAGACCCCAAAAGTTGTTGATGAATTTCTCCTGAGTATGTTGATACCCCATATGTGGGAGAAAACTACTGTTTGGGAGCATAGCAGAGCTCGGAAAAGAAGAAGTGGTGTTTTGGAATGCAGAATTTGATGGAATGGTCTGTGGGCGTCACGTTTCGTTTGCAGAGCCCCTGATGTACCTAAACAGTAGAAACCCCCCACAAGTGACACCATTTTGGAAACTAGACCCCAAGGAACTTATCTATATGTGTGGTGAGCACTTTGAACCCCCAAGCGTTTCACTAAAGTTTGTAACGCAGATACGTGAAAATAAAAAATCTTTTTTTCCACAAAAATTATTTTTTAGCCCCCAGTTTTGTATTTTCCCAAGGGTAACAGGAGAAATTTGACCCCAAAAATTGTTGTTCAATTTGTCCTGAGTACGCTGATAACCTATATGTGGGGGTAAACCACTGTTTGGGTGCATGGCAGAGCTCGGAAGGGAAGGAGCACCATTTTACTTTTTCAGCGCAGGATTGTATGGATTGAGATCGGACGTCATGTTGGATTTGCAGAGCCCCTGGTGTGCCTAAACAGTGGAAACCTCACAATTCTAACTCCAACCCTAACCCCAACACACCCCTAAGCCTAATCCCAACCCTAACCACACCCCTAACAACAACATACCCCTTACCCCAACACTCCTAATGCTAATTCCAACCCTAGCCACACCCCTAACCCTAATCCCAACCCCAACACACCCCTAACGCCAACACACCTCTAACCAGACACACCCCTAACCCAACCGTAAACGTAATCCACACCATAACCTCAACTCTAGCCCCAACTCTAACTTTAGCCTCATCCCTAACCCTAACTTTAGCCCCAACCCTAACACTAACTTTAGCCTCAACCCTAACTTTAGCCTCAACCCTAATTTTAGCCCCAACCCTAACTTTAGCCCCAACCCTAACCCTAATTTAAACCCGAACCCTAACCCTAACTTTAGCCCCTACCCTAACCCTAATGGGAAAATGGAAATAAATACATTTTTTTTATTTTATTATTTTTCCCTAACTGAGGCGGTAATAATGGGGGGGTTTGATTTACTATTTATAGCGGGTTTTTATAGCGGGTTTTTATGTTTGACAGCTGTCACACACTAAAAGATGCTTTTCATTGCAAAAAATATTTTTTGCGTTACCACATTCTGAGAGCTATAATTTTTCCATATTTTGGTCCACAGAGTAGTGTGAGGTCTTGTTTTTTGCAGGACAATTTGACATTTTTATTGGTATCATTTTCGGGCACATGACTTTTTTTATCGCTTTTTATTCCTATTTTTGTTAGGCAGAATAAACAAAAACCAGCAATTCTTGAATTTCTTTGGGGGGGGGGTTATACTATTCCGCGTTTAGTAAAATTGATAAAGCAGTTTTATTCTTCGGGTCAGTACGATTACAGCAATACCTCATTTTTATAATTTTTTTATGTTTTGTCACTTTTATGCAATAAAAACTAATTTACAGAAAAAGTATTTTTGTATCGCTTTATTCTGAGGGCTATAACTTTTTTATTTTTTCGCTGATGATGCTGCATCGTGGCTTGTTTTTTTGCAGGACAAGATGACGTTTTCGGCAGTATAAAGTATATTTAAATCTGTTTTTTTGATCGCGTGTTATTCCACTTTTTGTTTGGCAGTATGATGATAAAGCATTGTTTTTTGCCTAGCCTTTTTTTTTTACGGTGTTCACTGAAGGGGTTAACTTGTGGGTCAGTTTTATAGGTCGGGTCGTTACGGACGCAATAATACTAAATATGTGTACTTTTATTGTTTTGAGTTTTTTTATTTACATAAAGAAATTATTTATTGGAACAATTTTTTTTATTATTTATTTATTTAGGATTTTCTTTTTTACACATGTAATTATTATTTTTTTAACTTTCTTTACTTTGTCCCAGTGTGGGACATCATGGTAAAGCGACAGATCGCTGATCTGACACTTTGCAATGCACTGTGTCAGATCAGCGATCTGACGGGCACTGCAGGAGGTTTGCTGGCCACCTCCTTGCAGGACCCGGAAGGAGCCCCATGGTCATCATGGATCCGGGGCCTGCAGGGAAGAGAACGGAGGAGGGTCTCAGGGAAGCATGCAGGGAGCCCCCTCTCTGCGCGAAGCTTCCCTATGCCACCAGAATGCTGCGATCATGTTTGATTGCAGTGTTACGGGGGTTAATGTGCCAGGAGCGGTCCATGAACGCTCCTGGCACAAAGTGCCAGATGTCAGCTGCGATAGTCAGCTGACACCTGGCCGCGATCAGCCGCGCTCCCCCCGTGAACTCGGCTGATCGCTTCAGGCGTTCTATCCCGTCGGTGGTCATAAGGGCCCTTACCACCTCGAGGGGATAGTAGGTCTAATGGCAGAAATGGTTAAAATTGGTTCGATATTGATGAAGGAGAGTCAGATGAGTGTAATGCATGTGTAATGCAAGTATTATGTGAGTGTAGTGTTTTTTATGAGAGTACAGTCTTATTTTTCACATCTAGCATCCAATTTACATCTGAATGCAGTGTGATGGCTATCTAACTGTAATGCGATTATAACATGAGTTTTTATTTACAGCAATTCTCTGTCATTTACACATCATTTTCAAAGGAAATATTCTTCAAAACGTATGTAGATAGATAGATACTGTAGATAGATAGATAGATAGATAGATAGAAACAGGTTTAAAGGAAGGCAGCACTCCATAGATTAGTGGATTTTAGTTAGACCCACATGGCATGGCGACGTTCCGACTCACACTGACCCCTTCTGAAGATTGAGAAAGCCTCATTGTGAGCCGAAATGTCGCCATGCCATGTGGTTCTAAATAAAATCCACTTTTTTCACCTTTAGATTTATGGAGTGCTGCCTTCCTTTTTACCTGTATCTGGATTGGGGCAAGTATGGGATGCATTGCTGAGGAGGCCTGGACACCCGCAAACTAGTTCCTAATGTTCCATTTTTTGCTAGATAGATAGATAGATAGATAGATAGATAGATAGATAGATAGATAGATAGATAGATAGATAGATAGATTGAAAGCCGGAAATTCATGTGCCGAGTACAGCAAAATCACAGAGTAACAAGTTAGGATAGAATATATAAAATAGATATATACACATAGAATACACAGATATATACAGTAGATGTCGGCTCCTGCTGTGATTTTACACTACGTGGTAGATGAATTGCCGGCTTTTCTTCCATCTATCTATGTATATAATATACTGTATATATACGTGTACCTGACATCTATATATCTATATATTCTATGTGTATACTGTATATCTATTCTATTTATTCTATTATAACCTGTAACGCTGTGATATTATTGTATGCGGCACATGAATTGCCAGCTTTTCTTTATCTATGTAATATACACTGCTCAAAAAAGTAAAGGGGACACTTAAGCAACAGAACTTAACTCCAAGTAAATCAAACTTCGGTGAAATCAAACTGTCCACTTAGGAAGCAACACTGTTTGACAATCAATTTCACATGCTGCTGTGCAAATGGAATAGACAACAGATGGAAATTATTGTCATGTATCAAGACATACTCAATAAAGGAGTGGTTCTGCAGGTAGGAACCACAGACCACATCTCAGTACCAACGCTTTTCTGGCTGATGTTTTGATCCCTTTTGAATGTTGGTTGTGCTTTCACACTTGTGGTAGCATGAGACGAACTCTACAACCCACACAAGTGGCTCAGATAGTGCAGCTCATCCAGGATGGAACATCAATGCGAGCTGTGGCAAGAAGGTTTGCTGTGTCTGTCAGAGTAGCGTCCAGAGGCTGGAGGCGCTACCAGGAGACAGATAATTTCCTTGTCTTGAGGCATTTCCACTGAAGTTGGATGAGCCTGTAACTTCATTTTCCACTTAGATTTTGAGCATCATTCCAACTCCAGACCTCTGTGGGATATTAGTTGTGATTTACGTTGATTATTTTTAGGTTTTATTGTTCTCAACACATTCCACTATGTAATGAATAAAGATTTACAACTGGAATATTTCACTCAGTGATATCTAAGATGTGGGATTTTAGTGTCCCCTTTATTTTTTTGAGCGATGTATGTACAAATATATATTGTAGGGATTGTACTCGCTCAGGTGCGGCAGATGACACTCTGGAGGCACGTTTCATTAAAAGTTCACAGGTTTATTGCTCCATAAACCACATAGCAACAGGAACAACAGGTAAACAGTCTTACTTCAGACAGTTGAATCCTCAATGTCCATATTAGAGCTCCGCTCTCTCTCAGACCTGTAGGCATACAGGCTGTGCCATGTCCAGCACGTAGGCTCTCCAGCCTAAATATGGTCTCTGTGTGCTGTTCAGGACATCTGTCCCCACTTGGAACCGTCCAACACACAGGCCACTCTGCAGTGTCCAACCAGGACACATGGAAGTCTGTCCACTCTTGCAGACTCCCGAACACACTCTCTTCATGTGCTACACACACACCTCTTTAAATAGGTGTAACCACACCCAGGAACCCATCACATGATTAGACATGTGGTTCTGACATCACCACAGGTCCTGAAACAAACATAGATAGGCACGGTTATGCCCCTTATCCAGGGGTGAGGTATATGGGTAGCTGTTGTGAATTCCGCTCTTGGGCTCCCTCCGGTGGTTGTAAGTGGCACTTTTGTGAGTTCTGCTCTTGGGCTCCCTCTTGTGGTTTCAAGTGGTATGGCTGCTCCTTGGAGTTAGCTGTCATCAGCTGCCTCCACTTATCGGCTCGGCTATTTAGGCCTGGCTGTTCCTTCAGCCAGTGCCACTTGTAAATGGTTCCTGGTTGGATTCACATCTCTTTGGATTTCCCTGTTATCCTGACCAGTTCAGCAAAGCTAAGTTTTTGCTTGCGCTTTTCTGTTCACAGATTGTGGACTTATCTGTTCAGTGCTTTCTATGTTTGTCCAGCGTCATCAGTATGAATTAATTCTGTCTTGCTGGAAGCTCTGGGAAGCAGATTTACCCTCCACACCTTTAGTCAGGTGTGGAGATTTTTTTTGTAAACTCTGCGTGGATTTTTGTAGTGTTTTATACTGACCGCACAGTATTCCATCCTGTCCTATCTATCAAGCTAGACTGGCCTCTTGTGCGCATCCTGGTTTCATTCTGTGTATGTCTTTTTCCTCTCCACTCACAGTCATTATTTGTGGGGGGCTAATCTATCCTTTGGGGATTTTCTCTGAGGCAAGATAGTTTTCCTACTTCTGTCTTTAGGGGTAGTTAGCTCTTAGGCTGTGACGAGATGCCTAGGGAGAGTTAGGAGCATTCCACGGCTACTTCTAGTGTTGTGTTGAGCTTAGGGACTGCGGTCAGTACAGTTACCACTTCCTACTGAGCTCGTTCCATGTTGCTCCTAGACCACCGCATCATAACAGTACAAGTGGCCAAAAATGAATTAAATGCATCTCAAAAGAAGGAAAAGAAAGTTCTGAGCCATTTTTTTTTTCTGTGCTCTGGTTTGTCTTTTTTTTTTCCTCTTGATATCTGGGTGGTTCTGGATATATGCTTTAGCATGGATGTTCAGGGTTTGTTTTCTCGTGTGGATCAACTTGCTGCAAGAGTACAGAGTATCCAGGACTATGTTGTCCAGACTCCGGCTTTAGAGCCTAGAATTCCTACTCCTGATTTGTTTTTTGGGGACAGATCCAAGTTTTTGAACTTTAAAAATAACTGCAAATTGTTTTTTGCTTTGAAACCCTGTTCTTCTGGTGATCCCATTCAGCAAGTAAAAATCATCATATCCTTGCTGCGTGGTGACCCTCAAGACTGGGCTTTTTCTCTTGAAACAGGGGATCCGGCATTATTGAATGTTGATGCATTTTTTCAAGCGTTCGGATTATTGTATGACGAACCTAATTCTGTGGATCATGCAGAAAAAACCCTGTTGGCCTTGTGTCAAGGTCAGGAAGCGGCAGAGTTATACTGCCAGAAATTTAGAAAATGGTCTGTGCTCACTAAATGGAATGAAGAGGCTCTGGCTGCTATTTTCAGAAAAGGTCTTTCTGAAGCCCTTAAAGATGTTATGGTGGGCTTTCCTACGCCTGCCGGTTTGAGCGAATCTATGTTTCTAGCCATTCAGATCGATCGGCGTCTGCGCGAGCGCAAAGCTGTGCACCATATGGCAGTATCCTCTGAGCAGAGTCCAGAACCTATGCAATGTGATAGGATTTTGACTAGAACAGAACGGCAGGAATTCAGATGTCAGAATAGGCTGTGTTTTTACTGTGGTGATTCTGCTCATGTTATCTCTGATTCCCCTAAGCGTACTAAGAGAGTTGCTAGGTCTGTTACCATTAGTACTATACAGCCTAAATTTCTCTTATCTGTGACCCTGATTTGCTCATTGTCGTCCTTTTCTGTCATGGCATTTGTGGATTCAGGCGCTGCCCTAAACTTAATGGACTTAGAATTCGCCAGGCGCTGTGGTTTTTCCTTGCAGCCTTTGCAGAGCCCTATTCCTTTGAGGGGTATTGATGCTACACCCTTGGCCAAGGATAAACCTCAGTACTGGACACAGATGACTATGTACATGGCTCCTGCACATCAGGAAGATTGCCGTTTTCTGGTGTTGCATAACCTGCATGATGTTGTTGTACTGGGTTTTCCATGGTTACAGGAACATAATCCGGTGCTGGATTGGAAAACTATGTCGGTGACTAGTTGGGGTTGTCAAGGGGTACATAGTGACGTTCCTTTGATGTCAATTTCCTCTTCCCCCTCTTCTGAGGTCCCTGAGTTTTTGTCGGATTTCCAGGATGTATTTGATGAGCCCAAGTCCAGTGCCCTTCCTCCGCACAGGGACTGTGATTGTGCTATTAACTTGATTCCTGGTTGCAAGTTCCCTAAGGGCCGACTTTTCAATCTGTCTGTGCCAGAGCATGCCGCCATGCAGAGTTATGTTAAGGAGTCTTTGGAGAAGGGGCATATTCGGCCCTCTTCGTCACCATTGGGAGCGGGTTTCTTTTATGTTGCTAAGAAGGATGGCTCCTTGAGACCCTGTATTGATTATCGTCTTCTTAATAAGATCACGGTCAAATTCCAATACCCCTTGCCTTTGCTTACTGATTTGTTTGCTCAGATTAAGGGGGCTAGTTGGTTTACTAAGATTGACCTCCGAGGGGCATATAATCTTGATCGTATTAAACAGGGTGACGAATGGAAAACTACATTTAATACGCCCGAAGGCCATTTTGAATATCTTGTGATGCCATTTGGGCTCTCTAATGCTCCATCTGTGTTCCAGTCTTTCATGCATGATATTTTCTGCAATTATCTTGATAAATTCATGGTCGTATATTTGGATGATATTTTGATTTTTTCCGATGATTGGGAGTCTCATGTGAAGCAGGTCAGGATGGTGTTCCAGATCCTTCGTGATAATGCTTTGTTTGTGAAGGGGTCTAAGTGCCTATTCGGAGTTCAGAAGGTCTCTTTTTTGGGTTTTATTTTTTCTCCCTCGTCTATAGAAATGGATCCTGTTAAGGTCCAAGCTATTCATGACTGGATCCAACCCACATCTGTGAAGGGCCTTCAAAAATTTTTGGGCTTTGCAATTTCTATCGCCGTTTCATTGCCAACTTTTCCAGTGTGGTTAAGCCCCTTACTGATTTGACGAAGAAAGGCGCTGATGTGACGAATTGGTCCTCTGAGGCTGTTGAGGCCTTTCAGGAGCTTACACGCCGATTTACTTCTGCCCCTGTGTTGCGTCAGCCGGATGTTTCTCTTCCTTTTCAGGTTGAGGTCGACGCTTCTGAGATTGGGGCAGGGGCCGTTTTGTCTCAGAGCGAGTCTGATGGTTCTTTGATGAAACTGTGTGCTTTTTTTTTCCAGAAAGTTTTCGCCTGCGGAACGCAATTATGATGTCGGCAATCGGGAGTTGTTGGCTATGAAGTGGGCGTTTGAGGAGTGGCGACATTGGCTTGAGGGAGCTAAACACAGCGTTGTGGTCCTGACCGATCATAAGAATCTGATTTACCTCGAGTCGGCCAAGCGGCTGAATCCTAGAAAGGCTCGATGGTCCCTGTTTTTCTCCCGTTTTGATTTTGTGGTCTCGTATCTTCCGGGATCTAAGAATGTTAAGGCTGATGCCCTCTCTAGGAGTTTTTCGCCTGATTCTCCTGGAGTCCTTGAGCCGGTTGGCATTCTTTAGGAGGGGGTGATTCTTTCTGCTATCTCCCCTGATTTGCGGCGGGTGCTTCAGGAATTTCAGGCTGATAGGCCTGACCGCTGTCCAGTGGGGAAGCTGTTTGTTCCTGATAGATGGACAAGTAAGGTTATTTCTGAGGTTCATTGTTCAGTGTTGGCTGGTCATCCTGGGATTTTTGGTACCAGAGATTTGGTTGCTAGGTCCTTTTGGTGGCCTTCCGTGTCTCGCGATGTGCGTGCTTTTGTGCAGTCCTGTGGGACTTGCGCCCGGGCCAAGCCTTGCTGTTCCCGCG
Organism: Ranitomeya imitator; assembly: GCF_032444005.1. NCBI lineage: Eukaryota > Metazoa > Chordata > Amphibia > Anura > Dendrobatidae > Ranitomeya > Ranitomeya imitator. Next base: position 1,113,588,256 of record NC_091282.1, read on the forward strand.
CTAGTGGGTTGCTTTTGCCTTTGCCGGTCCCTGAGAGGCCCTGGACGCATATTTCCATGGATTTTATTTTGGATCTTCTTGTTTCCCAGAAGATGTATGTTATCTGGGTTGTTTGTGACCGGTTCTCTAAAATGGTCCATCTGGTACCTTTGCCTAAGTTGCCTTCCTCCTCAGATCTGGTTCCATAATTTTTTCAGCATGTGGTTCGTTTGCATGGCATCCCGGAGAATATTGTCTCTGACAGAGGTTCTCAGTTTGTCTCTGTTATGATCTGGTGATTAGGGAGCGACATGCGTCTAGCTCTGAGCAGGTGGCAACTATACTGACCGCAGTCCCTAAGCTCAACACAACACTAGAAGTAGCCGTGGAATGCTCCTAACTCGGCCTAGGCATCTCGTCACAGCCTAAGAGCTAACTACCCCTAAAGATAGAAGCAGGAAAACTATCTTGCCTCAGAGAAAATTCCCAAAGGATAGATTAGCCCCCCACAAATAATGACTGTGAGAGGAGAAGGCAATGACATACGTAGTATGAAACAAGATTTAGCACAGAAGGCCACTTCTAGCTAAATAGAAATAGTACAGAACAGAACACTGTGCGGTCAGTAAAAAAAACTAGAAAAAGTCCACCGCAGAGAAATGCAAAAATCTCCACACCTGACTAAAGGTGTGGAGGGCAAACTCTTAACTGAATAGATCCATACTGAAAAGCTGGACAAATGAACAAAAACAAAGAAAGTGCTGAACAACAAAGTCCACAACAAGAGAACCGCAAAAGGACAAGCAAGGACTTAGCTTTGATGAACTGGTCAGAGTGTCAGGAAAGTCCTAAGAGCAATGACTCCAGGCAGGAGCAATTGACAACTGGCATTGAATGAGGGATAAGGCCAGACTAATATATCCGAGGCAGAAAGACGATCAGTGAAAACAGCTGCTGAAGCTAAATCCAAGAAGCAGCCATACCACTCAAAACCACAGGAGGGAGCCAAAGAGCAGAACTCACAAAAATGCTACTTACAACCACCGGAGAGAGCCCAAGAGCGGAATTCACAACAGTCTCTAGATTTTGGCTGGCCTTTTGTGCTAGGATGGGCATTGATTTGTCTTTTTCTTTGGCGCTTCATCCTCAGACTAATGGCCAAACTGAGCGAACTAATCAGACCTTGGAGACCTATTTGAGATGCTTTGTGTCTGCTGATCAGGATGATTGGGTGTCTTTCTTGCCGTTGGCCGAGTTTGCCCTTAATAATCGGGCTAGTTCGGCTACTTTGGTTTCACCTTTCTTTTGTAATTTTGGTTTTCATCCTCGTTTTTCTTCTGGGCAGGTTGAGCCTTCTGATTGTCCTGGTGTTGATTCTGTGGTGGACAGGCTGCAGCAGATTTGGACTCATGTGGTGGACAATTTGACGTTGTCTCAGGAAAGGGCTCAACGTTTTGCTAACCGCCGTCGGTGTGTTGGTCCCCGGCTTCGTGTGGGGGATTTGGTTTGGTTGTCTTCTCGTCATGTTCCTATGAAGGTTTCTTCCCCTAAGTTTAAGCCTCGGTTTATTGGTCCTTATAAAATTTCTGAAATTATTAATCCGGTGTCTTTTAGTTTGGCTCTTCCAGCCTCTTTTGCCATTCATAATGTTTTCCATAGATCTTTGTTGCGGAGATATGTGGTGCCCGCTGTTCCCTCGGTTGACCCTCCTGCCCCGGTGTTGGTTGAGGGAGAGTTGGAATATGAGGTTGAGAAGATTTTGGATTCTCATTTTTCGAGGCGGAGGCTTCAGTATCTTGTCAAGTGGAAGGGTTATGGCCAGGAGGATAATTCTTGGGTTGTTGCCTCCGATGTCCATGCCACCAATTTGGTTTGTGCTTTTCATTTGGCTTGTCCTGATCGGCCTGGGGGCTCTGGTGAGGGTTCGGTGACCCCTCCTCAAGGGGGGGTACTGTTGTGAATTCCGCTCTTGGGCTCCCTTCGGTGATTGTAAGTGGCACTTTTGTGAGTTCTGATCTTGGGCTCCCTCTTGTGGTTTCAAGTGGTATGGCTGCTCCTTGGAGTTAGCTGTCATCAGCTGCCTCCACTTGTCGTCTCTTCTGCTCGGCTATTTAGGCCTGGCTGTTCCTTCAGCCAGTGCCACTTGTAAATGGTTCCTGGTTGGATTCACATCTCTTTGGATTTCCCTGTTATCCTGACCAGTTCAGCAAAGCTAAGTTTTTGCTTGCGCTTTTCTGTTCACAGATTGTGGACTTATCCGTTCAGTGCTTTCTATGTTTGTCCAGCGTTATCAGTATGAATTAATTCTGTCTTGCTGGAAGCTCTGGGAAGCAGATTTACCCTCCACACCTTTAGTCAGGTGTGGAGATTTTTTTTGTAAACTCTGCGTGGATTTTTGTAGTGTTTTATACTGACCGCACAGTATTCCATCCTGTCCTATCTATCAAGCTAGACTGGCCTCCTGTGCTCATCCTGGTTTCATTCTGTGTATGTCTTTTTCCTCTCCACTCACAGTCATTATTTGTGGGGGGCTAATCTATCCTTTGGGGATTTTCTCTGAGGCAAGATAGTTTTCCTACTTCTGTCTTTAGGGGTAGTTAGCTCTTAGGCTGTGACGAGATGCCTAGGGAGAGTTAGGAGCATTCCATGGCTACTTCTAGTGTTGTGTTGAGCTTAGGGACTGCGGTCAGTACAGTTACCACTTCCTTCTGAGCTCGTTCCATGTTGCTCCTAGACCACCGCATCATAACAGGTAGCCAGACCCTCCCATCTCTTATAGCTACCCGTAACCCGGACCCAAATATCCTAAACAATTTCTTATTGCTTTATGTGCATTACAGAAAACACTCCGGGTCACATCACAGCGACAAGCCTTCTCTATGATACATACCTCCAGTCGACTATCCAACCTTCAGCCATGTTACATACTTCCCCCCTCTGGCTAAAGCCGTGGGGCTTGGCACTTGTCCTAAACCGACTAGAGACCCCTCTCAGTCGTCCCTGACAGTCAAACCGTCTCTCTAAGTCAGAGCCTGTTATTGAACCATTTCGTCGGCATTCGTCATCCCTTTCCGTCCCATCCTTTGACAGTGATGACCCCTTGTCATCTCGTCTGCTACAGGATCTCCCGCTTAAGTCACTGAGCCCTGAGCTAACTGAGGAGTCACTATTTCTAGCTCTTCCATCTGACCACCTTCGGTTCTCTCTCGGTCGTTGATCTCTCCTATTGTCTTTCTTCGGAGAGCAGCTCTTCTCTTTACGTCTATATCCTCTGTTAACTTCAGCTTGAGGACTTCCAGGCTTTAGAGCACCTCTTCGCCTCTCTGGCAGCTGTTTATTAACTTGCAGTCTCTCAAGTCTCAGCTGCTCTACCTCCCTTAGGTATGCCATGCGATATTCCAGGAGCATGCGGATATTCCTAAGACTCTCTCTGGATCTGACAACCAGGAACTGAACCATCCCATCTTCACCCATGACCTGGACCTCTTCATCAGCGGGTATCCTCAGTCTCTTCAGACCAGATTTATCCACCATCTCCTGCATCACTCTCCCAAGTTTCCCAATGACTTTCGCCACCAGACCTTTAGGTACTTGGACTGTGTCTTCCACTAAGCCCAGCCGACTAAGAGCTTTTTTTCACGCTCCAAACGTTGAACGGCTTCATCATTCTTCAAAATGATCTTCTGCTTTGTACAGAGGCAGTGTAGGTGCATATCCCTCTGGACAGCCACCCGCTTCACTGTGACTTCCCTAGTCGACAGTATGACCAATTGCTGAGTCTCAGGCGCCCAGTGCACACTACAAGCCTCTACTGCCTTTCTAAATGCTTCATGCACACCCTTCCTGGCGCACACTTCTCGCATGTCTTCGGGTACTTCTATTATGCTCTTGAAAAGCGGGGTCTCATCTTCATGGACACCTGCCACAACCGGGTGACTCTCTTGTTCCGCTTTTAGCACGAACTCTTCCTCAGTCTTTTCTTCCGCTTGAGCCTTCGCCAAGATGGGCATTGGCAACTCCTCTGCCAGGCAGCGACGTTCCTCCTCTCTCTGGAGAAGCTCCTGCTGATGCTTTTCTTGAGCTATTCTGAGCACATCCATATCTTTCAATATGGCCCTATTCATGGCCTGACACGCTGATAGGTGACCTCTGAGTTCAACAACCTCCTTCTCTAGGTCACCCACTTTGTGCTCAATTGCTTGCCTCAGGACCCTTTCTGCTCAACAGTTTCTTTAAGCAGCTCTATGTTATGGTCCTGCTCTCTTTTGGCCAGCACATGTCGCACCACCAGTTCTTTAATTAAACTTTCAAACGGGGGCTCTTGTCCACCCACACTCTGCCTCTTCAGAGTTCTACTTGTTTCCACAACCACCTCTATGGTCTCTCCTGGGCTCTCTGTCAGTTTACTGTTCGGTACCTCTGGACTCTTGGTAACTTAAAAGTTCTCCATCTCTTCAGCATCAGGTACTTCATCATACTGAGCCAGTTCAGTCTTTCCGGGCATTGCAGACGTGGGTCTACTACAGGTCTGTTCTAACCCCAGCCCATCACCAACTACCTCAGTGCTAGGGTTTGTCAGCGATAAAGTGACCTCCTCATCAAGGACAATAATGTTATCTGCACCTGACCCTGTCTCTTCCTCATCATCTTTCTTCTCAGAGGGTGTAACTTGTCCCGCCTTTTTGCGTCCCCCGCGACGAGATGAAGATCTGTGATTTTTACTCTGCTCCTCCTTACTGCACTCTTTTCCCTTTTCGCTCGAGTCACAGTCTGAATAGGAGTCACCCCCTCTCCCTCTGTCATCCTGGAACAGCAAGTCCCCACTTAAACAGGTGTCAGACCCACACTTTCTTCCGGTCACCCGTAACTCTGGACTATTAACCTTAGATGTCGCTATCTCCTTTTCACACATTACACCACTCGGAATAACTACAGCCGCCTGTTGTGGTGGGGCTCCCTTAGGGTCATTCTGGATCCTTTTTGAGCAACCATACACTCCCCTTTCCTCCCACAAGTCCCAAAACCTTTCAAAGTCCTGGCCTATTACAACAGGGAATGGTAAGTCTGGGACTACAGGTACATCATGGCTGGCAATAAACGTGGGCGTCTCAATGATTACCCTGGACACCGGATAATCCCTAGCGACCCCATGAATGCAGTGAACTTCCATCTTCCTTCCGGGAATCAGATAGACAGGGAGTGTGGCGCTCATCAGCGTCATCAGGCTCCCTGAGTCCAGAAGTACAGTTACACACACTCCATTGACTTCTACATAACAGCTCTGTGACATCTTGTCAGATAGAAAGTCAGTACAATATTCTGGACATGCGCTGTTCGAACACTGAACCCGGCAACAGTTTATCAGCGAATTCGCCGCCGCCCCTTTTTGAGCCACCACCCCTATTTGGGTCGCCGCTCCCTTTTTGGACTCCACCCCCTTTTGGGTTACCATCCCCTTGTGGACCATTTTCTCCTTTAGGGCCACCGCTGTTATGTTTGCTAATGACAGGTGTTATGAAGGCAATCCAGAAACACAGTGTGCTTAGCGATCAGAGCGCACACAGTGATCTGACAAATACCCAAAAATACAAGAACGAGCTCTGAGACGTGGAAACTCTGTAGACTGCACACCTGATCCTATCCTAAACACAACTAAAAGCGGCTGTGGATTGCGCCTAACAACTACCTAGGCAACTCGGCACAGCCTAAGAAACTAGCTAGCCTGAAGATAGAAAAATAGGCCTGACTTGCCCCAGAGAAATTCCCCAAAGGAAAAGGCAGCCCCCCACATATAATGACTGTGAGTAAGATGAAAAGACAAAGCGTAGGGATGAAATAGATTCAGCAAAGTGGGGCCCGATATTCTAGGACAGAGCGAGGACAGTAAAGCGAACTTTGCAGTCTACAAAAAACCCTAAAGCAAAATCACGCAAAGGGGGCAAAAAAAACCCACCGTGCCGAACTAACGGCACGGCGGTACACCCTTTGCGTCTCAGAGCTTCCAGCAAAACAAAAGACAAGCTGGACAGAAAAAAAGCAACAAAAAAGCAAAAAGCACTTAGCTATACAGAGCAGCAGGTCACAGGAACAATCAGGAGAAGCTCAGATCCAACACTGAAACATTGACAAGGAGCAAGGATAGCAGAATCAGGCGGAGTTAAGTAATGAAGCAGTTAACGAGCTCACCAGAACACCTGAGGGAGGAAGCTCAGAGGCTGCAGTACCACTTGTGACCACAGGAGTGAATTCAGCCACAGAATTCACAACAGTACCCCCCCCCTTGAGGAGGGGTCACCGAACCCTCACCAGAGCCCCCAGGCCGACCAGGATGAGCCGCATGAAAGGCACGAACAAGATCGGAAGCATGAACATCAGAGGCAAAACCCAGGAATTATCTTCCTGAGCATAACCCTTCCATTTAACCAGATACTGGAGTTTCCGTCTAGAAACACGAGAATCCAAAATCTTCTCCACAATATACTCCAATTCCCCCTCCACCAAAACCGGGGCAGGAGGCTCAACAGAAGGAACCATAGGTGCCACGTATCTCCGCAACAACGACCTATGGAATACATTATGTATGGAAAAGGAGTCTGGGAGGGTCAAACGAAAAGACACAGGATTGAGAACCTCAGAAATCCTATACAGACCAATAAAACAAGGTTTAAATTTAGGAGAGGAAACCTTCATAGGAATATGACGAGAAGATAACCAAACCAGATCCCCAACACGAAGTCGGGGACCCACACGGCGTCTGCGATTAGCGAAAAGTTGAGCTTTCTCCTGGGACAAGATCAAATTGTCCACTACCTGTGTCCAGATCTGCTGCAACCTATCCACCACAGAATCCACACCAGGACAGTCCGAAGACTCAACCTGTCCTGAAGAGAAACGAGGATGGAACCCAGAATTGCAAAAAAATGGAGAAACCAAGGTAGCCGAGCTGGCCCGATTATTAAGGGCGAACTCAGCCAACGGCAAAAAGGACACCCAATCATCCTGGTCTGCAGAAACAAAACATCTCAGATATGTTTCCAAGGTCTGATTGGTTCGTTCGGTCTGGCCATTAGTCTGAGGATGGAAAGCCGAGGAAAAGGATAGGTCAATGCCCATCCTACCACAAAAGGCTCGCCAAAACCTTGAAACAAACTGGGAACCTCTGTCAGAAACAATATTCTCAGGAATGCCATGCAACCGAACCACATGCTGAAAGAACAAAGGTACCAAATCAGAGGAGGAAGGCAATTTAGCCAAGGGCACCAGATGGACCATTTTAGAAAAGCGATCACAGACCACCCAAATGACTGACATCTTTTGAGAAACGGGAAGGTCAGAAATGAAATCCATCGAAATATGTGTCCAAGGCCTCTTTGGGACCGGCAAGGGCAAAAGCAACCCACTGGCACGAGAACAGCAGGGCTTAGCCCTAGCACAAATCCCACAGGACTGCACAAAAGTACGTACATCCCGTGACAGAGATGGCCACCAGAAGGATCTAGCCACTAACTCTCTGGTACCAAAGATTCCAGGATGACCAGCCAACACCGAACAATGAAGTTCAGAGATAAGTTTATTAGTCCACCTATCAGGGACGAACAGTTTCTCTGCTGAACAACGATCAGGTTTATTCGCCTGAAATTTTTGCAGCACCCGCCGCAAATCAGGGGAGATGGCAGACACAATGACTCCTTCCTTGAGGATACCTGCTGGCTCAGATAAACCCGGAGAGTCGGGCACAAAACTCCTAGACAGAGCATCCGCCTTCACATTTTTAGAGCCCGGAAGGTACGAAAACACAAAGTTGAAGCGGGCAAAAAATAACGACCAACGGGCCTGTCTAGGATTCAAGCGCTTGGCAGACTCGAGATAAGTCAAGTTCTTATGATCAGTCAATACCACCACGCGATGCTTAGCTCCTTCAAGCCAATGACGCCACTCCTCGAATGCCCACTTCATGGCCAGCAACTCTCGATTGCCCACATCATAATTACGCTCAGCGGGCGAAAACTTCCTGGAAAAGAAAGCACATGGTTTCATCACTGAGCAATCAGAACCTCTCTGTGACAAAACCGCCCCTGCTCCAATCTCAGAAGCATCAACCTCGACCTGGAACGGAAGAGAAACATCTGGCTGACACAACACAGGGGCAGAACAAAAACGACGCTTCAACTCCTGAAAAGCTTCCACAGCAGCAGAAGACCAATTAACCAAATCAGCACCCTTCTTGGTCAAATCGGTCAATGGTTTGGCAATGCTAGAAAAATTACAGATGAAGCGACGATAAAAATTAGCAAAGCCCAGGAACTTTTGCAGACTTTTCAGAGATGTCGGCTGAATCCAATCCTGGATGGCTTGGACCTTAACTGGATCCATCTCGATAGTAGAAGGGGTAAAGATGAACCCCAAAAATGAAACTTTCTGCACACCGAAGAGACACTTTGATCCCTTCACAAACAAAGAGTTAGCACGCAGGACCTGAAAAACCATTCTGACCTGCTTCACATGAGACTCCCAATCATCTGAGAAGATCAAAATGTCATCCAAGTAAACAATCAGGAATTTATCCAGATACTCACGGAAGATGTCATGCATAAAAGACTGAAACACAGATGGAGCATTGGCAAGTCCGAACGGCATCACTAGATACTCAAAATGACCCTCGGGCGTATTGAATGCAGTTTTCCATTCATCTCCTTGCCTGATTCTCACCAGATTATACACACCACGAAGATCTATCTTAGTGAACCAACTAGCCCCCTTAATCCGAGCAAACAAGTCAGATAACAATGGCAAGGGATACTGAAATTTAACAGTGATCTTATTAAGAAGGCGGTAATCAATACACGGTCTCAGCGAACCATCCTTCTTGGCTACAAAGAAGAACCCTGCTCCCAGTGGTGATGACGATGGGCGAATATGTCCCTTCTCCAGGGATTCCTTCACATAATTGCGCATAGCGGCGTGTTCGGGCATGGATAAATTAAATAATCGACCTTTAGGGAATTTACTACCAGGAATCAAATTGATAGCACAATCACAATCCCTATGCGGAGGTAGAGCATCGGACTTGGGCTCTTCAAATACATCCTGATAATCAGACAAGAACTCTGGGACCTCAGAAGGGGTGGATGACGAAATCGACAAAAATGGAACATCACCATGTACCCCCTGACAACCCCAGCTGGATACCGACATGGAATTCCAATCCAATACTGGATTATGGGTTTGTAGCCATGGCAACCCCAACACGATGACATCATGCAGATTATGCAACACCAGAAAGCGAATAACTTCCTGATGTGCAGGAGCCATGCACATGGTCAGCTGGGCCCAGTATTGAGGTTTATTCTTGGCCAAAGGTGTAGCATCAATTCCTCTCAATGGAATAGGACACCGCAAAGGCTCCAAGAAAAACCCACAACGTTAAGCATAATCCAAATCCATCAGATTCAGGGCAGCGCCCGAATCCACAAACGCCATGACAGAAAACGACGACAAAGAGCATATCAAGGTAATGGACAGAAGGAATTTGGACTGTACAGTACCAATGACGGCAGACCTAGCGGACCGCTTAGTGCGCTTAGGACAATCAGAAATAGCATGAGTGGAATCACCACAGTAGAAACACAGACCATTCAGACGTCTGTATTCCTGCCGTTCAACTCTAGTCATAGTCCTATCGCACTGCATAGGCTCAGGTTTAACCTCAGGCAGTACCGCCAAATGGTGCACAGATTTACGCTCGCGCAAGCGTCGACCGATCTGAATGGCCAAAGACAAAGACTCATTCAAACCAGCAGGCATAGGAAATCCCACCATGACATCCTTAAGAGCCTCAGAGAGACCCTTTCTGAACAAAGCTGCCAGCGCAGATTCATTCCACTGAGTGAGTACTGACCATTTCCTAAATTTCTGACAATATACTTCTATATCATCCTGACCCTGGCACAAAGCCAGCAAATTTTTCTCAGCCTGATCCACTGAATTAGGCTCATCGTACAGCAATCCGAGCGCCAGGAAAAACGCATCGACACTACTCAATGCAGGGTCTCCTGGCGCAAGAGAAAATGCCCAGTCTTGAGGGTCGCCGCGCAAAAAAGAAATAATAATCAAAACCTGTTGAATAAGATTACCAGAAGAATGAGGTTTCAAGGCCAGAAATAGCTTACAATTATTTTTGAAACTTAGAAACTTAGTTCTATCTCCAAAAAACAAATCAGGAATAGGAATTCTTGGTTCTAACATAGATTTCTGATCAATAGTATCTTGAATTTTTTGTACATTTATAACGAGATTATCCATTGAAGAGCACAGACCCTGAATATCCATGTCCACACCTGTGTCCAGAATCACCCAAATGTCTAGGGGAAAAAAAAAAAGTGAACACAGAGCAGAAGAAAAAAAAAATGATGTCAGAACTTTTTCTTTCCCTCTATTGATAATCATTAGTTGGGCTCCTTGTACTGTTATGTTTGCTAATGACAGGTGTTATGAAGGCAATCCAGAAACACAGTGTGCTTAGCGATCAGAGCGCACACAGTGATCTGACAAATACCCAAAAATACAAGAACGAGCTCTGAGACGTGGAAACTCTGTAGACTGCACACCTGATCCTATCCTAAACACAACTAAAAGCGGCTGTGGATTGCGCCTAACAACTACCTAGGCAACTCGGCACAGCCTAAGAAACTAGCTAGCCTGAAGATAGAAAAATAGGCCTGACTTGCCCCAGAGAAATTCCCCAAAGGAAAAGGCAGCCCCCCACATATAATGACTGTGAGTAAGATGAAAAGACAAAACGTAGGGATGAAATAGATTCAGCAAAGTGGGGCCCGATATTCTAGGACAGAGCGAGGACAGTAAAGCGAACTTTGCAGTCTACAAAAAACCCTAAAGCAAAACCACGCAAAGGGGGCAAAAAAAAACCACCGTGCCGAACTAACGGCACGGCGGTACACCCTTTGCGTCTCAGAGCTTCCAGCAAAACAAAAGACAAGCTGGACAGAAAAAAAGCAACAAAAAAGCAAAAAGCACTTAGCTATACAGAGCAGCAGGTCACAGGAACAATCAGGAGAAGCTCAGATCCAACACTGAAACATTGACAAGGAGCAAGGATAGCAGCATCAGGCGGAGTTAAGTAATGAAGCAGTTAACGAGCTCACCAGAACACCTGAGGGAGGAAGCTCAGAGGCTGCAGTACCACTTGTGACCACAGGAGTGAATTCAGCCACAGAATTCACAACACACCGCCCCTTTTAGGGACTCCACCCCCTTTTGGGCAACTACCCCCTTTTGAGACGCAGCCCCTTTTTGGCCAACCATAATTATTTGGGCATTGCTCCGTTTTTTTGGGACTCCACCCACTTTTTAGGGACACCACCCCACTCTGGGGTACACCCTGTGGACTTCCCACAGTACTCTCAGGCCCCAGTTTGCACAGCACACCAATGTGACTCTGGCCCTTTAAGAGTCTGCACACTCTAAACCAGCAATGTCTTTTTTTTTCTCTCTTTTGCTGCAACTGCACTTCACAAGGCTCTGCACCGCGGACTTCGTGGACCCACCGATCCACAGCAAAACTTCGAAACTCCGCCGAGTTACCGCCAGATGCCTTCAGTCTTCGTGGCCCCACCGAGCCACAGCAAAACTTCGTAACCCCGCCGAGTTACCGCCAGACGCCTTCAGTCTTCGTGGCCCAGCCGAGCCACAGCAAGTCGATCACAGAAGAAGAAAAAAAAGAAATACATGGACTCGCCAGTCCACAGCAAGCACTTGCACATGTGCTTATAGAAAGAAAAACACAGTCTCTCAGTGACCTCTGGTCAGCATAGCACAGACTCCTGTCTGTTACAAAAAAATCACTGATCCCAATCAGCACAATACACGGTTTTCAGACCGTTACCCGCTGGCAACCTACACGGGTTCCTGGACACCTTTTGGTCTCAGAGGTGCCCCAGACACAATGTCTCTTTCTTTGTTTCACACTGACCCAGGTCAGCACAACACGGATCTCCATCCGTTCTCAGCTTTACAGCCCAAACACATTTTCTCACTGATCCCAATCAGCATAACACGGATCTCCATCCGTTACCTGTTGGTGGCAGCCACACAGGTTCCCGGATCCCTCTTCTCCACAGAGGTATCCCATATACAGCAGTTCTCACTGATCCCGGTCAGTATTACTCACGGTTGTCAAGACCGTCCACTCTTCTGGCTCAGACCAGCCATCGCTGCAACATGAGCTCCTTGGATCGCTGCCCGCATTCGAAACACCAATTGTAGGGATTGTACTCGCTCAGGTGCGGCGGATGACACTCTGGAGGCACGTTTCATTAAAAGTTCACAGGTTTATTGCTCCATAAACCACATAGCAACAGGAACAACAGGTAAACAGTCTTACTTCAGACAGTTGAATCCTCAATGTCCATATTAGAGCTCTGCTCTCTCTCAGACCTGTAGGCATACAGGCTGTGCCATGTCCAGCACGTAGGCTCTCCAGCCTAAATATGGTCTCTGTGTGCTGTTCAGGACATCTGTCCCCACTAGGAACCGTCCAACACACAGGCCACTCTGCAGTGTCCAACCAGGACACATGGAAGTCTGTCCACTCTTGCAGACTCCCAAACACACTCTCTTCATGTGTTACACACACACCTCTTTACATAGGTGTAACCACACCCAGGAACCATCACATGATTAGACATGTGGTTCTGACATCACCACAGGTCCTGAAACAAACATAGATAGGCACGGTTATCCCTCTTACCCAGGGGTGAGGTATATTGGTAGCCAGACCCTCCCATCTCTTATAGCTACCCGTAACCCGGACCCAAATATCCTAAACAATTTCTTATTGCTTTATGTGCATTGCAGAAAACACTCCGGGTCACATCACAGCGACAAGCCTTCTCTGTGATACATACCTCCCGTCAACTATCCAACCTTTAGCCACATTACAATATATATATATATATATGTGTGTGTGTGTGTGTGTGTGTGTGTGTGTGTCACTGACATCTATGTATTCTATGTGTATATACAGTATCTATTCTTTCTATTGTATTCTAACCTGTCAGTGTGATTTCACTGTACGAGGCACATGAATTGCCTGCTTTTACAAAGAGATCGGTGTGTACAAATCTGACAGCACTTGCATGGTCTGAGTGCTGTGTGATTTTTTTCTCGCACCCATTCACTTCTATTGCGGGATGCGATCCGATTTCCGATTACAATCGCAGCATGCTACAAGTTTTTTCCAGTCTGATCGTGATCCAATCTGAGCTGGAAAAAACGCAGATGAACACACAAACATAGAATAAAATTGGTCTGAATGCAATCTGATTTTTAATCGGATTGCATTCATCCCATTTCATCGCAAGTGGGAATGAGCCTTTAGCCTGAAGCAATTTCTGTTTTCCTTTTATATGACCTTTATTGAGGGCACAATAAAATGCAAAATTCCATATTTCTAAAGACTATGAATGGTTACTTACCATGAAAAATAAAACAAAATGCTGAGTTATCTTACATAGAAGACCAGCATCCAAATTACGTCACTGCCGCATATAAAGTAAAATGCAGTACGATCTAAAGCAAATATTTAAGTCTAATTAAGTCTAACATTTTTTCTGGCTTTAGCTTCATTTTATGTTTTTTTGGTACCTTTCCTCGTACATTGGCTTTGTAAAGTATTAGTTTATTGCAGGAACATTTATGCATCTTGTACAGATACTTTATGTGGCTAATGGATAAGAATTTTATGTTCTAGGGTTTTGCACATATTGATTGTACTTAATGGATATTTTAAAAAGAATAGCTCAGCTCATAAATTTTTTAACATAATAAAAATATCTTCCTCCATCTTAAAGATTAAAAAACTAGAGAGAATTTTTAGAAATTTCTCGGAGGCAATCATTTCTCGTTTGGAGCTGCTTCTTGTTAAAATTAGTATAATACATTTTCCATGGTAGACTTTTTTTGCTCATTTATCCTCTATTAATTTTAAAGTAAACATTTTAGTATACAAGTCAGAGATTGTAATTTTCTGCGTAAGCAGAGACTGACCTGCCTGTGGCTATTTTTGTGTGCATGTGTGTGAAATAGTATCATTTAATGATGATGATTCCCATGGAATTAAGCCTCAGTGGTGATAGCGAAACCAATCTGTAACTATTAGTAAACTGCTCTAGTGAGGTTAAAAACAAACATAAATGTGCTATTAAAAAAAAGCTACAGCACAATGCAGGAAGCTTCAGATCAACTCAAATGCAATCTGTTGGGAGATTTATGCTACCCAAATCACGGACAATGTTAAAAGGATTGGCCATTACATTTTTACTTTATTCACAAACCTTTAAATGTGCTCGTTTTCTCATTCCAACCCCATTGCAACCTCACTTATATACCATTTTCTTGATTTGTATGACCATTTCTGCCTTTTTTTATTCTTTTTGGTGGCAGTCATATAATACATTTGTTGTTATCTGGTATTTTCTGCGTGAGTTTTAACAGGTGCTGTAGACCAGGGGTCCCCAACTCCAGTCCTCAAGGCCCACCAACATGTCATGTTTTCAGGATTTCCTTAGTCTTGCCCAGGTAATAATTTCATCACCTGTGCAATGCAAAGGAAATCCTGAAAACATGACCTGTTGGTGGGCCTTGAGGACTGGAGTTGGGGACCCCTGCTGTAGACTATTTTCCATGAACATTAGCATAGACTTCAATGTCACATCCATCAAAGGCCGGGGTCAGTACTGAGACAGCTTCTGATGTAAAGTCTCAGGAAGTTAAAAGGAATCTGTCACCAGCTTTATAAACCCTGCCCATGACCTGTACGATCATGTGAACAAGGTTCCTACAAACCCTTAATATCCTCAGAGGTACCCCTTCATACCTCTAAAAATGTGTTTTATACATATCCGGCGCTGCATGTAAATTGCATGGTTCGGTCCACCGGGAGAATCCATTTTGCGATCAGCGCCTTCCTGGTCCCTTCAAACGCCGCCTCTTCTCTCTGGATTTAAGTGGGCAATGTCATCCATACAGTGCTCTGTCTTGCGCCAATGCAATGGAATCAGACTGGCAAAGTGAAGACAAGTCACCAAATCCCTAACTGTTCAACAGAGCAGGATGAGGCCTGCCCTCTAATTCAATTGCACAGGTGCATGACTTCAAGCACTGGGTGGATAATGTAAAGATATCCAGAGAGAAGAGGCGGCGTTTGAAGGGACCAGGGAGGTGCTGATTGCAATCTGGATTTGGCCATCATACCGAACTGCGTAATTTACATGCAGAGCTGGACATGTGCACCTTTGAGTATATAAGATGGTTGAAAGAACCCCGTTCACGTGATCTTAAGGTTGATGGGCAGGGTTGTACGCGAAAAAACTGGTGACAGGTTCCCAAAGAAGAAAGGTAGGATCATGTGATCAGAACCCCAAAAGCAGGAACAGAGCAAGGAAAGTGATTAATCAATGACCTCTTCTGCATCATTCTCTGTCTGCTTTAACACTAGAACGCATACCCATAGAAATCTACACATTCACGCACCTGGGACCTTTTAGGCCTGTTTACAATTATCATGGAATAACTCAAATAAAAATACTTTTCAAAGTTTATTGCAAAGTAAGGATGCATTCCCACTAGCGCAGGGGTCCACCAGGATGGGATTCCGTAATGGATCTGACCTCCTGGTGACCCCAGCTAAGGCTGGCGGATGCATACCTGGGGCCTCGCAGGCCTGCCAAGTTACTTGTTTTCTATTTTCTGTAAAATTACTTTAGTTAGAATTTTGAAACTCTAGGTATTCCTCAGGTATATAGTTGTTAGTATTTTCCAGTTGTTCATATATTTTTATGTTATAGGCATTTCGGTATATCAACCTTTTTTTAGGACTAGCCCATATTCACGCACCTGGGGCCTTTTAGGTTTGTGTGCAAATAACACGGAATAACTCAAATAAAAACACTTTTCAAAATTTATTTTACAATTGCAAGGTAAGGATGCATTCCAACTAGCCCTGGGGTCTGCCAGGAGGGGATCTGTAATGGATCTGACCTCCTGATGACCCCAGCTAAAATCCCGCCATTCTGGCAGCCTTAGCTGGAGTTACCAGGAGGTCAGATCCATTATGGATCCCCTTCTGGCGAACCCCAGCGCTACTGGAAACACAGCCTAAGATGTGTATATTTGAAAACATAATTATGTGCATAAAACAACAAAAAAGTAAGTAAACGGGCACACCAAATATAGGCATTCTTTATGCAATTTTGTTATGAAAACATTTTTTGGTTGTAGCAAACTTGGTGCAGGAATATTTATTTGTAACTTTACATATTCCCCCGACAATTCTCGCATATTATTTTTTCGGCTGAATGTTCCTTGCATACATTTTGTCCGCAAGTAGAACAGAAACGCTCCGATTTTCTTTCCTTCTTTGCTGGACAAATATAGCAGCGCTTTCTTTTTTTTTTTCTCTTTGCCCTGGATGTTCCAGAAAGCGTATTCCACATCGGATCATTTCCTCTGTAATTTGCCTTGATAAGCATATCATGCTGCTTCTCTCCATCACAGTATCATCAAAAGTTCATAACAAAGTTCTGTCAAAAATAGACATCTCTTGTCTTTCCTGTTGGCATGGAATTCTGGATTAGTTTGACAATAAACAATGTAGCTATTGAGGGCTGACACATCAAGGATATTGGAAAAAAGGGCAACAGGCCAACGTTTAGTCTGCCTTTTGCACGAATACTCTCCAATCATTTCGTCCATCTTGTCGACACCTCCTTTTGTCTTATTATAATGCAGCATGATTTCAGTTTTTTTTTCCTGTCATTGGTGTCAATACTTCCATCGTGATGCATTGTACTCAGTAATATCACGGATTTTTCTTTCTTGGCTTTAACCCCTTTCTGCCAGCTGACGGAATAGTACGTCAGCTGGCAGATCCCCTGCTTTGAGGTGGGCTCCGGCGGTGAGCCCACCTCAAAGCCGCAACATGTCAGCTGTTTTGTACAGCTGACATGTGCGCGCAATGAGCGCAAGCGAAATCGCGATCCGCCCGCGCCCATTAACTAGTTAAATGCCGCCGTCAAGCGCTGACAGCGGCATTTAACTAGCGCTCCCGGCCGCGGGGCCGGGACAAGCGCTCCCGGCCGCGCGGCCGGAGGTGCTCTCACTGCTGACCCCCGTCACATGATCGGGGGTCAGCAGTGCATCGCCATAACAACCAGAGGTCTCCTTGAGACCTCTATGGTTGTTGATGGCCGATTGCTTTGAGCGCCACCCTGTGGTCGGCGTTCAAAGCAACCCTGCATTTCTGCTACATAGAGGTGATCTGTACTTCACCTCTATGTAGCAGAGCCGATCGAGTTATGCATGCTTCTAGCCTCCCATGGAGGCTATTGACGCATGCCAAAATTAAAAAAAAAGTGATTAAAAATATAAAAAAAATAAAAAATATATAAAAGTTCAAATCACCCCCCTTTCGCCCCAATCAAAATAAAACAATTTTAAAAAAATCAAACATACACATATTTGGTATCACCGCATTCAGAATCGCCCGATCTATCAATAAAAACAAAGGATTAACCTGACCGCTAAATGACGTAGCGAGAAAAAAAATCAAAACGCCAAAATTACGTTTTTTTGGTCGCCGCGACATTGCATTAAAATGCAATAACGGGCGATCAAAATAACGTATCTACACCAAAATGGTATAATTAAAAACGCAAGCTCGGCACGCAAAAAATAAGCCCTCACCTGACCCCAGATCACGAAAATTGGGGACGCTACGAATATTGGAAAATCGCGCATTTTTTTTTTTTTTTTTTAGCAAAATTTGGAATTTTTTTTCACCACTTAGATAAAAAATAACCTAGACATGTTTGGTGTCTATGAACTCGTAATGACCTGGAGAATCATAATGGCAGGTTAGTTTTAGCATTTAGTGAACCTAGCAAAAAAGCCAAACAAAAAAACAAGTGTGAGATTGCACTTTTTTTGCAATTTCATCACACTTGGAATTTTTTTCCCGTTTTCTGTTACATGGCATGGTAAAATCAATGGTATCGTTCAAAAGTACATCTCGTCCCGCAAAAAATAAGCCCTCACATGGCCATATTGACGGAAAAACAAAAAAAGTTATTGCTCTGGGAAGGAGGGGAGCAAAAAACGAAAATGAAAAAGCGGAAAAAGCTCCGGGGGTGAAGGGGTTAAAAGACACCATTGTTGCTTAATTGCAGAAACTGAATACACTCTCGTAGATTGTTCGCTCTGCATTGTGCTTCATGATTGGAGGAATTTTGCGGCGGTTTGGCCGCATAGTACCAACAAGTGTAAGTTGCTTTTGAAGCAAAAAGTTGGCCATTTCAAAATTGGTAAAGTAATTATCCATTGTAATATTTTTTCATGAATTGAAAATTGGTAGAGCAAGTGTTTTTACTATGTTGGAACATAGGTCTTTCTGGACTGGAGCATCAGCTTCTTTGCCCTTCCAAGATCACATGACCATGTTGTCATGCAGAATCCAAACTCTTCCCAGCAATAGCAGAGTCATAAAAGTTCTTCCCCAGCAACAATACAGAAAAAAAGACTGAGTATCACATGTAAACCTAGTACAGGCCTAAAAGGCCCCAGGTGCGTGAATATGGGGTAGTCACAAGAAAAGGTTGTTATACCGAAATGTCTGTAACATAAAAATATATGAATAACTGGAAATTACTAACAACTATATACCTGAGGAATACCTAGAGTTTCAAAATTCTAACTAAACTAATTTTACAGAAAATAGAAAACAAGTAACCTGGCAGGCCTGCGAGGCCCCAGGTATGCGTTCTAGGGTTAACTACCCCATGTTTTGTGCAACAACCCTCTCCCACCATAGTTCAAAAGCTCCTCCATCTGTCTCCCAGCACAGATTCACCCCCCATTTACATGTAGCCCTTCTCTACTGTTGAACTTGTAGCAGGCTGAGAAGTCAGCCCAGCTCTCCATGAACCAAAACCCTTCCTACACCAATGTCTAAGCCACTTACTTATCCCTCTAAGCTCCCACTGTCTTTCTAGTGATACTCATGGGACTAGCAGTTGTATGAGATTTGTGTAATGCTACCATTCAAATAAAATCACATGCATTAAAATTATTAAATGCACGCACATGACAAAGTTTTCCCTTTGCAATAGTTCTCTACACCAAATGTCTATTTATACTGATGTACCCTGCTAATATTAACATACAGTATATGTGGTTTCCTATGTAATGTCCCATCTAGATTATTGCATAAACCATCTGACTACCAAAATGAGAAGTCCAAAGGACTAATCATGTAACCATAAAGTGATTTTCTACAAATAGATATGCAGGTTTTTATTCATAATGTAATTTAAAGTCGTTTTATGGGATTAATAAAGTTTGCTTTTGTTTTTGCAGAAAAGTGCCATAATATGAAAATTGTTCTACTAATTAATATAATTATGGATTCCATATGGCTTATCATTTGCTCATGCTGTCACCACACTATACATCACTACCCACACAGATATAGAGGAGGTCTATGCACAAATGAACTTCCCTTCCTGAAACGTAAAAAACATGAAAACTGGAAGATGACCAACAATGCTTGTAAACAGTATTACCTTTACAACTTCTTGGGCACAAAACTTCACCAAGAGACATCATAATGACAGATTTTACCCTGAATACTCTTGATAAAAAGTGTTTACATGTGCTATAGGTTAAATACCATCCGAACTGAAGTTATACATGAGCTTAATGATTAATGATGAGTAAAATGGCTAAAGATGAGTGAACCTTTCAATGTTCGGTTCGTCGAATGTCCCAATGTTTGACGAACGGTTCGACAAATGTACCCAAACTACATTAGATTCAATGGGAGGTCAAACCAAACATATATGTAACACGTTAAGAGGTCACAAAAAGCTTACAAAAGGGATAAAATTAGGGACAGACACCATGAAAAGTGGCATCAATTGACCCACAGTAGGAATTTGCTAATGGCACAGAAACAGTCAGCCATGGGCCATGCATGAGGCATAAGGGTCTGGTGCAGCATTTACAGCTTTGAAGTGAAGTTTCAATGAAGACCTGGTGGTTAAAGGAGTGGTGCTTCTTTGCTGGGAGCCCTGATACCTCTTGCAACAGTTCCAATTTTTTTTCCCCCAACCACAATCAGATTTCACAAACCTCAGTTTCAACTAGTACTTTTGGTACTATATTTAAATATAGTAACACAGGCAGTTGAGTGAAAGTAAGTGCAGGCCTGCCTGTCTGGGAGACCTACTTCTTCAGGCAGCACACATGAAGGAGACCCAACTTGGAGGCTCCACATTTCAAAAAAATTTATCGTCACACACCACTAAAGTGGCATCAATGTCCACAGAGCAGAAACAGTATAATTGGCCTCTTATACACCTTCCACTACAGGCAACCAACCAAATGAAGGCCCAACTTGGAGTCTTCACATTTCCAATAATTATTGTCACCTGTGGATAATGTCACTAGTGATCCCTGTATTACCTGTACAGTGACACTATACACTGTATACTATGTACAGAGCTCATGTGAATAATGTTACCAGTGATCACTGTATTATGTGTTCACTGACACTGTACACGGTGTACTATATACAAAGTTTCTGTGCATAATAACACTTAAGATAATATTAGTATTGTGTTTTTTTATTAATGATCAGTATTGTAGTATTTGATAACTATGTGGTGATAATATGTGGTCTGGTCATGGTGTGGCAGTGTTTGAAACTTGTATATGGTATTATTTGGTAACTATGTGGTAGTAGTATATGGTCTGGTCATGGTATGGTGGTATTTGTCCCTTGTATGTGATATTGATATTATTCATTCACTATGTGGTGGTCAAATGTGGCCTGGTCATGGTGTGGCAGTATAAGTTCCTTGTATGTGGTGGTAATATATGGTCTGGTCATAGTGTGGCTGTATTTGTTCCTTGTATGCTGTGGTAATATGTAGTCTGGTCATGGTGTGGTGGTATTTGTTCCTTGTATGTGGTGGTAATATATGATCTGGTCATGGTGTAGCGTTACTTGTTCCTTGTACGTGGTATTAAATGGTCACTCTGTGGTGGTATATGTGGTCTGGTCATGGTGTGGCGATATTTGTGCCTTGTATGTGGTATTATTCAGTTACTATGTGGTGGTAATAGGTGGTCTGCTCATGGTATGACAGTATTTGTCCCTTGTATATGGTATTATTGTTCATTTAAAAAAATGTATATGACACATTCACTTAAAGGAAACCTGTCAGCAGGATTGTGCACAGTAGCGTACAGACAGTGTCAGGTCGCCACCGTTATACTGATCAAAATGATATGTTAATTGAAGAAATCCATCTTGTGGTTGTTTTTAATCTTTATTTTTCAGTTTTTAGTTAATGATATGCTTGTGCCCCTCAGCAGGCATGGAGGGGAGTTCTTTATGTGGTGCTTTGATTAGGTATTCATAATGCAGACTGCTGACAGGTCACTGATCCCTCCGTGACCTGCCTCCTAGTTTGCATATTGAATACCTGTGCACACAGTAAAGAAAAAAAACGCTTCTGCAGGCAGGGGCCAGCCATGGCACCTGTGCTGCAGCATAACCGCATATCTAATGTGTAGTTACTAAATGTGGTTGAGCTTTTCCTGAGGTGAATACCAAAAAAAAAATTTAAATGGTGCCTTTTGTGCCTGCGCAGTAGCAGCTTTCGGTGTACATAGCTGTGATCCGACAGCTGCTACTGCGCAGGCGCCAGCGGTGCCATCTTGCTATAGAAGAAAAAAAAATTCCTCCTCCGCCTGCGCAGTAGCAGTTTTTTTTCCTCACTATGTACAGGTATTCATTATGGAAACTAGAGAGCAGGTCACTTAGGGATCAGTGACCTGCCAGCAGTTGGCATTATGAATACCTAATCAGAGCATCACATAAAGAACCCCCCTCCAATCCCGCCCCATGGCACAAACATATCATTATCTAAAAACTGAAAATAAAGATTAAAAAACAACCACAAAGTTGTATTTCATCAAACAAGGTATCATTTTAATCACTATAACGTCGCCGACCTGACACTGTAGGTTACTGTGCACAATCTTGCTGTCAGGTTTCCTTTAAATAAACATAAATAAAAATATACCTAAAAAGAGGGTAAAGATATTTTAACAAATGTTTAATAGGTTGGTGTAGATTAGGGAGCTGCAAAAACAAGTCTACCTTGTTGTAGTGGTGGCTTAAAAAATCTTTAGGCCAAAACAAAAGTTGATGGCGATGTATGTGATATGGTGTTCGATGGGAACTGTTACTGCTTGTTTGGTTAGGACGTGGTGCAAAAGTGGAGTTTTTCCAAGAGTGGGTGGTGGAACAGTGGAAGGTTCGAAGGTTGGAGGCGGAGCTGGGGTGGAGCCTCAGCGGAGTCTCAAGGGTGCCCAACAATTTTGCCAGTATGAGGAGCTGAAATTCCTAGTGGCAGCCTGTTATGATCTGGTGGCCTTGGAGCAGCATGAGACGTACTCTGGAGAAGGTGGAACCTGTACTGACCGCAGACCCTGAACTTAACAGCGGCACTAGAAGTAGCCGTGGGGGGTACCTAACACTCCCTAGACCCCTCGACACAGCCTAAGAGCTAACTACCCCTAAAGACAGAAACAGGAAACCTATCTTGCCTCAGAGAAAATCCCCAAAGGAAAGACAGCCCCCCACAAATATTGACTGTGAGAGGAGGGGGGGAATAACATACGCAGAAATGAAGTCAGGATTTAGCATAGGAGGCCATACTAGCTAAAAAGAAAGAATAGAACAGAGTACTATGCGGTCAGTATTAAAACACTAGAAAATATCCACCACAGAAAATACA
Source organism: Ranitomeya imitator (assembly GCF_032444005.1). NCBI lineage: Eukaryota > Metazoa > Chordata > Amphibia > Anura > Dendrobatidae > Ranitomeya > Ranitomeya imitator. The sequence goes on from NC_091282.1 coordinate 1,113,611,115, forward strand.
AAACACCACATATGACTAAAGACATGGAGGGTATATCTGCATCTCCAGAGAAATAGCTAGGCTGCAAAAAATCCTTCACAGACTAAGCTGGACAAGACAAAAACATGAAAATGCACAGAACTATAAGGTCCACAGCAGGTGGACAGCAAAAACAAAGCCAGGACTTATCTTTGAAGAAAAGCACAGCAAACAGGAGAGACCAGAAGAGATGTGAATCCTCCAAAAACAATGGACAACTGGCACTGACTAAAGGATCAAGCAAGGCTATATAGCCCAGCCCAAATTGCAAAAAATAGATACACCTGATAAATGCTGCGATCCAACTACCGCAGCACTACCACTCATAACCACCGGAGGGAGCCTAAGAGCAGAATTCACAACAGTACCCCCCCCCCCTTGAGGAGGGGTCACTGAACCCTCACCAGAGCCCCCAGGCCGATCAGGACGAGCCAAATGAAAGGCGCGAACCAAATCGTCAGCATGAACATCGGAGGCAACAACCCAAAAATTATCCTCCTGGCCATAACCCTTCCATTTGACCAGATACTGAAGCCTCCGCCTCGAAAAACGAGAATCCAAAATCTTCTCAACCACATACTCCAACTCCCCATCAATCAACACCGGGGCCGGAGGATCAACAGAGGGAACAACGAGCACTAAATACTTCCGCAACAAAGATCTGTGGAACACATTATGGATGGAAAAAGAAGCTGGAAGGGCTAAACGAAAAGACACTGGATTGATAATCTCAGAAATCCTATAAGGACCAATAAACCGAGGCTTGAACTTAGGGGAAGAAACCTTCATAGGAACATGACGGGAAGACAACCAGACCAAATCCCCAACCCGAAGCCGGGAACCAACACACCGACGACGGTTAGCAAAACGTTGAGCCTCCTCCTGAGACAACACCAAATTGTCCACCACATGAGCCCAAATCTGCTGCAGCCTGTCAACCACAGAATCCACACCAGGACAATCAGAAGGCTCAACTTGCCCTGAAGAAAAACGAGGATGAAAACTAAAATTACAAAAAAAGGCGAAACAAGGTAGCAGAACTAGCCCGATTATTAAGGGCAAACTCGGCCAATGGCAAGAAAGCCACCCAATCATGCTGATCAGCAGACACAAAGCATCTCAAATAAGTTTCCAAACTCTGATTAGTTCGCTCGGTCTGGCTATTTGTCTGAGGATGAAATGCGGAAGAAAAAGACAAATCAATGCCCAGCCTAGCACAAAAGGCCCGCCAAAACCTAGAAACAAACTGGGAACCTCTATCGGACACAATATTCTCTGGAATGCCATGCAAACGAACCACATGCTGAAAAAACAATGGAACCAAATCAGAAGAGGAAGCAATTTAGGCAAAGGTACCAAATGAACCATCTTAGAAAACTGGTCACAAACCACCCAGATAACCGACATCCTCTGGGAAACCGGAAGATCTGAAAGAAAATCCATAGAAATATGCGTCCGAGGTCTCTCAGGGACCGGCAAAGGCAAAAGCAACCCACTAGCGCGGGAACAGCAAGGCTTGGCCCGCTCACAAGTCCCACAGGACTGCACAAAAGAACGCACATCCCACGACAAAGAAGGCCACCAAAAGGACCTACCAACCAAATCTCTGGTACCAAAAATCTCAGGATGGCCAGCCAACACAGAACAATGAACCTCAGAAATCACTTTACTAGTCCATCTATCAGGAACAAACAGTTTCCCCACTGGACAGCGGTCAGGTTTATCAGCCTGAAACTCCTGAAGAACCCGTCGTAAATCAGGGGAGATGGCAGAAAGAATCACCCCTTCCTTCAGAATGCCGACCGGCTCAAGAACCCCAGGGGAATCAGGAAAAAAACTCCTAGAGAGGGCATCCGCCTTAACATTCTTAGTACCAGGAATGTACAAGACCACAAAATCAAAACGGGAGAAAAACAGTGACCATCGAGCCTGTCTAGGATTCAGCCGTTTGGCAGACTCGAGGTAGATTCCTATGATCGGTCAGGACCACAATACGGTGCTTGGCCCCCTCAAGCCAATGTCGCCACTCCTCAAATGCCCACTTCATAGCCAACAACTCCCGATTGCTGACATCATAATTGCGTTCCGAAGGTGAAAACTTCCGAGAAAAGAAGGCACACGGTTTCATCAAGGAACCATCAGAATTCCTCTGAGACAAAACGGCCCCTGCCCCTATCTCAGACGCATCAACCTCAATCTGAAATGGAAGAGAAACATCCGGCTGACGCAACACAGGGGCAGAAGTAAATCGGCGTTTAAGCTCCTGAAAGGCAGAAACAGCCGCAGAGGACCAATTCGTCACATCAGCGCCTTTCTTCATCAAATCGGTTAGAGGTATAACCACACTGGAGAAGTTGGCAATGAAACGACGATAAAAATTAGCAAAGCACAAGAATTTCTGAAGGCTCTTCACAGATGTGGGCTGAATCCAATCATGAATGGCCTGAACTTTAACCGGATCCATTTCTATAGATGCGGGAGAAAAAATGAAGCCCAAAAAAGAAACCTTCTGCACTCCAAAGAGGCACTTTGACCCCTTCACAAATAAAGCATTATTATGGAGGATCTGAAATACCATCCTGACCTGTTTCACATGAGACTCCCAATCATCGAAAAAAATCAAAATATCATCCAAATATACAACCATGAATTTATCAAGATAACTCCGAAAGATATCATGCATGAAGGATTGGAACACAGATGGAGCATTAGAGAGTCCGAATGGCATCACAAGGTATTCAAAATGGCCTTCGGGCGTATTAAATGCAGTTTTCCATTCGTCACCCTGCTTAATACAAATAAGATTATATGCCCCTCGAACGTCAATCCTAGTAAACCAGCTAGCCCCCCTAATCCTAGCAAACAAATCAGTAAGCAAAGGCAAATTGAAATTTGACCGTGATCTTATTCAAGAGGCGATAATCAATACAGGGTCTCAAGGAGCCATCCTTCTTGGCAACAAAAAAAAAACCTGCTCCCAATGGTGAAGAAGATGGCCGAATATGCCTCTTCTCCAAAGACTCCTTAACCCCTTCCCGACCCATGACGCCACGTAGGCGTCATGAAAGTCGGTGCCAATCCGACCCATGACGCCTATGTGGTGTCATGGAAAGATCGCGTCCCTGCAGGCCGGGTGAAAGGGTTAACTCCCATTTCACCCGATCTGCAGGGACAGGGGGAGTGGTAGTTTAGCCCAGGAGGGGTGGCTTCACCCCCTCGTGGCTACGATCGCTCTGATTGGCTGTTGAAAGTGAAACTGCCAATCAGAGCGATTTGTAATATTTCACCCATTATAACGGGTGAAATATTACAATCCAGCCATGGCCGATGCTGCAATATCATCGGCCATGGCTGGAAATACTAGTGTGCCCCCACCCCACCCCACCGATCGCCCCCCCAGCCCCCCGATCTGGCCGGTACACTGCTCCGGCTCCCCTCCGTCCAGTGCTCCGCTCCCCCCCGTGCTCTTGTCCGCTCCCCCTGTGCTCCAATCACCCCCCCTGCACTCCGATCCACCCCCCCGTGCTCCGTTCCACCCCCCCGTGCTCCGTTCCTGCCCCCCCGTGCTCCGTTCCAGCCCCCCGTGCTCCGTTCCACGCCTGCCGCGCTCCGATTCCCCCCCCCCCGTGCTCCAATCCCCCCCCGTGGTCCCCCCCACCCCATCATACTTACCGATCCTGCCGGGGTCCCGTCCGTCTTCTCCTTGGGCGCCGCCATCTTCCAAAATGGCGGGCGCATGCGCAGTGCGCCCGCCGAATCTGCCGGCCGGCAGATTCGTTCCAAAGTGCATTTTGATCACTGAGATAGATTATATCTCAGTGATCAAAATAAAAAAAATAATAAATGACCCCCCCCTTTGTCACCCCCATAGGTAGGGACAATAAAAAAATAAAGAAATTTTTTTTTTCCACTAATGTTAGAATAGGGTTAGGGTTAGGGGTAGGGTTAGGGGTAGGGTTAGGGTTAGGGGTAGGGGTAGGGTTAGGGGTAGGGTTAGCGGTAGGGGTAGGGGTAGGGTTAGGGCTAGGGTTAGGGTTAGGGCTAGGGTTAGGGTTTCGGTATGTGCACACGTATTCTGGTCCTCTGCGGATTTTTCCGCTGCGGATTTGATAAATCCACAGTGCTAAACCGCTGCGGATTTATGGCGGATTTACCGCGTTTTTTCTGCACATTTCACTGCGGTTTTACAATTGCGATTTTCTATTGGAGCAGTTGTAAAACCGCTGCGGAATCCGCACAAAGAAGTGACATGCTGCGGAATGTAAACCGCTGCGTTTCCGTGCAGTTTTTCCGCAGCATGTGTGCAGCGATTTTTGTTTCCCGTAGGTTTACATTGAACTGTAAGCTCATGGGAAACTGCTGCTTTTCCGCAGCATGTGCACATACCTTTAGAATTAGGCCATGTGCACACGGTGCGGATTTGGCTGCGGATTGGCCGCTGCGGATTCGCAGCAGTATTCCATCAGATTTACAGTACCATGTAAACATATGAAAAACCAAATCCGCTGTGCCCATGGTGCGGAAAATACCGCGTGGAAACGCTGCGTTGTATTTTCCGCAGCATGTCAATTCTTTGTGCGGATTCTGCAGCGTTTTACACCTGTTCCTCAATAGGAATCCGCAGGTGAAATCCGCACAAAAAACACTGGAAATCCGCGGAAAACCCGCAGGTAAAACGCAGTGCCTTTTACCCACTGATTTTTCAAAAATGGTGCGGAAATATCTCACACGAATCCGCAACGTGGGCACATAGCCTTAGGGTTAGGGTTGGAATTAGGGTTGTGATTAGGGTTGTGATTAGGGTTATGGCTACAGTTGGGATTAGGGTTAGGGGTGTGGGGGGTTAGTGTTGGAGGTAGAATTGAGGGGTTACCACTGTTTAGGCACATCAGGGGTCTCCAAACGCAACATGGCGCCACCATTGATTCCAGCTAATCTCGTATTCAAAAAGTCAAATGGTGCTCCCTCACTTCCGAGCCCTGACGTGTGCCCAAACAGTGGTTTACCCCCACATATGGGGTACCAGCATACTCAGGATAAACTGCGCAACAATTACTGGGGTCCAATTTCTCCTGTTACCCTTGTGAATCTAAAAAAATGCTTGCTAAAACAAAATTTTTGAGGAAAGAAAAACGATTTTTAATTTTCACGGCTCTGCGTTGTAAACGTCTGTGAAGCACTTGGGGGTTCAAAGTGCTCACCACATATCTAGATAAGTTCCTTGGGGGGTCTAGTTTCTAAAATGGGGTCACTTGTGGGGGGTTTCTATTGTTTAGGCACACCAGGGGCTCTGCAAACGCAATGTGACGCCCGCAGACCATTCCATCAAAGTCTGCATTTCAAAAGTCACTACTTCCCTTCTGAGCCCCGACGTGTGCCCAAACAGTGGTTTACCCCCACACATGGGGTATCAGCGTACTCAGGAGAAACTGGACAACAACTTTTGGGGTCCAATTTCTCCTGTAACCCTTGAAAAAATAAAAAATTCTGGGCTAAATAATTATTTTTGAGGAAAGAAAACGTATTTATTATTTTCACGGCTCTGCATTATAAACTTCTATGAAGCACTTGGGGGTTCAAAGTGCTCACCACACATCTAGATAAGTTCCTTTCGGGGTCTAGTTTCCAAAATGGGGTCACTTGTGGGGGGTTTCTACTGTTAAGCCACATCAGGGGCTCTGCAAACGCAATGTGGCGCCCACAGAGCATTCCATCAAAGTCTGCATTTCAAAACGTCACTACTTCCCTTCTGAGCCCCGACGTGTGCCCAAACAGTGGTTTACCCCCACACATGGGGTATCAGCGTACTCAGGAGAAACTGGACAACAACTTTTGGGGTCCAATTTCTCCTGTAACCCTTGGGAAAATAAAAAATTCTGGGCTAAATAATTATTTTTGAGGAAAGAAAACGTATTTATTATTTTCACGGCTCTGCATTATAAACTTCTATGAAGCACTTGGGGGTTTAAAGTGCTCACCACACATCTAGATAAGTTCCTTTGGGGGTCTAGTTTCCAAAATGGGGTCACTTGTGGGGGGTTTCTACTGTTAAGCCACATCAGGGGCTCTGCAAACGCAACGTGACGCCCACAGAGCATTCCATCAAAGTCTGCATTTCAAATCGTCACTACTTCACTTCCGAGCCCCGGCATGTGCCCAAACACTGATTTACCCCCACATATGGGGTATCAGCGTACTCAGGAGAAACTGGACAACAACTTTTGGGGTCAAATTTCTCCTGTTACCCTTGGGAAAATAAAAAATTGCAGGCTAAAAGATCATTTTTGAGAAAATAATTTTTTATTTTTATTTTCATGGCTCTGCGCTATAAACTTCTGTGAAGCACTTGGGGGTTCAAAGTCCTCACCACACATCTAGATTAGTTCCTTTGGGGGTCTAGTTTCCAAAATGGAGTCATTTCTGGGGGATCTCCAATGTTTTGGCACACAGGGGCTCTCCAAACGTGACATGGTGTCCGCTAATGATTGGAGCTAATTTACCATTTAAAAAGCCAAATGGCGTGCCATCCCTTCCGAGCCCTGCCGTGCGCCCAAACAGTGGTTTACCCCCACATATGGGGTATCAGCCTACTCAGGACAAACTGGACAACAATATTTGGGGTCCAATTTCTCCTATTATCCTTGGCAAAATAGGAAATTTCAGGCTAAAAAATCATTTTTGAGGAAAGAAAAATTATTTTTTATTTTCATGGCTCTGCGTTATAAACTTCTGTGAAGCACCTGGGGGTTTAAAGTGCTCAATATGCATTTAGATAAGTTCCTTGGGGGGTCTAGTTTCCAAAATGGGGTCACTTGTGGGGGAGCTCCAATGTTTAGGCACACAGGGGCTCTCCAAACGCGACATGGTGTCCGCTAACAATTGGAGCTAATTTTCCAGTCAAAAAGTCAAATGGCGCGCCTTCCCTTCCGAGCCCTGCCGAGTGCCCAAACAGTGGTTTACCCCCACATATGAGGTATCGTCGTACTCGGGAGAAATTGCCCAACAAATTTTATGATCCATTTTATCCTACTGCCCATGTGAAAATGAAAAAATTGAGGCGAAAAGAATTTTTTTGTGAAAAAAAAGTACTTTTTCATTTTTACAGATCAATTTGTGAAGCACCTGAGGGTTTAAAGTGCTCACTAGGCATCTAAATAAGTTCCTTGGGGGGTCTAGTTTCCAAAATGGGGTCACTTGTGGGGGAGCGCCAATGTTTAGGCACACAGGAGCTATCCAAACGCGACATGGTGTCCGCTAACGATGGAAATAATTTTTCATTCAAAAAGTCAAATGGCGCTCCTTCCCTTCCGAGCCTTACCATGTGCCCAAACAGTGGTTTACCCCCACATGTGAGGTATTGGTGTACTCAGGAGAAATTGCCCAACACATTTTAGGATCCATTTTATCCTGTTGCCCATGTGAAAATGAAAAAATTGAGGCTAAAAGAATTTTTTTGTGAAAAAAAAGTACTTTTTCATTTTTACGGATCAATTTGTGAAGCACCTGGGGGTTCAAAGTGCTCACTATGCATCTAGATAAGTTCTTTGGGGCGTCTTGTTTCCAAAATGGGGTCACTTGTGGGGGAGCTCCAATTTTTAGGCACACGGGGGCTCTCCAAACGTGACATGGTGTCCGCTAAAGAGTGGAGCCAATTTTTGATTCAAAAAGTCAAATGGCGCTCCTTCCCTTCCAAGCCCTGCCGTGTGCCCAAACAGTGGTTTACCCCCACATATGAGGTATCAGCGTACTCAGGACAAATTGGACAACAACTTTTGTGGTTCAGTTTCTCCTTTTACCATTGGGAAAATAAAAAAATTGTTGCTAAAAGATAATTTTTGTGACTAAATAGTTAAATGTTCATTTTTTCCTTCCATGTTGCTTCTGCTGCTGTGAAGCACCTGAAGGGTTAATAAACTTCTTGAATGTGGTTATGTGTACCTTGAGGGGTGCAGTTTTTAGAATGGTGTCACTTTTGGGTATTTTCAGCCATATAGACCCCTCAAACTGACTTCAAATGTGAGGTGGTCCCTAAAAAAAATGGTTTTGTAAATTTCGTTGTAAAAATGAGAAATCGCTGGTCAAATTTTAACCCTTATAACTTCCTAACAAAAAAAAAATCTAGTTTCCAAAATTGTGCTGATGTAAAGTAAACATGTGGGAAATGTTATTTATTAACTATTTTGTGTCATATAACTCTCTGGTTTAACAGAATAAAAATTCAAAATGTGAAAATTGCGAAATTTTCAAAATTTTCGCCAAATTTCCGTTTTTATCACAAATAAACGCAGAATTTATTGACCTAAATTTACCACTAACGTGAAGCCCAATATGTCACGAAAAAACAATCTCAGAACCGCTAGGATCCGTTGAAGCGTTCCTGAGTTATTACCTCATAAAGGGACACTGGTCAGAATTGCAAAAAACGGCAAGGTCTTTAAGGTCAAAATAGGCTGGGTCATGAAGGGGTTAATATAGCTCCGCATGGCGGCATGTTCTGGCACAGACAGGTTGAAAAGTCGGCCCTTAGGGAACTTACAACCTGGAATCAAGTCAATAGCACAATCACAGTCCCTATGTGGTGGAAGGGAACTGGATTTGGGCTCATCAAATACATCCTGGAAATCTGACAAAAACTCAGGAATTTCAGAAGAGGGGGAAGAGGAAATTGACATCAAAGGAACGTGACCATGAACCCCCTGACAACCCCAACTAGTCACAGACATAGATTTCCAATCCAACACCGGATTATGTAGCTGTAACCATGGAAAACCCAGCACAATATCATCATGCAAATTATGCAACACCAGAAAACGACAATCTTCCTGATGGGCTGGCGCCATGTGCATGGTCAGCTGTGTCCAAAACTGAGGTTTATTTTTAGCCAACGGTGTAGCATCAATGCCCCTTAAAGGAATAAGGTTCTGCAAAGGCTGCAAGGGGAAACCACAATGTCTGGCAAATTCTAAGTCCATTAAGTTCAGAGCGGCGCCTGAATCCACAAATGCCATAACAGAAAATGATGATAATGAGCAGATCAAGGTCACAGATAACAGAAATTTAGGTTGTACAGTACTGATGGTAACAGAACTAGCGATTCTATTAGTACGCTTAGGGCAATCACTAATAATATGAGCAGCATCGCCGCAGTAAAAACACAACCTATTCTGATGCCTGAATCTTTGACGTTCAGCTTTAGACAAAATCCTATCACACTGCATAGGCTCAGGGCTCTGCTCAGAGGACAACGCCACAGTGTGCACAACTCTGCGCTCGCGTAAGCGCCGATCAATCTGAATGGCCAGAGACATACAATCACTCAGACCAGCAGGCGTGGGGAACCCCACCATAACATCTTTAACGGATTCAGAAAGACCCTTTCTGAAAATTGCCGCCAAGGCATCCTCATACCATTTAGTCAGTTGTTATGATCTGGTGGTTTAGGAGCAACATGGGACGAGCTCTGAAGGAAGTGGCATCTGTACTGACCGCAGTCCCTAAGCTCAACACACCACTAGAAGTAGCCGTGGGATGCTCCTGACACTCCCTAGGCACCTCGTCACAGCCTGAGAACTAACTACCCCTAAAGATAGAAACAGGAAAACTATCTTGCCTCAGAGAAAATCCCCAAAGGATAGATAGCCCCCCACAAGTAATGACTGTGAGTGGAGAGGGAAAAGACATACACAGAATGAAACCAGGATGAGCACAGGAGGCCAGTCTAGCTAGATAGATAGGACAGGATGGAATACTGTGCGGTCAGTATAAAACACTACAAAATATCCACACAGAGTTTACAAAAATCTCCACACCTGACTAAAGGTATGGAGGGTAAATCTGCTTCCCAGAGCTTCCAGCTTAACTGAATTAATTCACACTGACAAGCTGGACAAACATAGAAAGCACAGAACGGATAAGTCCACAACCTGTGGACAGAAAAGAGCAAGCAAAGACTTAGCTTTGCTGAACTAGTCAGGATAACAGGGAAATCCAAAGAGATGTGAATCCAACCAGGAACCATTGACAAGTGGCACAAGCTAAAGGAAAGAGCCAGGCATAAATAGCCGAGCAGAATAGACAATCAGTGGAAGCAGCTGCTGACTGCTAAATCCAAGGAGCAGCCATACCACTTAAAACCACCGGAGGGAGCCCAAGAGCAGAACTCACAAAAGTGCCACTTACAACCACCGGAGGGAGCCCAAGAGCGGAATTCACAACAGTCAGTACAGACCATTTTCTAAATTTCTGGCAATACGATTCTGCCGCTTCTTGACCTTGACACAGGTCCAGCAAGATTTTCTCAGCTTGATCCACAGAATTAGGCTCATCATACAATAACCCCAATGCTTGAAAGAAAGAATCAACATTAAGCAAAGCAGGATTGCCAGTTTCCAGGGAAAATGCCCAATCCTGTGGGTAACCACGCAGCAGGGATATCATGATTTTAACCTGCTGAATGGGATCACCAGAAGACCGGGGTCTCAATGCAAAAAACAGTTTACAGTTATTTTTGAAACTCAAAAATTTGGATCTGTCACCAAAGAATAAATCAGGAGTGGGAATCCTAGGTTCTAAGGCAGGAGTCTGAACAATATAATCTGAAATACCCTGTACCCTAGCAGCAAGCTGATCCACACGAGAAACTAACTCCTGAACACTCATGTTATTACTAGGTTCTGCAGCCACCCAGAGATTAAGAGGGAGGAACAGACCAAACAGGCTAAGGAAAAAAAAATGGCTCAATATCTTTCCTCCCTTCTCCTGAGATGCAATTAACTCATTGTGGGCCAGTTGTACTGTTATGATCTGGTGGCCTTGGAGCAGCATGAGACATACTCTGGAGAAGGTGGAACCTGTACTGACCGCAAACCCTGAACTTAACAGCGCAACTAGAAGTAGCCGTGGGGGGTACCTAACACTCCCTAGACCCCTCGACACAGCCTAAGAGCTAACTACCCCTAAAGACAGAAAGAGGAAACCTATCTTGCCTCAGAGAAAATCCCCAAAGGAAAGACAGCCCCCCACAAATATTGACTGTGAGAGGAGAGGGAAATAACATATGCAGAAATGAAATCAGGATTTAGCATAGGAGGCCATACTAGCTAAAAAGAAAGAATAGAACAGAGTACTATGCGGTCAGTATTAAAACACTAGAAAATATCCACCACAGAAAATACAAAACACCACATCTGACTAAAGACATGGAGGGTATATTTGCATCTCCAGAGAAATAGCTAGGCTGCAAAAAAATCCTTCACAGACTAAGCTGGACAAGACAAAAACATGAAAATGCACAGGTGGACAGCAAAAACAAAGCCAGGACTTATCTTTGAAGAAAAGCACAGCAAACAGGAGAGACCAGAAGAGATGTGAATCCTCCAAAAACAATGGACAACTGGCACTGACTAAAGGATCAAGCAAGGCTATATAGCCCAGCCCAAATTGCAAAAAATAGATACACCTGATAAATGCTGCGATCCAACTACCGCAGCACTACCACTCATAACCACCAGAGGGAGCCCAAGAGCAGAATTCACAACAGCAGCCCTGATTGTCACACACCAATAAAATGGCATCAATTTCCACAGAGTAGAAAGAGTATAATGACCATCTGACACTCCTTCGGCCGGTAAATAAATGGCTGCACTCAATTGTACTAATGCAAATGAATGTGTGACACATGAGATGTGAATAGCATAATGGCTTGTGAAATCTATGAAAAAACAAATGAGATGCTTAGCACAAAACTTAGCCAAAAAATGTGAGCCCATCCACCAACGTCAAGGTAAATTCATGAATCAGATGGGTCCCTGACCTGACTGCCTAGTGTGAACACTTACCTCTGGCTAATGTCATGGTAAAGCCTGTATTTATAGGAAGGTTGGAACCTTCGACTGGTGGCAGCCCTGATTGTCATACACCACTAAAATGGCATCAATTTCCACAGAGTAGAAGTACTATAATGACCCTCTGACACCCCTTCGACTACAGGCAATGAACCAGATAGAGGAACAACTTGGATTCTCCACAGTTCCAATAATTAATGTCACATACCACAAAAGTGGCATCAATTTCCACAGAGTAGAAACAGTATAATAGGCTCTCTGACCCACCCTTCCACTACAGGGAACCCACCAGATGGAGACCCAACTTGTATTGTTCAAATTTAAAAAAATTGTTTGCATCAGCAGTAGTAACGTAGCAACAGCATGCATAGAAGCCACGACAAAAGTGGCACAGACTGCAATAACATGAGATCAATGCATAACGCTAAAACCTAGCTTGCCCAGTCTGTTACTGGGGTGAAAAGGTCATTGGAGATCCATGACTTGTTTATTTTGATGAAAGTTAGGTTGTCTACACTTTCAGGGGACAGCAGGATGCACTTATCCATCAGGACACCATTAGCAGCGCTGAAGACACATTCTGAGAGAATGCTGTCTGCCGGGTATGACAAAACATTCAAGACCTGACAAGTGAGCTCACACTGCTCTTCCATTTTTGAAGACCAATATACACAATTCTCCAACTCCCCTGATGGCATTTATATTGAGCTCAAAATACTCTTGCACCATCCTCTCCAGTCATTCACAATGTATCAGACTTGTACTGTGTTCTGCTGGTACCCAGGCTGGTATAAGTAAAAAGTGTGAAATGACCCAGAGAAATTACTTATGCCACTTACACTGCTGCTAATGTTTTTACCATGGTGCTGTAACGAATGGAAATGGAGGCACAGATGGTGAAGTTCACATTCATTTTTATTGAAGTTTAACGTGGAACCTCGGGACCACGGTCTGGGGGGGCTCAAAAGGGAGTGTGACTACGTGAGCCCCAGACACCTGTAGTATGTTCCCTCGAACAGGGTCAGAATTGAATGCCTGGGGGACACGGGTGCTAGCTCCAGTTAGACCCCGAACTCGTGGCAGCTGTCCCAGCGGGACAGGTGCAGAAGCAGGGTTAGCAGAAGACGTGGAGCTAACCAGATGAAACTGGGTGTACGGGTAAGAGCTGGTACCATCGAGTCAGGCTCTGTTTGGAGAGGAGGATGGCTGATTGACGGGACGAGACGGGATTGCGTTGATAGAACAGACATCACCCAGGATAGCTGGGTAGCAGGTAGCTGATGATCTGTGGAGACAGACAGAATAAGCAGAGTACTGGCAGAGTACTTCAGAAACAGAAGCACGTGCTAGCAGGAACCGGAAGTAAGCACCAGTGAATACTTTTTGCTCCGGCACCCTCCCTATGGTGGAGGGCTAGAAATAGTGATCACTAACACGCCATTGGTCAGAAGTACTTTTTAGAAAATGCGCGCTGTCTCTTTAAGAGACCAGGAGTGGGCGCATGCTAGACCTAAGCATTCTGCCCAAGAAACCTGCTGGCTGCTTGCCAGGAAGCAGTTGAGGAGGAGCAGAGGCTGGATCCGGACAGCGTGGTGCCAGCACAGAGCGGGAGTTCCGACGAGGACCCTGCGAAGGTACAGGGGCTGGACCGGGTGTAATATGCGCCTTGACGTTCCTGAGGTTGGAAGCCTAGATCTGTGATGCACACTGTGTGCCTCACTGCTGTCTTGGGGAAAACCACTCTTAAGATTGTCTACAAGCATGTTTCGATACTCCAGCATGCACGCATCCCTTTCCAGGAGGAAAACAGCTGGCAAAATTTATTCTTGCACCATGGATCTAACAGAGTGGCAACCCAGTAGTCAGCATTAATTCTAACACTAAGAAAACAGGCATCATGTTGAGGATAGTGCAGCAAGAAGGAGCTCATGTGTCAGGTGCTTCCATGAGGTCCAAGTCCATGCTGTGTTGGTGGTGGGGTAGCACTCAAGGTTGCTTCCTCCGTCCCCTCCCGCCAACCACAGACAACAGTAAGGGGATCATTATCATCTTCAACTCCTGACTATTGCCCAAATCACCTCTTCCTCCTTGTCCTCCTCAATTTGTTCCTCGGCTCCTGCAACTTCAATAACAGTTTGTCTGGTACCATGAGCCCCCTTGATCACTGTAATCCACAATCCCATGGCACCCACCTGTGCGATGACAGTCTGCAACTTACAGATATTTTTATCTCTTATGCATCCTCCTTTGCTTCCATCTATTCCTCTGGGACCACCACCTCCTCACGCAGACTATTCAAAGTGTGCTCCAGCATGTAGATGACCAGAATAGTGATGCTGATGATGGCATCATCAGTGCTAACCAGAGCACAATGAGATTCCCAGACTAAGCCACGTTATGTGCTGATTCATGCTTGTAGTTGTCAAATTATTGCTAATTTTCACTCTGAGTTGTTTTTTTAATTTGGCAGATAATGTGAGTTGGATCATTCTTTGCAGTCTCAAAAAAGGCCTAGGCTATGCAACCCTTGCAGTCGCTGTGAACTGCAGACTCATGACTGGTGCTGGCCACAGCCAGAGTTGTGTCTGAGGATGCAGTGCTTGTCGTGTTTGCATCACTGCATGTCTGTGAGGGAAGTCGCAACATTATCTCCTCATCTTCCTCCTCTGCTGAGCTACTCAGCAGCATACCTCTGAGTTCACACCAAGTGGGATCTACAACCTCACTGTCATCCTCTCTGTTCTCACACTCCTCACTCTGAGAGTCACCCTCAGAGGTGGCACCTTTATTGCCATTGTTTCCCCCACGTCCAAAACTTTCCATAGCCCAACTGACTGTGCTAAACCTCAGATGGGCCATTCTGAAGAGCTGTTCACACATTTTTTTCCATTGGCATCAGAGGTCTGCTCTGAAGAATCACAGAATGCAGAGGAGGAAAGCATCTGCACAGATGCCCAAACTTTTTTCATGTTGGATCCAGGGCTGGACTAAGTAGGGTCCTAGCGGAATCCAGACCCCTGTCACTGAACATTAACTAATAAGGGTGGAAGTTATCCTGATGAGACTCAGATACCAGAGGTGCACATGGACTATATTGTGGTGTCAGGGCAGGAAGAGGAAGAGGATTGTACTACGTGTGAAGTAAAGGTGGAGGAAGAAGACTAGAGGCCACTTGATGCAGTACTTGCCAACCACTGGAGCACATGCTCTTTCTGAGCCTCATCTACAAGGTGTACCGCAGTGCAGCAGACAAAGAAAGGGAGTCAAGTAGGCCAGCCAGTAACAGATATTGTCAGTGGTCTTTGGATATTATGAAACGGTGTTTGTTCAGTTGAGCTTTCATTCATATTAACACCTAACCCACATACACATCGAACACCAAGCCTATTCCCCCTTCCACCACAACCTCGCTTCCACTTATGTTGTAAGTAGCCTTCCCCTCTTCCCCTCTTGTACCTGCTGTTTCTCAACTTTAGGCGCACAGCTGTCAGTCACCTGTCAATAAATGAACAATCACTATTTATTTTCTTAGTGTGCCTAAACAGCTCTGTTATGCCTAACGATTTTTAAGTGGAAATCTGGCCTTCGATTTGCCACTGAAACACAGTTTTATCACAAACATTTTGGAGTAGCTAATTGCGCCTAGTGGCTGTACCACTATATTAGGCCTAATAATTTTTACGTGGAAATCTGGCCTTCAGATTTGCCACTGAAACACAGTTTTAGCACAAATGATTTGGAATAGCTAATTGGGTCTCGTAGCTGCAACACTATTTTAGGCCTAAAAATTTTTATGTGGAAATCTGGCCTTCTGAATTGCCACAGTAACACAATTTTAGCAGAAACGATTTGAAGTAGATAATTGGGCCTCATGGCTGCTCCACTATATTAGGCATAACAATTTTTATGTGGAAATCTGGCCTTCTGATTTGTCACTGAAACGCAGTTTTAGCACAAACGATTTGAAGTAGCTAATGCTGCTTTCGGAGACTGCTACACAGTTTTTGCACAATTTACTTTGATGCTGGAAGATTGATTTCACACAGGACAAGTTCACTTTCAGCAGCACCAGCACTAGTGCAGGAGCGACCATTCTGCACTGTGACACTGAGTAAATCGCATCAGCAAAACACGATGTCCGCTTTTTATATTGCCAGGGACATGTGACTTCAGTAACTAATCACAGACCTTGTGTCATGACATTTTGGGTGGTTTCTGTGCCCTAATTGGTTACCGGAATCAATACACAAAGTTAAGTGAGAAAAAATATAATAATACGCGCTGCTCTTGTAAACCCTTCGCGACGGGGCAATTTTCTATTTTTTTTTTTTTCGCTTTCTCCTCTACGTCCCAGAGCCATGATCCAGCGTCTCGCTCAGTCTGACTCTGTACAAAGAGTTACTGCTGCTTTTCCTGCTTCTGCCATTGAAGTCAGTGCTGGGCAGCGGCGAGCAGACACTTCTGGGACTAAGTCCTGCTTTTCTCGTTCTGAGCATGCCCAGAGTAAGATCTCTCAGTGGAGATCAAGGGTCACATGTTCAGATACTGCAGCTAAAGCCATTGGTCCTTCAGAAAGGTCCTGTAGGTGCTCAGGCTCTGTCGCAGCCTCTCATTGGTCTTTCTAGGAAGGTCCTGTACGTGCTGCAACTATTTAAGGCTCGCATGGCCGCACGGCCATGCGCTAGTATCTTCCTATGTTATGTGCTTTGCGCCAGTGTGGTCATGTAAGTTTGTGTTCAGGGACCCGGCTGAAATAAGCCCCTAGAATGCTGGCACCTCCGGCGAGGAGATTTTGTGTGTATGTATTCAGGGACCTGGCTGAAATAAGCCCCTAGAATGCTGGCACCTCTGGCGAGGAGTTTTGTGTGCAAGCATGACCACTAACTGCTCTCAGTTGGGTAGTTAGCCTGTGCCTCTGTGAAGTCAAACAGGGCGCAGGGCTTTGATTTCATGGCTACTCTGTGAAATAACAGAGTTAGCACATACTGCCATACAGTTCCGCTGTTTGCTAGCAGCAGGTTCTCCCGGTGGACCCCGGGCTGCGAACGCATCAATTACAATAAAACTTCTATATTTACTCGGTGCGTTCCGCTAGCCCTAACAGAATACTAGCGCCAGGGTCTGGCTAGTAAATGGCGGACATTTAGCAATCCTTGCGGTATATCCAGCAGCTGGAGGGTAGGTTGGCAGCTCTCGAGAGCACAACCTCAGCTGTGGCTGCAGCAACCTTGTCCACTGCCACCCCTGTTCCGACATTATCTTGCCTCCCGCTGCCAGAAAAATTTTCTGGAGATAGTAAATCTTGTAGGGGATTCATGAGTCAGTGCTCTATTTACCTCGAGCTCCTTGCTGCACATTTTCCCACAGAGCGGGCTAAAGTGGGATTTATTGTGTCTCTCTTGTCGGATAGGGTGCTGGAATGGGCTACGCCGCTGTGGGAGCGTGGCGATCATGTGGTGCAGAGTGCTCCGCTGTTCCTGAGCACTTTGAAACAGGTCTTTTTAGGACCTCGAGTCACCCATGACACGGCTCTCCAACTGCTAGTATTAACTAAGGGTGTGTCCTTGGTCAGCCATTTTGCCGTCCACTTCCGTACTTTAGCATCTGAGCTGGAGTGGTCGGATAAAGCCCTTATCCCCATATTTTAGAGTGGGCTGGCTGATCACGTGAAGGACGCTCTGGCCACTAAGGAGATTCCTGCCACACTGGAGGAGTTAATAGCTGTCTCCACTCGTATTGACCTCAGGTTTAACAAGCGGAGGTTAGAGCAAGCCCAGTGTAGGCAGAGGTTTTGGCTGGCTCCCACCTTCGCCAAACCTCTGGAATCTCTGGTCCTGGTCCCTGAGTCACATGAGGCCATGGAAGAGTTATGAGAGGGATCTAAGTCCCCGACCGCTTGTGCACTCAAGGTCTGTCATGTTTGGCAACAGTCAGGACATCTTGCCACCAGATGTCCCCAGAGGTCGAAGAAACGTCAGCGTCTAGTGGTAGTAGGTGGAGGTACACTAGACACGGCGACGTTTGCCTCCAAATTGTACTTTAAGGGGACAATTACTATAGGCTCATCCTCCCACTCGGTAGAGCTCTGCGTGGATTCTGGGGCGGAGGGCAATTTTATGTCTTCTGCCTTCGCCCAATGTCACGCAATACCCCTGGTTATGCTAGCTCAACCAGTAATGGTACAAGTGGTGAATGGGTCGACACTGCCCTCACAGATAACACACCAGACCATCCCTTTTACTCTGTCCATGTCGCCATCCCATCCGGAGATTATATCTCTGCTCATCATTCCTGAGGGAATTGATGAGGTCCAGTTGGGGATACCTTGGCTACGGTACCACTCTCCTCATATCGAGTGGTCCTCAGGCAGAATTCTGGGATGGGGTGAATCTTGTGGGGGTAGGTGTCAGAGGGAGTGCGTTCAGGTTGCTACTATAGAGGTACCCGCAGATCTATCCTCTCTCCCCAAGCAATATTGGTCCTATGCAGATGTGTTCTCTTTCTGTTGTGCTCATGGCAATAGCCGATGCGGACTGTTGCTTCATCACCGTGGACATTGGAGCTTTTGGCCATGGCAACGATTCCAAGACTTTTAAGAACTCTGATATGGGCCGCCGTGTGTATGGCAAAAATTTTAATTTTCCACGGCCACAACCGCTCCCCAACAGTCAAGGTCCACCGATGCCATTTGTTATGGTTGGAGATGAGGCCTTTGAGATGTGTGAAAACCTACAGAAGCCATATTCCAGTCGGGACTTGAACACTAGAAGGATCTTTAACTATAGACTGACCAGGGCCCAAAGAACAGTAGAGTGTACCTTTGGCATTCTAGTCTCAAAATGGCGCATTCTTGCATCAGCCATTAATCTAAAAGTGGAGACAGTCGACGAAGTGGTAAAAGCCTGTGTGGTTCTGCACAATTATATAATGGCAAAGGAGCAACCCAACATTGAACTGGATGAACCAGTTGCACAACCAATGCCCAATTATCAGCATCACCCGCTGCGGTCAACTGCTGAAGTTAGTCACATGCGGGACCAATTTGCGGCCTATTTTAATTCTGATATTGAACGTGTGTAATGGCAGGACAATGTTGTGTAAATGTCCTATTGTAATTTTATCTGTACAAGAAATTTTCTTAAATGTTAATAATATTTCTCATTAATAAACTTTACTTTTGGTTGTGTTGACCGTGTCTGTTGTGAATTCTGTGGTCAAGCTCCCTCCTGTGGTCATGAGTGGTACTTCGGCTGGTTCTGTCTATGAGCTTCCTCTGGTGGATGTGAGTGGGGCTGCGGCTTCTGAGTTTCCTTCCTCAGGTGACGAGGTTAAGTCGTTAGGTGCTGCTCTATTTAACTCCACCTAGTTCTTTGTTCCTGGCCTCCAGTCAATGTTCCAGTATTGGTCTTGCTCTCTCCTGGATCGTTCTTGTGGCCTGTCTGCCCTGCATAAGCTAAGTTTTGCTTGTGTTACTTTTGTTTGCTATATTTTCTGTCCAGCTTGCTATATTGGTTTTTCTTGCTTGCTGGAAGCTCTGAGACGCAGAGGGAGCACCTCCGTACCGTTAGTCGGTGCGGAGGGTCTTTTTGCCCCCTCTGCGTGGTTGTTTGTAGGTTTTTGTGCTGACCACAAAGCTATCTTTCCTATCCTCGGTCTATTCAGTAAGTCGGGCCTCACTTTGCTAAAATCTATTTCATCTCTGTGTTTGTCTTTTCATCTTAACTCACAGTCATTATATGTGGGGGGCTGCCTATTCCTTTGGGGAATTTCTCTGAGGCAAGGTAGGCTTATTTTTCTATCTTCAGGGCTAGCTAGTTTCTCAGGCTGTGCCCGAGGCGCCTAGGTTCTGGTCAGGAGCGCTCCACGGTTACCTTTAGTGTGGTATGATAGGATTAGGGATTGCGGTCAGCAGAGTTCCCACGTCTCAGAGCTTGTCCTTTGTTATTTGTAACTATCAGGTCACTTGTGTGCTCTTAACCACCAGCTCCATTGTGTTTCTGAATCACCAGTTCATAACAGTACTGGAGGCCCAAAGTACTAATGCTTCTCAATAGAGGGAAAAGAGAAGTTCTGAGACCATTTTTTTTTCTTTGCACTGTGTTTTGTCTCTCTTTTCCCCTAGACATTTGGGTGGTTCAGAACACAGGTGTAGTGATGGACATTAAAGGTCTGTCTTTTTGTGTGGATAATCTCACTGCAAGAGTACAAAAAATTCAAGACATTATGGTTCAGAAATCTATGTTAGAACCTAGAATTCCTATTCCTGAGTTATTTTCTGGAGATAGAGCTAAGTTTCTGAATTTCAAAAATAATTGCAAACTGTTTCTGGCTTTGAAACCCCGCTCCTCTGGTGACTCAGTACAACAAGTTAAGATCATTATTTCTTTATTACGTGGCGACCCTCAAGACTGGGCATTTTCCCTTGCACCAGGAGATCCTACATTATGTGATATTGATGCGTTTTTTCTGGCGCTCGGGTTGCTTTATGATGAACCTAATTCAGTGGATCAGGCAGAGAAAATCTTGCTGGCTCTGTGTCAGGGTCAGGATGAGGTAGAGATATATTGTCAGAAGTTTAGGAAGTGGTCTGTGCTCACTCAATGGAATGAATGTGCGCTGGCAGCAATTTTCAGAAAGGGTCTCTCTGAAGCCCTTAAGGATGTCATGGTGGGATTTCCTATGCCTGCTGGTCTGAATGAGTCTATGTCTTTGGCCATTCAGATCGATCGACGCTTACGTGAGCGTAAAACTGTGCACCATTTGGCGGTATTATCTGAGTATGGACCTGAACCTATGCAATGTGATAGGACTTTGACCAGAGCTGAACGGCAAGAACACAGACGTCAGAATGGGCTGTGTTTTTACTGTGGTGATTCCACTCATGCTATCTCTGATTGTCCTAAGCGCACTAAGCGGTTCGCTAGGTCTGCCACCATTGGTACGGTACAGTCGAAATTTCTTTTGTCCGTTACTTTGATCTGCTCTTTGTCGTCCTATTCTGTCATGGCATTTGTGGATTCAGGCGCTGCCCTGAATTTGATGGACTTGGAGTATGCTAGGCGCTGTGGGTTTTTCTTGGAGCCCTTGCAGTATCCTATTCCATTGAGAGGAATTGATGCTACGCCTTTTGCCAAGAATAAGCCTCAGTATTGGATCCAGCTGACCATGTGCATGGCTCCTGCGCATCAGGAGGATATTCGCTTTTTGGTGTTGCATAATCTGCAAGATGTGGTCGTGTTGGGGTTGCCATGGCTACAAGCCCATAACCCAGTATTGGATTGGAAATCAATGTCTGTGTCCAGCTGGGGTTGTCAGGGGGTACATGGTGATGTTCCATTTCTGTCTATTTCATCATCCACCCCTTCTGAGGTCCCAGAGTTCTTGTCGGATTACCGGGATGTATTTGATGAGCCCAAGTCCAGTGCCCTACCTCCGCATAGGGATTGTGATTGTGCTATCGATTTGATTCCTGGTAGTAAGTTTCCTAAAGGTCGACTGTTTAATTTGTCTGTGCCTGAGCACGCCGCTATGCGGAGTTACGTAAAGGAATCCTTGGAGAAGGGTCATATTCGCCCGTCGTCGTCGCTATTGGGAGCAGGGTTCTTTTTTGTGGCCAAGAAGGATGGTTCGCTGAGACCTTGTATTGATTACCGCCTTCTAAATAAAATCACGGTCAAATTTCAGTACCCCTTGCCGCTGCTGTCTGATTTGTTTGCTCGGATTAAGGGGGCTAGTTGGTTCACCAAGATAGATCTTCGTGGTGCGTAAAATCTTGTGCGTATTAAACAGGGCGATGAATGGAAAACAGCATTTAATATGCCCGAGGGCCATTTTGAGTACCTGGTTATGCCATTCGGGCTTTCTAATGCTTCATCAGTGTTTCAGTCCTTTATGCATGACATCTTCCGAGAGTACCTGGATAAATTCCTGATTGTATACTTGGATGATATTTTGGTCTTCTCGGATGATTGGGAGTCTCACGTGAAGCAGGTCAGAATGGTGTTCCAGGTCCTGCGTGCGAATTCTTTGTTTGTGAAGGGGTCAAAGTGTCTCTTTGGTGTTTAGAAGGTTTCATTTTTGGGTTTCATTTTTTCCCCTTCTACTATCGAGATGGACCCTGTTAAAGTTCAGGCCATTTATGATTGGACTCAGCCGACATCTCTGAAGAGTCTGCAAAAGTTCCTGGGCTTTGCTAATTTTTATCGTCGCTTCATCAATACTTTTTCTAGTATTGCTAAACCGTTGACTGATTTAACCAAGAAGGGTGCTGATGTGGTCAATTGGTCTTCTGCTGCTGTGGAAGCTTTTCAAGAGTTGAAGCGTCGTTTTTCTTCTGCCCCTGTGTTGTGCCAACCAGATGTTTCGCTCCCGTTCCAGGTCGAGGTTGATGCTTCTGAGATTGGAGCAGGGGCTGTTTTGTCGCAAAGAAGTTCTGATGGCTCGGTGATGAAACCATGCGCCTTCTTTTCCAGGAAGTTTTCGCCTGCTGAGCGTAATTATGATGTTGGCAATCGAGAGTTGCTGGCCATGAAGTGGGCATTCGAGGAGTGGCGTCATTGGCTTGAAGGAGCTAAGCATCGCGTGGTGGTCTTGACTGATCACAAGAACTTGACTTATCTCGAGTCTGCCAAACGGTTGAATCCTAGACAGGCTCGTTGGTCGCTGTTTTTCTCCCGTTTTGACTTTGTGGTTTCGTACCTTCCGGGCTCTAAAAATGTGAAGGCGGATGCCCTGTCTAGGAGTTTTGTGCCCGACTCTCCGGGTTTGTCTGAGCCGACGGGTATTCTCAAAGAGGGGGTAATTTTGTCTGCCATCTCCCCTGATTTGCGGCGGGTGCTGCAAAAATTTCAGGCTAATAGACCTGACCATTGCCCAGCGGAGAAACTGTCCCTGATAAATGGACGAGTAGAGTAATCTCTGAGGTTCATTGTTCGGTGTTGGCTGGTCATCCTGGAATCTTTGGTACCAGAGATTTGGTGGCTAGATCCTTTTGGTGGCCGTCTCTGTCGCGGGATGTGCGTTCGTTTGTGCAGTCCTGTGGGATTTGTGCTCGGGCTAAGCCCTGCTGTTCTCGTGCCAGTGGGTTGATTTTGCCCTTGCCGGTCCCGAAGAAGCCCTGGACACATATCTCTATGGATTTTATTTCGGATCTCCCCGTCTCTCAAAAAATGTCGGTCATTTGGGTTGTTTGTGATCGCTTCTCTAAGATGGTCCATTTGGTACCCTTGTCTAAATTGCCTTCCTCCTCTGATTTGGTGCCATTGTTCTTCCAGTACGTGGTTCGTTTACATGGCATTCCGGAGAACATCGTTTCTGACAGAGGTTCCCAGTTTGTTTCGAGGTTTTGGCGAGCCTTTTGTGCTAGGATGGGCATTGATTTGTCTTTTTCCTCGGCTTTCCATCCTCAGACAAATGGCCAGACTGAACGAACCAATCAGACCTTGGAAACATATCTGAGATGTTTTGTTTCTGCCGATCAGGATGATTGGGTGTCCTTTTTGCCTTTGGCTGAGTTCGCCCTTAATAATCGGGCCAGCTCGGCTACTTTGGTTTCGCCGTTTTTCTGCAATTCTGGTTTCCATCCTCGTTTCTCTTCAGGGCAGGTTGAGTCTTCTGACTGTCCTGGTGTGGATACTGTGGTGGATAGGTTGCAGCAGATTTGGACTCATGTGGTGGACAATTTGACATTGTCTCAGGAGAAGGCAAAACGTTTCGCTAACCGCAGGCGCTGTGTGGGTCCCCGACTTCGTGTTGGGGATTTGGTTTGGTTGTCATCTCGTTATATTCCTATGAAAGTTTCCTCTCCTAAGTTTAAGCCTCGTTTCATTGGTCCGTATAGGATTTCTGAGGTTCTTAATCCTGTGTCTTTTCGTTTGACCCTTCCAGCTTCTTTTTCCATCCATAACGTATTCCATAGGTCATTGTTGCGGAGATACGTGGCACCTGTGGTTCCATCCGTTGATCCTCCTGCCCCGGTTTTGGTTGAGGGGGAGTTGGAGTATATAGTGTAGAAGATTTTGGATTCTCGTATTTCGAGACGGAAACTCCAGTACCTGGTTAAGTGGAAGGGTTATGGTCAGGAAGATAATTCCTGGGTCTTTGCTTCGGATGTTCATGCTGCCGATCTGGTTCGTGCCTTTCATTTGGCTCATCCTGGTCAGCCTGGGGGCTCTGGTGAGGGTTCGGTGACCCCTCCTCAAGGGGGGGGGGGGAACTGTTGTGAATTCTGTGGTCAACTCCCTCCTGTGGTCATGAGTGGTACTTCGGCTGGTTCTGTCTATGAGCTTCCTCTGGTGGATGTGAGTGGGGCTGCGGCTTCTGAGTTTCCTTCCTCAGGTGACGAGGTTAAGTCGTTAGGTGCTGCTCTATTTAACTCCACCTAGTTCTTTGTTCCTGGCCTCCAGTTAATGTTCCAGTATTGGTCTTGCTCTCTCCTGGATCGTTCTTGTGGCCTGTCTGCCCTGCATAAGCTAAGTTTTGCTTGTGTTACTTTTGTTTGCTATATTTTCTGTCCAGCTTGCTATATTGGTTTTTCTTGCTTGCTGGAAGCTCTGAGACGCAGAGGGAGCACCTCCGTACCGTTAGTCGGTGCGGAGGGTCTTTTTGCCCCCTCTGCGTGGTTGTTTGTAGGTTTTTGTGCTGACCGCAAAGCTATCTTTCCTATCCTTGGTCTATTCAGTAAGTCGGGCCTCACTTTGCTAAAATCTATTTCATCTCTGTGTTTGTCTTTTCATCTTAACTCACAGTCATTATATGTGGGGGGCTGCCTTTTCCTTTGGGGAATTTCTCTGAGGCAAGGTAGGCTTATTTTTCTATCTTCAGGGCTAGCTAGTTTCTCAGGCTGTGCCCGAGGCGCCTAGGTTCTGGTCAGGAGCGCTCCACGGCTACCTTTAGTGTGGTATGATAGGATTAGGGATTGCGGTCAGCAGAGTTCCCACGTCTCAGAGCTTGTCCTTTGTTATTTGTAACTATCAGGTCACTTGTGTGCTCTTAACCACCAGCTCCATTGTGTTTCTGAATCACCAGTTCATAACACGTGTCTCCTATGTATTTCCTCTACAAACCAAGGCTGTCCTAAAACTAGCAGTATTTGGTCTGTATTTAATATCAGTAAAAAAAAAGGGAAGAAGCCAGCACTGCTGATGGTCAGAACGCAATAACTGAAGTGCAATTGCACATAAATTCTAACTGTATTTCAAATATGAGACATTTAGCAAACAATTGATCAATTCTTTGAGCTACCCCGCCACTTCACGGCAATCTCATAATGGGGCAGTCCTAATCTTCGTATTTTATTTACGTTGTGCCATTATGGCTTCCTGAATGTGTATAAAAAAAAAAAAAAAAAAAAAGGACCACATTAAATGCGAACTGCACCTGTGTCTCAGCCTGTCTCACCCTTCATCTTTGGTGCGGGTTTGGCAGTGTGGAAGCCAGATCTGAAATGTCCGCACTGGACCTGATCGGCCTTTACCTGCGCTTGCCTTTCCTGGCACCAGGGGAGTGATTCTGAAAATGCTCCAGGTACAGTTCGCATTTAATGTGGTCCTTTTTTTTTTTTTTTTTTTTTATACATTCAGGAAGCCATAATGGCACAACGTAAATAAAATACGAAGATTAGGACTGCCCCATTATGAGATTGCCGTGAAGTGGCGGGGTAGCTCAAAGAATTGATCAATTGTTTGCTAAATGTCTCATATTTGAAATACAGTTAGAATTTATGTGCAATTGCACTTCAGTTATTGCGTTCTGACCATAAGCAGTGCTGGCTTCTTCCCTTTTTTTTTGCTTTGCATTGGTATGTGGCTGACCACCACTGTTGCCGCGCACGCTGGGTTATGTGCGCCATTCTTTCTGTGTTCACTGTGATTGATAGGCTGCTGTGCACACACACAGCAGCCCTGCCCCGCCTCAGGCTCAAGTTAATTGTGCACCTGTGTCTCAGCCTGTCTCACCCTTCATCTTTGGTGTGGGTTTGGCAGTGTGGAAGCCAGATCTGAAATGTCCGCACTGGACCTGATCGGCCTTTACCTGCGCTTGCCTTTCCTGGCACCAGGGGAGTGATTCTGAAAATGCTCCAGGTACAGTTCGCATTTAATGTGGTCCTTTTTTTTTTTTTTTTTTTTATACATTCAGGAAGCCATAATGGCACAACGTAAATAAAATACGAAGATTAGGACTGCCCCATTATGAGATTGCCGTGAAGTGGCGGGGTAGCTCAAAGAATTGATCGATTGTTTGCTAAATGTCTCATATTTGAAATACAGTTAGAATTTATGTGCAATTGCACTTCAGTTATTGCGTTCTGACCATAAGCAGTGCTGGCTTCTTCCCTTTTTTTTTTTTATTTAATATCAGTATTTGTAATCCAAAACCTGGAGTGGATGATAAAGACAGAGGTGCTAGTTACTATGTTAATATCAAAATTTACCTCTAATTGTTCCACTCCTTGTTTTGGCTTACAAATACTGATATAATTAGAATAGCTGTAATTAGAATAGTGAAGCAGTGACTGATTAAAAAGCCCTGTAGCAGTGGGGGAGGGGTGTCAGTGTGTTCTTGGAAGCAGACAGGGCAGTTGTCTGCAGAGCTCTCTATTTGTGGAGCAAAACAGAGGCTAAAGGAACCAAAGAGACTGACACCCTGCGTCTTGGGCTGTCTTATGTATACCCGGCTGCACTCCAGAGGATAAAGAGTGCAGTGCACTGAGTGAGTACAGAGACTTGTTAACAGCGTGCGGTCACCCAGGGAAACTGGACAGAGGGAAGTTCGGCCTGTGTATTGACTGCATCATATAGCCATGCATTATTAATGGACTGTATGAAGAAGCCGTATACTATATTGACTGTGTGAAGTAACACAATAAAAGAACGTTTTGTTTGAACTTGCTTGTGTCACTGCCATTTCACTGTGTATGGTCCTACTGCTGCATCACAGTTTCCACACCCTGAGCGCTCACTGTGCTAGCGAGATTCTCACCAGATCTGTCCTGAGCATAAGAGAGTACTACAGAATCTATTATAGAGCAGTTGTTATCACAGGACCTGCCAGATCGGCGTCCATGCAAATTAAAGGACCTGAATTCTTTTTATCCCCTTTAAGACATCGGGCATAATAGTACGCTGATGTCTTAAGGTACCGTCACACTTAGCGATGCTGCAAGCGATATAGACAACGAGCTGATCGCTGCAGCGTCGCTGTTTAGGTCGCTGTAGAGATGTCAAACACAGTTACCTCCAGAACGATGCAGGAGCGATCCAGTGACGTAACGGCGACTCACTTATCGCTGTAGCTGGTTGTTAGCAACATGTAAAACATTGCAGGCATCGTTGCTTTTGCTGTCAAACATGACAAATCACGCCGACCTGACGACCAAATAAAGTTCTGGACTTCTAGCTCCGACCAGCGATGGTAGAGCGGGATCCTGATAGCTGCTGTGTGTCAAACACAACGAGATCGCTATCCAGGACGCTGCAACGTCACAGATCGTTGTCGTTCTCATTGTAAAGTTGCTGAGTGTGAAGGTACCTTTACTCTCTCCCTTTGATGCAGTCTGACACATATCAGCTGTTTTGAATAGCTGACATGTGCCTCTAACACCCACAAGTGCACTAGCGATGTTAGAGGAGGGATTTCTAACCTACTCAGGTGTTCTCTGTCTTAGGTACCCAAGCGATGAAGCAATAATCAGAGAGACACACTGCTCATTGTCTTTCCAATTAGTCTCTGTTTAATTGGGGGTAGTCAGGGTGTTC
The DNA here is from genome assembly GCF_032444005.1 of Ranitomeya imitator. Lineage (NCBI taxonomy): Eukaryota > Metazoa > Chordata > Amphibia > Anura > Dendrobatidae > Ranitomeya > Ranitomeya imitator. The sequence continues at coordinate 1,113,638,731 of NC_091282.1, forward strand.
TTTTATAGTATAAGATCAAAGGGAAATGAGGCATTACACAATAATCTTGCAGAAATATGAGTTATACAATGGGTTGTCAAACACATCCTGGGATATGAGATAAATTACATAAGAGAATGTAGGGATACTTCCAGCATGTCAATGTGTTCTAGTTAAAAAGTTAAAATTCTCAAGATAACTTAGCTGAACAAATAGAATTTCTGGGTGGTTACAGACAATATTGAAGACAACAACATGCCTTTGACAATTTCTGGGAATCTAAAAATGACCACCGGCCATATGGATATCGGCATGTAGACAGATGATAACTGGAACAAAGGCCATTCTTACATAATACTATTTTCTTCTGTTTTATCCAGAATAGATATTAACCACTTCTTTCACAACTCCCCTCTTTTTATCATCTTGTCTACCGTGCCCTAGCCAATCCCTTCCTGTTAATCAGGTCTGCAAAATAACCCTACTTCACAAAATACATGGCTTATCCTATGTATATCATGGGATAGCAGTATTGCTGCATATCAATTCAGATTATACTTGTGGATCAGACCTTCTCTTCCTTTTAACCCTATTTCTATCAAGGGATTAATATGAGGGGCTGAAATAGATATATTTTTATGACATCATATAATATAGACATTTTTATTAATATATAATTAGAAAATAGAGTATAGTTTTTATTAGTTAATTCATAGAGTCCATATTGTCAACGAGTCTTTGTAAGTTCTCTGTGGGTTCTTTGCCTTTTATCAGACCATTGGTCTTTGGCAATACATGCAATCCGCCAAATCTACTGAAGTTTGCTTGTTGCAGAATATGTATTCACATTGGAGTGCGGTTATCAAAGTATTCATCACTTGGGTTTGCTTTATTATCAAGGTAACCATCACTTGAGTTTGCCTTATCTCAGAGTCAGTGTCGATTTTAGCTTTATGTTTTCCCTGGAAAACATTTGCAATTAGAACTGAGATTTTTCTTTAAAAGCATAACAAATTACTTTATCATCATTGCAATGATTAGTATCACTAAAATTGCTTAAATTAGGAAATGAATTACACCCGATATCCATTCACTTATTCCTTTGAACAGTTTCAAGGGATTTAACCATGAAAGCCATTCAGAGAGGGATAAATCATTGAGTGAATTAGCTTTTCACACCCTGTCCTTTATCATTTCAGTTTGTTCTATATCACGGGTAACTCTCATTAGCCCAGAAGGATCCATATAGTGGCAACAGGCAGGTCCTACCACCTGACAGAATCCTCCTTGAGAGGCTGTGAGATAATTATATACCATGGAATGCTGATTAATAATAACTATAAGGTGTTTCATGTAGGCTGATTCAACATTTAGAGCATCAAATAAATAATCAGTTATACTATCAAAAATGTCACCTAGTCGATACATACTAACACATATTCATAGATACCTACCTTTAGAAGCTGTATGAAATTAATTTGAGGTAGCTGAAACAGGTACAATGGTCAGGCAGTGCACTTTTTTCCACATTTAAGTATACAAAGATTACGTATCCCTATACGGATCTAGCAGCAGCATAATGGAATTCTGGAGTCACCCAAAATTGCTTTTACCTGACTTACCATTGTGTCCTTAGACTGATGCGCCAGTCCATGAGAAAGGGCACATGCAGCACCCCAGGTAATCACACTTGCTGCAGTGATTTTGCTTTTCCTGGAGGGAGGAGCTGGCCCAGCAACTCATGAAGACCCAGATGACAGCAGTGGCCACCTGGAAAGAATCTCTGGTCCAGAGAATGTTGAACACCTGACTACAACGTCAGTACTCTCCATCCGTGTCCCCAGCCCCGGCGAAGCCTGCACCTTCGACCTTGGTGGAGCAGGAAACCGACGCACTGCAGGAAAGTAAGACACCGACGATGAACCTGGACCTCACGACTGCTTCCCTGATGGAGCTGGAAAGTGGGGCCCAACCAGAAAGCAAGACACCGAACACGGAGACGACCATGCCGCAGCGCCAGGCCCTGCAGCCCGCGGATCAGACACGGCAACCAGACGTCCTGACCCCAGAGGAGGAGGTAAAACAAGACACCGGCACCTGCGAGACAGGTATGTTCACTGCCCTGGTAGCTGAAGACACCTTAGTGGGACCACTAGCACCCCCACCAACTTTAATGCTTAGACAAATAACAACGGCCATAACCTAGAATCGCATGACTGATGTATGTGACTCATTAACTGAGCCAATGACCCCAGTATCATCGCCCCTGAAGGCATGTAGGCCCAAAGAAACAGTACATTGGAGCCACCCTAGTACAGACCTGATGGGATTTCCAATAGAGGCCTTATCAGTAGCAAATGGTGTGCAATTGACTGACAAGGAGGACTATTGTAAACAGCAGATCCTTAACCCCTTCCCGACCTTTGACACAGCGTATGCGTCATGAAAACCCGTGCCAATCCGACCTGTGACACAGCATATGCGTCATGGCCGGATTGGGCTCCTGCAGGCCGGGTGAAAGGGTTAACTCCAATTTCACCCGGCCGTCAGGGACAGGGGGAGTGGTAGTTTAGCCCAGGGGGGGGTGGCTTCACCCCCCCGTGGCTACGATCGCTCTGATTGGCTGTTGAAAGTGAAACTGCCAATCAGAGCGATTTGTAATATTTCACCTAAAAAACTGGTGAAATATTACAATCCAGCCATGGCCGATGCTGCAATATCATCGGCCATGGCTGGAAACACTTTTGTGCCCCCACCCCACCGATCGCCCCCCCAGCCCTCCGATCTGTGGTCCGTTCCCCTCCGTCCTGTGCTCCGCTCCCCCGTCCTCCTGTCTGCTCCCCCCGTGCTCCAATACCACCCCCCGTGCTCCAATCCACCGCCCTTGCACACCGATCCACCCGTCCGCACACCGATCCACCCCCCCGCACACCGATCCACCCGCCCGCACACCGATCCACCCGCCTGCACACCGATCCACCCCCCCGTGCTCCGACGCCCCCCCGTGCCCTGATCTCCCCCCCCTTATACTTACCGAGCCTCCCGGGGTCCGTCCGTCTTCTTTCCTGGGCGCCGCCATGTTCCAAAATGGCGGGCGCATGCGCAGTGCGCCCGCCGAATCTGCCGGCCGGCAGATTCGTTCCAATGTGAATTTTGATCACTGTGATAAAACCTATCGCAGTGATCAAAATAAAAAAACAGTAAATGACCCCCCCCCCTTTGTCCCCCATAGGTAGGGACAATAATAAAATAAAGATTTTTTTTTTTTCACTAAGGTTGGAGTTAGAACTAGGGTTAGGGTTAGGGGTAGGGTTAGGGGTAGGGTTAGGGTTAGGGGTAGGGGTAGGGTTAGGGGTAGGGTTAGGGGTAGGGGTAGGGGTAGGGTTAGGGTTTCGGTATGTGCACACGTATTCTGGTCCTCTGCGGATTTTTCCGCAGCGGATTTATGGCGGATTTACCGCGTTTTTTCTGCACATTTCACTGCGGTTTTACAACTGCGATTTTCTATTGGAGCAGTTGTAAAACCGCTGTGGAATCCGCAGAAAGAAATGACATGCTGCGGAATGTAAACCCCTGTGTTTCCGTGCAGTTTTTCCGCAGCATGTGTACAGCGATTTTTGTTTCCCATAGGTTTACATTGAAATGTAAACTCATGGGAAACTGCTGCGGATCCGCAGCGTTTTCCGCAGCGTATGCACATACCTTTAGAATTAGGCTATGTGCACACGGTGCGGATTTGGCTGCGGATCCGCAGCGGATTGGCCGCTGCGGATTCGCAGCAGTGTTCCATCAGGTTTACAGTACCATGTAAACATATGGAAAACCAAATCCGCTGTGCCCATGGTGCGGAAAATACCGCGCGGAAATGCTGCGTTGTATTTTCTGCAGCATGTCAATTCTTTGTGCGGATTCCGCAGCGTTTTACACCTGATCCTCAATAGGAATCCGCAGGTGAAATCCGCACAAAAAACATTGGAAATCCGCGGTAAATCCGCAGGTAAAACGTAGTGCCTTTTACCCGCGGATTTTTAAAAAATAGTGCGGAAAAATCTCACACGAATCCGCAACGTGGGCACATAGCCTTAGGGTTAGGGTTGGGTTGGAATTAGGGTTGTGGTTAGGGTTAGGGGTGTGTTGGGGTTAGGGTTGTGGTTAGGGGTGTGTTGGGGTTAGGGTTGTGATTAGGGTTACGGCTACAGTTGGGATAAGGGTTAGGGGTGTGTTGGCGTTAGAATTGAGGGGTTTCCACTGTTTAGGCACATCAGGGGGTCTCCAAACGCAACATGGCGCCACCATTGATTCCAGCCAATCTTTTATTCAAAAAGTTAAATGGTGCTCCCTCCCTTCCGAGCCCCGACGTGTGCCCAAACAGTGGTTTACCCCCACATATGGGGTACCAGCATAGTCAGGACAAACTGCGCAACAATTACTGGGGTCCAATTTCTCCTGTTACCCTTGAGAAAATAAAAAATTGCTTGCTAAAACATCATTTTTGAGGAAAGAAAAATGATTTTTTATTTTCACGGCTCTGCGTTGTAAACGTCTGTGAAGCACTTGGGGGTTCAAAGTGCTCACCACATATCTAGATAAGTTCCTTGGGGGGTCTAGCTTCCAAAATGGGGTCACTTGTGGGGGGTTTCTACTGTTTAGGCACACCAGGGGCTCTGCAAACGCAACGTGACGCCCGCAGACCATTCCATCAAAGTCTGCATTTCAAAAGTCACTACTTCCCTTCTGAGCCCTGACGTGTGCCCAAACAGTGGTTTACCCCAACACATGGGGTATCAGCGTACTCAGGAGAAACTGGACAACAACTTTTTGGGTCCAATTTCTCCTGTAACCCTTGGGAAAATAAAAAATTCTGGGCTAAAAATTATTTTTGAGGAAAGAAAACGTATTTATTATTTTCACGGCTCTGCGTTATAAACTTCTGTGAAGCATTTGGGGGTTCAAAGTGCTCACCTCACATCTAGATAAGTTCCTTTCGGGGTCTAGTTTCCAAAATGGGGTCTCTTGTGGGGGGTTTCTACTGTTTAGCCACATCAGGGGCTCTGCAAACGCAACGTGACGCCCGTAGAGCATTCCATCAAAGTCTGCATTTCAAAACTTCACTACTTCACTTCCGAGCCCCGACGTGTGCCCAAACAGTAGTTTACCCCCACATATGGGGTATCACCGTACTCAGGAGAAGCTGGACAACAAATATTGGGGTCAAATTTCTCCTGTTACCCTTGGGAAAATAAAAAATTGCGGGCTAAAAAATCATTTTTGAGAAAAGAAAATTTTTTTTTTGTTTTCATGGCTCTGCGTTATAAACTTCTGTGAAGCACTTGAGGGTTCATAGTGCTCACCACACATCTAGATTAGTTCCTTTGGGGGTCTAGTTTCCAAAATGGGGTCATTTGTGGGGGATCTCCAATGTTTAGGCACACAGGGGCTCTCCAAACGCGACATGGTGTCCGCTAATGATTGGAGCTAATTTTCCATTTAAAAAGCCAAATGGCGTGCCTTTCCTTCCGAGCCCTGCCGTGCGCCCAAACAGTGGTTTACTCCCACATATGGGGTATCTGCGTACTCAAGACAAACTGGACAACAACATTTATGGTCCAATTTCTCCTACTACCGTTGGCAAAATAGGAAATTCCAGGCTAAAAAATCATTTTTGAGGAAAGAAAAATTATTTTTTATTTTCATGGCTCTGCGTTATAAACTTCTGTGAAGCACCTGGGGGTTTAAAGTGCTCAGTATGCATCTAGATAAGTTCCTTGGGGGGGTCTAGTTTCCAAAATGGGGTCACTTGTGGGGGAACTCCAATGCATAGGCACACAGAGGCTCTCCAAACGCGACATGGTGTCCACTAACAATTGGAGCTAATTTTCCATTCAAAAAGTCAAAAGGCGCGCCTTCCCTTCCGAGCCCTGCCGTGTGCCCAAACAGTGGTTTACCCCCACATATGAGGTATCGGCGTACTCGGGAGAAATTGCCCAACAAATTTTAGGATCCATTTTATCCTATTGCTCATGTGAAAATGAAAAAATTGAGGCGAAAAGAAATTTTTTTGTGAAAAAAAAGTACTTTTTCATTTTTACGGATCAATTTGTGAAGCACCTGAGGGTTTAAAGTGCTCACTAGGCATCTAGATAAGTTCCTTGGGGGGGTCCAGTTTCCAAAATGGGGTCACTTGTGGGGGAGCTCCAATGTTTAGGCACACAGGGTCTCTCCAAACGCGACATGGTGTCCGCTAACGATGGAGATAATTTTTCATTCAAAAAGTCAAATGGCGCTCCTTCCCTTCCGAGCCTTACCATGTGCCCAAACAGTGGTTTACCCCCACATGTGAAGTATCGGTGTACTCAGGAGAATTTGCCCAACAAATTTTAGGATCCATTTTATCCTGTTGCCCATGTGAAAATGAAAAAATTGAGGCTAAAATAATTTTTTTGTGAAAAAAAAGTACTTTTTCATTTTTACGGATCAATTTGTGAAGCACCTGGGGCTTTAAAGTGCTCACTATGCATATATATAAGTTCCTTGGGGTGTCTAGCTTCCAAAATGGGGTCACTTGTGGGGGAGCTCCAATTTTTAGGCACACGGGGGCTCTCCAAATGTGACATGGTGTCCGCTAAAGAGTGCAGCCAATTTTTCATTCAAAAAGTCAAATGGCGCTCCTTCCCTTCCAAGCCCTGCCGTGCGCCCAAACAGTGGTTTACCCCCACATATGAAGCATCAGCGTACTCAGGACAAATTGGACAACAACTTTCATGGTTCAGTTTCTCCTTTTACCATTGGGAAAATAAAAAAATTGTTGCTGAAAGATCATTTTTGTAACTAGAAAGTTAAATGTTCATTTTTTCCTACCATGTTGCTTCTGCTGCTGTGAAGCACCTGAAGGGTTAATAAACTTCTTGAATGTGGTTTTGTGCACCTTGAGGGGTGAAGTTTTTAGAATGGTATCACTTTTGGGTATTTTCAGCCATATAGACCTCTCAATCTGACTTCAAATGTGAGGTGGTCCCTAAAAAAAATGGTTTTGTAAATTTCGTTGTAAAAATGAGAAATTGCTGGTCAAATTTTAACCCTTATAACTTCCTAGCAAAAAAAAATTTTGTTTCCAAAATTGTGCTGATGTAAAGTATACAAGTGGGAAATGTTATTTATTAACTATTTTGTGTCACATAACTCTCTGGTTTAACAGAATAAAAATTCAAAATGTGAAAATTGCGAAATTTTCGAAATTTTCGCCAAATTTCCGTTTTTATCACAAATAAACACAGAATTTATTGATCTAAATTTACCACTAACATGAAGCCCAATATGTCACGAAAAAACAATCTCAGAACCGCTAGGATCCATTGAAGCGTTCCTGAGTTATTACCTCATAAAGGGACACTGGTCAGAATTGCAAAAAACGGCAAGGTCTTTAAGGTCAAAATAGGCTGGGTCATGAAGGGGTTAAACTAGAATCGGAGGAGAGGCAACGCCAAATTAAATGGGAGGCCATGGAACAAAAGAACCTGTTAGCCAAAGCCCAATCCCGCACCATTAAACTTGCTGTAGTCTCCTTCAATTTGGACAGAGGATTGGGATTTATAAGGGAACAAATCGGACAAAGGGAACTGTTTGTCAACCTCAGGGATGTGGAATCACACCTCTTAGGAGGACACCCTGATCGTGATTTATAACGTGGTGACAGAGTGACTTATACCCAGCACCACGGAGAAAGGGGATACTATGCCCTTCATGTTAAACGGTGCCATGGACAGCATAATTACACCCGTGTAGCCACTGAAAGTGCAAAACCAGGCTACACAAACCCCAAATGGTGAACAATTTTCAACAGAGTCACCAGTTGTGACACCCATTAATGGACTTCCCCAGTCAGGAAGCTGTACACGCCAGGACCTGCCCTGGAAGAAGCAGAAGTAAAAGACTTTTACCTGTGTGAACTAACTGCTGTATATATGTTGTTTTGATGTTTGTTTCTTTACAGTAAATATGGACAATTGTTCTCCTGGAAACTGCTTTCCCAAATAGTTTGGCACCTGTTCTGGTGCCCCATTTGCTTAGATATTGCCGCGCACTTGAAGTGTGAGCAGAACTGTATGTGTATACCTGTTTTGCTTTACAGGAGCAGAACTGCATGGCACAGAAGAGACCAGGACTGGTCAATGCGCTTTGCGCAAGTGTGTGCACTTACGTTTAATGTTATTTTTGCAACGTTCAAGAATCGTATCTCCCATAAAGGGATGCTTAAGTTTACTTCTTCACCTGTTGACATGCATTTCTCAAAATTGTCTTAACCTTTAATGCCTGATTCTCTTTTCCCAGTCTGTGAGTACTGGTGTTAACTGGGGGGGAGGAGAGTGCAGCACCCCAGGTAATCGGTTGCTGCAGTGATGTGGCTTTTCCTTCGGGGAAGATAATGTCATGCTCTGAGGCAATGGAGTTCTCTTCACCAGGTAAGGCACACACATGCAACACATTCTGAATCCAGGCCAGGAGGGGAAGCTCAGGACCCGGATTCAGGGGCGCTTCCCTAGGCTATGTGGATCCTGACCTGAAGGAGGAGCTAGGTTAGTCTGGGAGAGACACTTAGGAGAAAGGAAGTCTGGAGCAGAGGGGCCGTGCATGCACAGCAAAGTGATGTAGCCCCTTGAAAGAAATAGAGTTGGATAGAGATTGCCAGAGAGGAGCTGGTAACATCAGCTTAGGCGGAGTTGGTAAGAAAGGAGTGCAGCTGAGCAGATGTGGGAGTCTGCAGCTCCTGGCAGAAAGTAGAAGAGAGCAGTGAGAACAGACAGTGGGTCGTGCAGCAGAAGTGTGAGTTGCAGCTCCAGGAGAGGAAGATCACTCGAGGGGTTGAATGTAGTGAGAATCAGCAAGGACATCACATACAACAGTGCAAGTAGGAAAGGCTTACGGACCTCAACTGATAAGGAGCTTCTCCCATTGCCTCTAAGCCGGCCAGACCATAGGACACCTGTGCCTGGTACCCTGGACTGTGGACTACTACATCTTCAATAAACCAGGTAAAGACTTTACAACTTGTGTCCTCCACTTAGTCATTGGCACATACCATCGTTTTGGCCACACACAATAGGACCCCTGGGGACCCAGCTTCACCTGTGGGAAGCGTAACACCCACGCTGCCTCAACATTCCCCAGCGTACCCCTTCAATGCAGCGTTGGTCCCACTACTGACCAAAAATCACAGGTGGCATCACAAATAGGCTTCATCATACCAAACCCCTTCAATTGAGTCCCAGGGCCACGGACCGGGTTGCAGCCACCGTGACATCCCCTTTAAGACCGGACCCGATACCGAGTACCCCACTGCCCTGGTGGGCGACTCACACACATAGTAAAAAATAGTGCCCGAGGCAGGCAGTACTTACTGTCTGCCCTCCTCAGTCAATCCTCTTCTTTAGCACCTGAGTGCTTTTGCCATTCTTATTTTTCCGGAGCAGAGGCCTGATCTTGCAGGAGTAGTTGTAGATCCATTCCCCCTGGACACCTGCACAGTGTATATTTCTGTAGGGAGAGGAAGCAAAGCAGCAGTTTTTGCTGCTATGTCAGCTCGGTTATTACCTTTAGCTTTTCTAGTGCGTTCTTTAGTGTGAGCTTGCACCTTGGCTATAGCAACTTGAAGTTGAGCCACCAAGTCTGCATTTTTAACGGGTTTATCAGAAGAACCACTAAACTTTCTGCTCTTCCATATGGGACCTTAAACATAGAAAATGCTGAATGCGTGGTAATAGTTGGAAATGCTCTACCATTATACATGGCTCAGTTAGTGTTTTCAATTCAGCTTCCTGAGCAGACATCCTAGAAGGTAAAGCTTCACTTTTTACCACCTCATGTTGATCAACTAGTGCACATCCTGTATTAGGTACTTTGTCTTTGCAAAACCGTGACCCATCTACATAAAGCTCTAGATGTCAATGTCGCTGTCAATCTCTGACGGCACATTTAACTCACTGGCACGATCCATTTTTGGATTTGTGGCAGCTCTAGTTCCACTCAGTTTAAAACTTTTTCACTTTTGGACCATCGAGGGTTAATGTCAGGTTTTCCCCGCTGGCTATCTGATGTTACTGCAGTGCTGCTGGGTCAGCTGATGCAGGTGGTGACCACTCCAACCGTCCTTTAAAAGGTCACCTGATGCATCAGCTGACTGTTGGTGATACAGTTTCTTTCTGGACACCAGCCTAGCAGGAGCAGCTCTCTGGTGTCAGCCACGTCTGGTGATTGGAGTCCAGTTGCTGTTTTCATCTGCAGTGTGGAGCTTAGCTTAGCATAAACTAAGTGTGATTTTCTTACCTTTTCCCTTTGGTGTTTCTCACTTTCTCCTGTGTGTATTATCTGCAGAGGTGAGGCTAGTGCTCATTGCCGGCCAGTGCAGTAGCCAGGTCAGTAATAGAAGACTATTAGGGACGAGGTATCCTGACTGCGGCGGGGGGAAGGACCCGCATAGGGCGTTAGATGAGTGCAGGGAAAGTCTCAGGTTTGAGCTCAGGTGGTGTCCATCCCCCATTCCATATGGGTAGGGTCTTCCTCTCACCTTTTCAATCTCTTTGTTTGTGAGTTGTGCCGTCAATTGACCAACCACCCGTTGGGTTGGGTCACACAGTGACACTCGAGTTTCCAAGAAGTGTGCTGGAAATCTGACCTATCATCACATGATCGCTGGTCACTGATGGGTTGGCATGATAACCAGAGGTCTTCAGAGGTTGTCATAGCAAGATTACTATGAGTGCCGCCTGTTGGTCGGCGCTCATAGAAAGTGAGCATTTCTGATCATCGCCTGTATGCAGAAGAGCTGATCGGATTATGGCAGCTTCTAGTTTCCCATGAAGACTATTGAAGCATGTCAAAAGTAAAAAAAAAAAATTTTAAAAATATAAAGAAATAAAAAAATCTAAAAGTTCAAATCACCCCCCTTTCGCCCAATTCAAAATAAAATAATAGAAAAAAAAATCAAACATACACATATTTGGTATCACCACATTCAGAATCGCTCGATGTATCAATATAAAAAATGAAATAACCCGATTGTCAAACGGCGTAATGAGAAAAAAAGTGAAAACGCCAGAATTATGCTTTTTTGGTCGCCGCAACATTGCATTAAAATGCAATCACAGCCGATCGAAAGATCATATCTGGACCAAAATGGTATCTTTAAGAACAGTAGCTTGGCACCCCAAAAATAAGCCCTTACGCAACCCAAGAAACAGTGATAGGCTACGGCTATTGGAAAATTGGATTTATGGAATTATTATCACCACTTAAAAAAGAACCTAGACATGTTTGGTGTCTATGAACTCGCAATGACCTGGAAAATTATAACAGCAGGTCAGTTTTAGCATTTAGTGAACATGGTAAAAAGAAAAAGCCCTCACATGGCCATATTGAACAAAAAAAAAAAAGTTATGGCTCAAGAAAAAAGGGGAGTAAAAAATGAAAATTCATAATCAAAAATACCTCTGGTCATCAAATCATATCAATATTGTTATTATTGTCCATTGAAATACATTAAAGGTAACCTGTCAGCAGATTTTGCCACTATAAGATGTGACCACTGACTTTCAGGGCTTATCTACAGCATTCTATAATGCTGAAGATAATCCCCGTTCTAACCTGGAAGTGAAGAAAAATAAGTTATATTATACTTACCTGGGGGGGCCGTCCTGTGCGGTCGGCCCTCCTGCGTCTTCATCACTCCCTGGCATTGGCGCTCCTGCACCGACGTACTTCTCTTCCCTGCACATGCGCCGCTCCTGTAATGATGAATGCCTGCATGAGATGTTGGCTGGAGAGGATCAGGTCAAAGAGCAGAGTGACCAGTCAATCACTGGCAGAAGACTGATGCTGGGAGAAGAAATTAGCTGGAGAGCTGTAAGTGCAGATCAAACCCCTTATAAAAGAATTTGCCAAAGGATTACGACACAAGGGAAGGCACAGATTTGTAATCAGCATTATATATACCGTATAAACTCGTGTATAAGCCGAAATTTTCAGCACATATTTTTGTGCTGAAAATGCCCCCCTCGGCTTATACACAAGTTATTGTCGATAAAGTTAGCGGGGGGATTGGACCGGTGGAGCACTGCCAGGAGCCGGCGGCTGTGACATCATACTAACCCTCCTCGCGCCGCCTCTGAATGTCCCTGCATCTCCGTTGTCCCAGTGCGCCACCCTTCCTGTGCTGAGTGGTCACATGGTACCGCTCATTACGGTAATGAATATGCATGCCTTTCCACTCCCACTACCTTTATGAGTGGTACCACATGACCGCTGAGCTGCCGCATCAGGGCAACGGAGATGCGGGGACATGCAGCGACGGCGTAAGGAGGGTGAGTATAACGGGGACGACGAGGGGACCCAAGCCAGCCATGCATATAAGGGGAGGATGGGGGAGCCCATCCATGCATACAAGGATGGGATGGGGGATCCCAGCCATGCATACAAGGATGGGACGGGGGAGCCCAGCCATGCATACAATGATGGGACGGAGAGCTCAGCCATGCATACAATGATGGGATGAAGGATCCGAGCCATGCATACAAGATGGAATGGGGGGAAGCCATGCATACAACGAGGGGATCGGGGGAGCCATGCATACAACAGGGGGAGCCCCACAGAGCAGAATAGGATGGGGGAGCCACACATAGCAGGACAGGAATGAGGGGACAATACATACCCAGCTTATAGTTGAGTCAATAAGCTTACCCAATTTTCCGTGGCAAAATTAGGTGCTTTGGCTTATACTCGGGTCGGCTTATACTCGAGTATATATCTTTACCATGCTGATGTTACTTTGGGGTCTAATAACATTCTAAGAGGCACTCTTTAGAATAAAAAAAAATTAAGAATGTGTGTTCAAACATAGAGTGACGTTAACTTTTTTAAAAGTATTTTTATTGCTTTTTATCATCAGCACTATTATTTATCTGTACCTATTCTCAGTGTTATAGATTGGATTAATCACTTCTAGCTGGAAATTCTAATTACTTCCCTCCTTGTGGAAAGTCAAACATGCCAAAAATAACAGACTTGCAATGATATAATACATTCATATCTCATATTATTATACCACGGAAACAAATTTGTGACATTATCATGCATAAACAACTGCTGCAGGATATTGGATGCTTCAAAGACTGAAACTTAATAACATTAAGCCTCATCTCCGCTGGCATTAGAGCACAAACAGCAAGGCCTGAAAAAATACAGCCGTGATTATGAACACGTTAGCACGGGCAATCAGCAGAAGCCTTTAATTCTTGGCCAGAGGTGGAATATTACATCACAGTGAAATTATTAACAAAAAGAGCTATTTGTGTATTCTAAGGACACTCTTGAAATAGAAGACGTAAAAATAGATTCTTCCGAATGTCAGGAGAGATTTCATCTGCATTTCTATTCAAGATAAAATACTGTATAATATAATTCAAATAACCTTGGAGAATACATTGTCATGAAGTTAATTCTCACATTTGAACTAAAGGTTATTGGTAAAGAGGAAACTGGACTCACTTGTCTGACAGCCCATCGGTATTGCATAGATCTAAAGAAATAAAATAAAAATACAAATAATCAATCAAAGCGCAGGTCAAATGTAATGCACAACAGAGAAGCCCTTCAAGGGCAAATTTTAACTTTGACAGATCAAAATAGAGCATATTTCTTTCCCTGCACAGATGTGTTTTAAGGGTATGATAAAAGTCAGAAAGATTTAATGGAAGCACAAGATATAAAAGAGAAAGCATTCTGATTTTTTTTATAGTTTGTCAACAACTTCATCATGGGGAAATAATCCCTTTGAAACATCTTGCAATACTTTTTTATAGATGCAAACAATAAAGTTTGCAAGGAAAAAACTTGATGAAATCACAGATACCAAGTTCAGTATATGGCCGGAGTCACACTAGAGAGGAATACGGACCAGTGTTCCTCTATGGGACAGCTTCCATCTCCGTTTTTTTCCTCGGCCGGTTTCAACGTGAGAGTGAAATCGCAGCATGCGATTGAAACATTTTGCAATACTTTTTTATAGATGCAAACAATAAAGTTTGCAAGGAAAAAAACTTGATGAAATCACAGATACCAAGTTCAGTATATGGCCGGAGTAACACTAGAGAGGAATACGGACCAGTGTTGCTCTATGGGACAGCTTTCATCTCTGTTTTTTTCCTCGGCCGGTTTCAACGTGCGAGTGAAATCGCAGCATGCTGCGATTGTCACTGACACTCAGCCGACTCTCAGCTCACTCGCACCCAGCATATATGTGCGAGTGAGACAACGCACATTACTCGGATATCCTCTGAGTGATGTGCGATATACGCTGGCCCCGGCAATGGAAGAGATGGAGAAAATCATTTCTTCTCCTCCTCCACAGCTGTGCTCCGATACTCTCTGTTCGAGAGGCTCGGAGCACAGACGCATGACACTCGGCTCCTGCTCGCAGCAGATGCCATATGCTCGTCTGACTCCGGCCTATAGGGCAGCTCACATCATCCATTGTTTTCCCGGCCGTATTATACATGCGAGTGAAATCGTGGCATGCTGCGATTTGCACCATATATCGTCCGAGAATCGCCAATGAAAGTCTATGGGTGCGAGAAAAACTCGCACACCACACGTGACATCACATCAGTGTGACATCCGTATGGTATCCGTATGCAATGCGATTTTAACATGAGCTTTTACATAGCAAGAGATGCTGTTGGTAAAAGCTCATGTTAAAATCGAATTGCATACGGATGCCATACGGATGTCACACTGTTACTAGATGCGAAGAAATCACATCCTTGCATTGCAAAAGGATTACATACGGGTCACTGTTCGGGAACATTTGTGCGATTCTCGGCTGTCAAAATCGGACAATTTTTTTTTTCTATACGGCAAGTGTGACTCCAGCCTATTAACCCCTTAAGCCCCGAGGGTGGTTTGTGCGTTAATGACCGGGCAAATTTTTACAATTCTGACCACTGTCCCTTTATGAGGTTATAACTCTGGAACGCTTCAACGGATCCCGGTGATTCTGACACCGTTTTCTCAAGACAGATTGTACTTCATGATAGTGGTAAAATTTATTTGATATTACTTGCGTTTATCTGTGAAAAAAACTGAAATTTGGTGAAAATTTTGAAAATTACACAATTTTCCAACTTTGAATTTTTATGCCCTTAAATCACAGAGATATGTCACACAAAATACTTAATAAGTAACATTTCCCACATGTCTACTTTACATCAGCACAATTTTGGAAACAACTTTTGTTAGGGAGTTATAAGGGTTAAAAGATGACCAGCAATTTCTCATTTTTACAACACCATTTTTTTAGGGACCACATCACATTTAAAGTCATTTTGAGGGGTCTATATGATAGAAAATAATCAAGTGTGACACCATTCTAATAACTGCACCCCTCAAGGTGCTCAAACCTACATTCAAGAAGTTTATTGACCCTTCAGGCGTTTCACAGGAATTTTTGGAATGTTTAAAAAAAATTAACATTTAATTTTTTTTCACAAAAAATGTATTTCAGCTCCAATTTGTTTTATTTTACCAAGGGTAACAGGAGAAAATGGACCCCAAAATTTGTTGTCCAATTTGTCCTGAGTACCCCGAAACCCCATATGTGGGGGTAAACCACTGTTTGGATGCATGGCAGAGCTTGGAAGGGAAGGAGCGCCATTTGACTTTTCAATGCAAAATTGTGTGATTTAATTTAAAAAAAAAAAATATCCACAAAAATTATTTTTAGCCCCCAGTTTTGTATTTTCCCAAGAGTAACAGGAGAAATTGGACCTCAAAAGATGTTGTTAAATTTGTTCTAAGTACGCTGATACCCCATATGTGGGGGGTAGCTACCGTTTGGGCCCATGGCAGAGCTTGGCAGGGAAGGAGCTCCATTTGGAATTCAGACTTATATGGATTGGTCACGTTGCATTTGCAGAGCCCCTAATGTACCTAAACAGTAGAAACCCCACACAATTGAACCCATATTGGAAACTAGACCCCCCAAGGAACTTATCTAGATGTGTGTTAGGAGTCGAGTTCCCGCTTCTGCACAGGGGGAATCTCGAGCCACCTCCGCTGCTGTCTCCCATTCTTGTCCAGCCGCAGTGAAGTCTGCTCAGCAAGGACGTCGGTCCCAGCGTCTTGCTCATTCTCACTCTGTTCTGAGAGTTACTGCTGCTTCTCCAGTCTCTGCTATTAAAGTCTGTGCTGGTCATCAGCGAGCGGACTTCTCTGGGACTAAGTCCTTGTCTGCACGTACTGAGCATGCCCAGCGTAAGGTCTCCCATTGGAGATCGAGGGTCATGTGCTCAGGCTCTGCAGCACATTCCATTGGTCCTTCTTGGCAGGTCCTAGAAGGGCAAAAGTGCTGTGGCCACTTCCTGTGCTGCTGCTATATAAACTGCGCATGACCGCACGGCCATGCGCTAGTATTGTCAAACAATTACTAATGTGTGTATGTTGTGAGTGCAAGTCGTCCTTGGATACCCCTACCCTATAGTATGACTGTTCGCGGAAGGTGTATGGCTGCTACCTAGCGCCCGACTTATCCTACAGCACTAGTCACACATTATAGCGTCCAGTTGCTGTGACCGCCAGTACGGCGCCGTGCACTTCCTCTGTGCTTTCTTTACCCAAGCCTGGGTGGTTAGTGGCGTTCGTCAGTGCGGCACTGCATGCTCTTCTGTTTCATTTCACACCCAGTTGCGGTGTTGCGCCAGCAAGGGTCTAATCGGACTTCAATCCCAGTTGGGGTTGAGTTCGCTGACTACTTGCTCACGCTTTAGGTGCGGTACCGCGGTCCTGTGCCTTAACAGGATTGCATCTTTCACGCTGGGTGAGGTTAACCCACGCGTGTATACTCTAGTGTACCGCCATATAGTCTGCTAATTGCTAGCAGCAGGTTTTCACCTGCACGGTGAACCCCGGACTGCGAACGCATCTATACCATCTGTCTTGGTGCGTTCGGCCAGTCCTAACAATGTGTTGTGAGAACTTTGAACCCCCAAGTGTTTCACTACAGTTAATAACGCTGAGCCGTGAAAATAAAAAATAATTTTTTCCACAAAAATTCCACCCAGTTTTGTATTTTCCCAAGGGTAACAAGAGAATTGGTCCTCAAAAGTTGTTGTCCAACTTGTCCTGAGTACGCTGATACCCTATATGATGGGAAAAACGCCTGTTTGGGTGCACGGGAGAGCTCGAAAGGGAAGGTGCACAGTTTTACTTTTTCAAGGCAGAATTGGCTGGAAATGAGATCGGACGCCATGTCACGTTTGGAGAGCCCTGATGTGCCTAAACAGTGGAAACCCCCAAATCTAACTGAAACCCTAACCCAAACACACCCCTAATCCCAACCACATCCCTACCCCCACCCTAACCACACCCCTAACTCCCACACAACCCTAACCCTAATCCCAACCATAACTCTAACCACACCCCTAACCCTGACACACCCCTAACCCAGGGAGCCCAGGGATTACAGATCATGTCGTAGAAGCATGAACACAACAGGAGACCTGGATACTGTTGCCAACCAATTATTTAATCTGGAAGAGGACTGGAAAATTCCTACGAGATCCAGGCCTTGTTCACTTTCAGAAAAGTAAGCCGGTCAACATTATCGGAGAATAGTCGCATGCGACGGTCTGTTAGTACACCACCTGCGACCTAAAGATGTGTTCCGATAATACACTAGCAGCAGGGCAAGCCAGCACCTCCAATGCATACTGGCTAAGCTCTGGCCATGTATCCAGCTTAGAGACCCAAAACTTGAAGGGGGAAGAGCTGTGTGGGAGAACACTGAGAGAGCAAGACATGTAGTCTGTCACCATCTGACGGAAACGTTGCCTCCTTCTGACTGGAGCCGTCTGTGATGGTGTAGACATTTGTGGCGGGGACACAAAACTTTGCCACATCTGGGACATGCTGGTCTTGCCTTGTGCTGAGGCGCTGCTTCTGCTCCCTCTTTGTGCGGAGCTTCCTCCACTGCCTCGACGCACTGCACTGCTTTGTAAAGCACTAGCAGCACTGCTCTCGGGTGGAATGGAGAACATGATGGAATGCACTAGTGTGTCTTGGTACGCCGCATTTTACGCTCCCGGTTCAACGGTGTTATGAGGCTTTGCAAGTTGTCCCGGTAGCGAGGATCTAGGAGGGTGTACACCCAATAATCAGCCGTGTTGAGAATGTGGGCGATGCGGCAGTCATTTCTCAGGCAATGCAGCATGAAATTAACCATGTGCTGCAGACTTCCAACTGGCCAAGAAACGCTGTCCCCTGCTTGAGGCGTCATCTCTGCCTGCTCTGCATCACCCCACCCTCGCTCTACATACTGACTACTAGAGCATTGTGTACCTCCATTGACTCCTCCTCATCCTCCTCACAAAGTGTCCCCTGCCTAGGCCTTTGTGAGGAACCACGATGCGCAGACTGTCCAGAAGCAGATCGCATTTGTGACTCCTCATCCGCCACCTCTTCCACAACCTCCTCCCTTAGCGCTTGCAGTCTTTTTTCAAGCAAGCAGATAAAGGGGATAGTCATGCTGACTAGTGCATCATCTGCACTCGCCATCCACGTGGAATCATCGAAGGCACACAAAACATGGCAGATGTCCTTCATAGAGGCCCACTCTCTGGTGGTGAAGTGTGAACGACAATCAATCACAGTGAACACAGAAAGAATGGCGCATATAACCCAGTGTGCACGGCAACAGTGGTGGTCAGCCACATACCAATGCAAAGCAAAAAAAGGGGAGAAGCCAGCACTGCTTATGGTCAGAACGCAATAACTGAAGTGCACATGCACACAGAAAGAATGGCGCACATAACCCAGCGTGCGCGGCAACAGTGGTGGTCAGCCACATACCAATTTTATTTGTTTATGGTCTTTCTGTGTTCACTGTGATTGATAGGCTGCTGTGCACACACACAGCAGCCCTGCCTTGCCTCAGGCTCCAGTTAATTGTGCACCTGTGTCTCAGCCTGTCTCACCCTTCAACTTTGGTGCTGGTTTGGCAGTGTGGAAGCCAGATCTGAAATGTCCACACTGGACCTGATCGGCCTTTACCTGCGCTTGCCTTTCCTGGCACCAAGGAAGTGATTCTGAAAATGCTCCAGGTACAGTTCGCATTTAACGTGGTCTTTCTTTTTATACTCTTTATACATTCAGGAGGCCATAATGGCACAACGTAAATAAAATACGTAGAATAGGACTGCCCCATTATGAGAATGCCGTGAAGTGGCGGAGTAGCTCAAAGAATTGATCAATTGTTTGCTAAATGTCTCATATTTGAAATACAGTTAGAATTTATTATGTGCATGTGCACTTCAGTTATTGCGTTCTGACCATAAGCAGTGCTGGCTTCTCCCCTTTTTTTTTTTGCTTTAAACTGGCTTATTGCATTATGGGAACTTCTGATTCTGGTATTTGATATTGTAAAAGTATCGGAACTGAGTATTGGAACTCCGATACCGCGAATATCGGCCGATACCCGATAATGCAGTATCGGAATGCTCAACACTACTGATGATGCTGTATGGCTGCTTGTTTTTTGCCAGACAAGATGACGTTTTCAGCGGTACCATAGTTATTTATATCTGTGTTTTTGATCGTGTGTTATTCCATTTTTTGTTTGGCGGTATGATAATAAAGCGTTATTTTTTGCCTCTTTTTTTTTTCGGTGTTCACTGAAGGGGTAAACTAGTGGGAAAGTTTTATAGGTTGGGTTGTTACGGACGCGCCGATACTAAATATGTGTACTTTTATTGTTTTTTTTAATTTAGATAAAGGAATGTATTTATGGGAACAATATTTTTTTTTCTTTATTTAGGAATTTCTTTTTTTTTTTTTTTTACACATCTAAATTTTTTTTTTTACTTTATAACATTGCCCTGGGGGACATCATGTTATAAGGTCAGATTGCTGATCTGACACTTTGCAATGCACTAGGTCAGATCAGCGATCTAACGTGCACTGTTCCTGGATTACTTGGAAAGCCACCTCCCTGCAGCACCCGGAACTAGCCCTGCGGCCATTTTGGATCCGGGGCCTGCAGGGAGGAGACGCTTGGTACAAGGTGAGCACATTGCCTTGTACCGAGGGTCTCAGGGAAGCACGCAGGGAGCCCCTCCCTCCCCTATGCTTCCCTATGCCCGGAACACTGCGATCATGTTTGATCGCAGTGTGCCGGAGGTTAATGTGCCGGAGGTTAATGTGCCGGGGGCGGTCCGTGACCGCTCCTGGCACATAGTGCCGGATGTCAGCTGACACCCGACCGCGATCGGCCGCACTCCCCCCGTGAGTGCGGCCCATCGCTATGACGTACTATTCTGTCCCTGGGAATTAAGTCCCAGGTCACCTTGATGGGATAGTACATCATATGGGATTAAGGGGTTAAGGATATTCTTTTTTTCTGATGGTTAAACATTAGGGAATAAAAAAGCTGTTTTCCTGAAATAGTAAATGCACATTTATTACTTAAGAAGAGATAATCCGGATGATCTAATGCAGGGGAGGTAAAACTATTTTCAACAGAAAGGGAAGAAAATTGCAATTATTTTTTCCGTAAAATGATTTCGAGTTCATTGTTAGGGCTCGTTCCCACTTGTGGTGTAATTGGAGGCGTGCAATCCGATTAAAAAAATTGGATTGCACTCTGCCAAATGTTAACCTATGGGGCAGCTCACATCTGGTGATTCGGCATGCGACAACAAGCTGTGATTGCATCTATGAATCAGATTGCATGCACCCATATAAGTCTATGGGTACATGTGAAACATCGCACTGCACTTGTATGTCATTGTGCAATTCCCTCGGATAACGGCAATGGAGGAGATGGGGAAATTAATTTCTCCATCTCTTCGGCAGCTGTCCTCTGATTCTCTGATGCGAGAGGTTCGGAACACAGAGCACTGACACTCAGATCACACTCCTAGTTCGTATAGGGAGTGATACGCTAGTGTGTCTCCAACCTAACCTTTATAATCTCAATAATTACAGTGCCCCATAAGAATCACAGCCACAGTGCCCAGGACTGCAGAGCCAGGAATACCTAAATGATCTGTAGACAAACGGCAGACAAAAATACACATGACCCATATTTAGTAGCACCATTTGTAAAGCTGGTACCAAGAATTTCTTTCACTGTATTAAATAGCACTAGTGGTGACTTATTTTTACCCTGTGATTTTGGACCTCAATCTCCTTCCATGAGTGCCGCAGACACTGCTGTCCAATGTACAAACTTATAAAAACGTTGGCACTGTCGAATTCATTGCTAACTTACTCTACAGCCGGAGTACCTAGAGGCTACTGGAGCCAACATTTTTCAATTTTTTGTATAAAACAATTCCATGGCATTCAAGTTTTCTAATAAAGTCTAGCTGAAAAAATTTGGCTTTTTTAGCTTAAAATACATATATTTAGGGTATGTTCCCACGATGAGCTTTTGGTGAGTTTTTTATGTTGCAAATTTTATGCAACATTTCTGCATCTATTAAGTAAATTGGGTTGCTTGTGTTTTTTCATTGCGTTTTTGAGGTTTTTTTACGTGAGTTTTTATTGTGTTTTTGACAATAGCGGTTTTTGTCTTTTCTATGTAAGTCACATTTTAAATAATGCACCGTTGTTTTTGTTACCTCCTGGTATTTGGTTTTCACAAAACTTCATGTGCGGATTACATGCGATCTTAGTACAATTACGCAGCAGAAATGCAGTGAAAACACATTCGTATTTACCTATAGATTTTCTGCATCTAACTCAGTTCTATGGGGAAATTCTACTCATAAAGCTCAGCATACCCACAAACGAAATTGAAATGTTGCGGATTTGAAACGCGCAGCACAGATCAGTTTACGTTGAAAGATACACAGAGGGCATAAGATTTCTATAAATCCCATCCACTTTGCTGGAACTGTAAGACACTGTGTTTTTGATGTAGTGAAAATACGCAGTCAAAAAATCACCAAAAACTCATAGTTGACACACAACGGTAGGCTTTGTTCTGCAATGATTTTTTGGTGACTTTTTTAAGCTATATATTTTTTTTTAAATGCAACCAATTAAAGTAACCTATTTTTAGTTAATGGATATAGGCTTAGTGCAGAAAATCTGCAACAAGAAAAACTCATCAAAAGCTCATCATGGGAACATGGCATTTGGCTTCATTAACACATCCATGTTTAAATATGGACGGTCTGACCGCAGGTCTCCTGAGCGTGACAATTTCTATAAAGCTGTCATGCTCAGGTTAGGAGAACTTCGGCCAGTTTGCGCATTGCAGTCCGATCTCAGACCGATTTGTATGGACATCTGACTGCGCCCTTAATGCTCTAAGGCTGGAGTCACACTCAGAGCAAGACAATACGGGCTGTATATTACGGCCGTAACACGCTGAAAAGCCCCCAAAATAGTGGTCCGTAGCTCCTCCGTAGGCAGGGTGTTTCAGCGTTTTTTGCGCATGGCATCCTCCGTATGTAATCCGTATGGCATCCATACTGCGTGTTTTTCTCGCAGGCTTGCAAAACCAACATAGGGATATACAAGGGATCCATGTATAAAAAAAAATATATACTGTCTATATATATATATATGTCAGTAGACACATATATGTATATACAGTGGGGCAAAAAAGTATTTAGTCAGTCAGCAATAGTGCAAGTACCACCACTTAAAAAGATGAGAGGCGTCTGTAATTTACATCATAGGTAGACCTTAACTATGGGAGACAAACTGAGAAATAAAAATCCAGAAAATCACATTGTCTGTTTTTTTAACATTTTATTTGCATATTATGGTGGAAAATAAGTATTTGGTCAGAAACAAAATTTAAACTCAATACTTTGTAATATATCCTTTGTTGGCAATGACAGAGGTCAAACGTTTTCTGCAAGTCTTCACAAGGTTGCCACACACTGTTGTTGGTATGTTAGCCCATTCCTCCATGCAGATCTCCTCTAGAGCACTGATGTTTTTGGCTTTTCGCTTGGCAACACGGACTTTCAACTCCCTCCAAAGGTTTTCTATAGGGTTGAGATCTGGAGACTGGCTAGGCCACTCCAGGACCTTGAAATGCTTCTTACGAAGCCACTCCTTCATTGCCCTGGCGGTGTGCTTTGGATCATTGTCATGTTGAAAGACCCAGCCACGTTTCATCTTCAATGCCCTTGCTGATGGAAGGAGGTTTGCACTCAAAATCTCACGATACATGGCCCCATTCATTCTTTCATGTACCCGGATCAGTCATCCTGGCCCCTTTGCAGAGAAACAGCCCCAAAGCATGATGTTTCCACCACCATGCTTTACAGTAGGTATGGTGTTTGATGGATGCAACTCAGTATTCTTTTTCCTCCAAACACGACAAGTTGTGTTTCTACCAAACAGTTCCAGTTTGGTTTCATCAGACCATAGGACATTCTCCCAAAACTCCTCTGGATCATCCAAATGCTCTCTAGCAAACTTCAGACGGGCCCGGACATGTACTGGCTTAAGCAGTGGGACACGTCTGGCACGGCAGGATCTGAGTCCATGGTGGCGTAGTGTCTTACTTATGGTAGGCCTTGTTACATTGGTCCCAGCTCTCTGCAGTTCATTCACTAGGTCCCCCCGGGTGGTTCTGGGATTTTTGCTCACCGTTCTTGTGATCATTCTGACCCCACGGGGTGGGATTTTGCATGGAGCCCAAGAGCGAGGGAGATTATCAGTGGTCTTGTATGTCTTCCATTTTCTAATTATTGCTCCCACTGTTGATTTCTTCACTCCAAGCTGGTTGGCTATTGCAGATTCAGTCTTCCCAGCCTGGTGCAGGGCTACAATTTTGTTTCTGGTGTCCTTTGACAGCTCTTTGGTCTTCACCATTGTGGAGTTTGGAGTCAGACTGTTTGAGGGTGTGCACAGGTGTCTTTTTATACTGATAACAAGTTTAAACAGGTGCCATTACTACAGGTAATGAGTGGAGGAAAGAGGAGACTCTTAAAGAAGAAGTTACAGGTCTGTGAGAGCCAGAAATCTTGATTGTTTGTTTCTGACCAAATACTTATTTTCCACCATAATATGCAAATAAATTGTTAAAAAAACAGACAATGTGATTTTCTGGATTTTTTTTTCTCAGTTTGTCTCCCATAGTTGAGGTCTACCTATGATGTAAATTACAGACGCCTCTCATCTTTTTAAGTGGTGGAACTTGCACTATTGCTGACTGACTAAATACTTTTTTGCCCCACTGTATATTATTACTTCATACAGCGCTAGATAGCTTTAAAGCCGGTAATTCAATTGCCGGCTTTTGCTATCTCCTTCCTAAAACCCGACATGATATGAGACCTGGTTTACATACAGTAAACCATCTCATATCACCTTTTTTTTTGCATATTCCACACTACTAATGTTAGTAGTGTGTATATGCAAAATTTGGCCGTTCTAGCTATTTAATTAAAGGGTTAAATTGCGGAAAAAATTGGCGTGGGCTCGCGCGCAATTTTCTCCGCCAGAGTAGTAAAGCCAGTGACTCAGGGCAGATATTAATAGCCTGGAGAGAGTCCATGGTTATTGCCCCACCCCTGGCTAAAAACATCTGCCCCCAGCCAACCCAGAAAAGGCACATCTGGAAGATGCGCCTATTCTGGCACTTGGCCACTCTCTTCCCATTCCCATGTAGCGGTGGGATATGGGGTAATGAAGGGTTAATGTCACCTTGCTATTGTAAGGTGACATTAAGCCAAATTAATAATGGAGAGGCGTCAATTATGACACCTATCCATTATTAATCCAATAGTAGTAAAGGGTTAAAAAATACACAAACACATTATTATAAAGTATTTTAATGAAAAAATAACAAAGGTTGTTGTAATATTTTATTCTACGCTCAATCCACTCACTGAAGACCCTCGATCTGTAATAAAAAAAAAAAAACAACAATATACATACCTTCCGAAGATCTGTAAAGTCCCACGATGTAAATCCATCTGAAGGGGTTAAAATATTTTGCAGCAAGGAGCTCTGCTAATGCAGCGCTGCTCCTTGCTGCAAAACCCCGGAGAATGAAGGTAAAGTAAGTCAATGACCTATATTTACCTTCATTTGCTGTGAGGCGCCCCCTGCTGGTTATTCCTAAATCGTGGGAACTTTCCTAGAAAGCTCCCAGGCTCGAGTTCATAAGAGGTGCCCTCTGCTGGTTGTCCTCATATGAACTCGAGCCTGGGAGCTTTCTAGGAAAGTTCCCATGATCTAGGAACAACCAGCAGAGGGCGCCTCACCGCAAATGAAGGTAAATATAGGTCATTGACCTACTTTACCTTCATTCCCCGGGGTTTTGCAGCCAGAAACAACGCTGCATTAGCAGAGTTCGTGGCTGCAAAATATTTTAACCCCTTCAGATGGATTTACATCGTTGGACGTTACAGATCTGCGGAAGGTATGGATATTGTTGGTTTATTTTTTTTTTTTGTTACAGATCGAGGGTCTTCAGTGATTGGATTGAGCGTAGAATAAAATATTACAACAACCATTGTTTTTATTTCATTAAAATAATTTGTAATAATGTGTTTGTGTTTTTTTTAACCCTTTACTAGTATTGGATTAATAATGGATAGGTGTCATAATTGACGCCTCTCCATTATTAATTTGGCTTAATGTCACCTTACAATAGCAAGGTGGCATTAACCCTTCATTACCCCATATCCCACCGCTACACGGGAATGGGAAGAGAGTGGCCAAGTGCCAGAATAGGCGCATCTTCCAGATGTGCCTTTTCTGGGGTGGCTGGGGGCAGATGTTTTTAGCCAGGGGGGGGGGCAATAACCATGGACCCTCTCCAGGCTATTAATATCTGCCCTGAGTCACTGGCTTTACTACTGTGGCGGAGAAAATAGCGCGGGAGCCCACGCCAATTTTTTCCGCCATTTAATCCTTTAATTTAATAGCTAGAAAGGCCATATTTTGCATATACACACTACTAACATTAGTAGTGTGGAATATGCAAAAAAAAAGGTGATATGAGATGGTTTACTGTATGTAAACCATGTCTCATATCATGTCGGGTTTAGGAAGGAGATAGCAAAAGCCGGCAATCGAATTACCGGCTTTAAAGCTATATAGCGCTCTATGAAGTAATAATATATATACATATATGTGTCTCACTGACATATATATATATATATATATATATATATACCTATTCTATGTGTACACATTTATTCTACCTATTCTATTGTAAGCTGTCAGTGTGATTTTACTGTACACCGCACTGAATTACCGGCTTTTCTCTCTAACACCGCTGCGTATTTCTCGCAAGTCACACTGCTGGTCCGTGTGTAATCCGTATTTTTGGGGCTTCCATAGACTTTCATTGGCTTTTTTTTGCGCAATACGGTGACAAACGCAGCATGCTGCGATTTTCTACGGCCGTAGAAAGCCGTATAATACTGATCAGTAAAATACGGCAGATAGGAGCAGGGGCATAGAGAATAATTGTGCCGTTTGTTTGGCGAGTTTTACGGACGTATTTTCTGCGCTCTTACATCCGTAAAACTCGCTAGTGTGACTCCAGCCTAATTCAACTGACAGCAGATAGACTGCAAAAATATTTTAGTTGTCTGATTCAAGCCTCATATAATTGTTTGCTAACATGTGAGCCCAATTAATTCAACATAAATAACTTTTTTACTTTAATACTTTAGCTTCTCAAATATGTGATGGAACAACCATAATGTTTTTACTGCCAAAATAAGATTGATGATTCAAAATAGTTATTCTCGTCGTAAGTCATATTCAGGGCCAGCTCCAGGTTTTCGAGGGCCCCGGGCGAAAGAGTCTCAGTGGGCCCCCCCCGTTAACACATACCCCGATTTATGATGCACAGATGCGGCAGAGAAATGTATAGTACAATGCCAGATTTCACTTCTTACATGAGTGACAGCTATTGTAAATTCTGCAGTGTATATATACAGGAGGAAAGGTGCTGTGCAGTGTATATATACAGGAGAGGTGCTTTTCTGTTTTGAGTTTTTCTATGAAACAAAGACTTTTCTACATAAACAACGTTGTTTGGTTTTGCGGCCCCAACAGATCTGTGCTACAAAGTAACAGGTGGCTCGGGCATTAATGAGGGACCTGATGCTGAATCCTTTCCACAAACCCTAATGACCCAATTAGTGCCCTGTCATTAGAACCTCATTAAACGCCTCCCTGTCCCGAGCAGTCATGTACAGTATGGGGGGATCCTGCAGCCCACCCCCTGACTGCTCCATACCATACACTGCCCTCTGTCGCGCTCACTATTATCCTGTGCATTTCTCCTTCATCGTTACCCCATGTTACACTTGTCACCCCCCACTACAGAGTAGCAGGGCAGCCAATGTCACCCCCTCCCGGATCCTAATGGCAGCAGGAAATGTCTGCTCCTCTATTGGGTTGGACCCTGATTTAATCAAGGAATAATGTGGATTTGTTGCCGGTGGCTGCAGGGGAAGGGTTAAGTGATGCCATGTCCTTGGTGGGAGCAGTGGCAGCTGCTGGGACCTGGACAGAGACAACCAATGTTGCTGTGACTGCACAGTGTGACCTGGAGGAGAGAAGCTGAGACTCCGGAGCAGAAATCACCCACATGCCAGCACTGGGCAGAGTCCCTCCAGTCACCAGCCTGGGGCCACGGGGCCCCAATGTACAGCCCACAGCTCAGTTTTATCCATGGCAGCAGCTCCCCTTCCTCCTGGCATCTGGTTAACCCCATTTATGCAGGTCGGATTGTTATCTTTAAGGTTCAGCAATAACCTTCATACAGATGGGAAGGGGTTAAGCTTCTTCCTACCCCACTGGTGCAGGTTTGGTGCAGCATGCATGTATTCTGGGTGAGATGGGCGGCTACAGGCTGCACCCCACCAGCTGCTCCTCCAGACATCACCCACATTTTTAGGCAGCGGAGACAGCAGCAGACTGAGCCACAACTGCAACCACTGCTGGATTCCTTTGCACTCACTCAGGTACTAGTAGTACGGAGCTCCAGAATCTGCCTGATAAACTTCAGCACTGTCTGCAGCCACCCAGGGGGGAGAGCAGAGAATGTGCTCTCTCCGCCCACAATGTCACACTGGCTGCCTTCTGTTAACCCCTATGTGTGCCTGCCTGGCTGCACTGACTGAGTGAGAAGATGCTTGTGTCAGAGCTGGCACATAGGGGTTAAGAGAACGCAGCCAGCATGACTTTGTGGGGGGAGAGAGCATGTTATCTCTTGCTCTGCTCTCCCAGCTGTATCTATGACAGCGTGAGTGGCCCCCCCCCTCTCCCCAGGGCCCCGGCATTTGCCCGCTGTGCCGGGTGCTGACGCCGGCCCTGGTCATATTAATCTCATTTACACCAGAGTACATGTGTTTGGTTATAAATCTATGTAGCGCTCTTATAATAATCTTAAGAAAAATTTACAAAAGTTTATAAAAAAGAATGAATATTTAATCTATATAATTTGGCGGCAAATCAAGGGGCCAATGTAACAAATATACATAGAAATGGTAGTCATAAATTGCATGAACATGCTAAACCTCTAAATATATATGACCACACATGTATATAAAAAATGACATATATATAATAAAATATAAAATATTTAGAAGATAAAAGTGGTGATATCAACAAGGTAAAAGTTTTTTCCCAAAAAAGTATGCAAAAAGAAATGTCATGCACAAATAACAGTTTGCAATTGAGTACACAAAATATGTATAATAGGGGCAGTCTAGTGGAAATTATATGATATGATGCCCACCATACAAAAATAAGATTAACACCAGCAAGAGTGAATAAAGTGAACGTAGTGCTTATAAATATATACCACAGAATACGCCGCACACTGTATATCATAGTAGTATCACGCCTAACAATACATTATATACACCACACAGAGGTAAAATTAGCCTGAGCCAAGGTAAGTAAAGTGAGCATGGCACATATGGTAATCACTGTATAAGTGACATATCATATATTATAGCAATGTCATACTTGACAAAAGTAACACAATTAACCTGTGTATGAAGTGTGCATGATGAGTATTTCCTTTTTAAGCTCTGATGGGCCCCTGGAATAAGCCATGGCGAAATGTGTGTGGGGCATTAAAGGGGTAAAATGCTGTCACGGATGTGTCAGAGGCTGCAGACCGTTGGACTGCGCATGTCTTCATCAATGGATATTGATATGGGTAAGAGTAAATAATGGAAACACTAGCTCCCCTATTGCATGGGTTCTATTATTTGGTCACTGACCTATTTAAATTTTGGGACATCCGCATTATTATACCTATGTGGTAGTAGTGAGCTTTCCCCCCTTAACATTGGTTACTGCACTGTCTCTCTCTCTCTCTCTCTATATATATATAGTTTTGTAAGGGGGTTTGTTTGACTGTTTGTATATTCTTTCCCAGATCCAATGTCTGTGATGTGACACTTTCTGCTGGTGCACCTGTATTCCATATTCAAATAGCTCTGCTTTGATACTCATGTTTTAATATATGTGATTGACTGCATGTTACTATTTATCCTTTTTTATTAAAATATATCTTTTTAATCGTATTGCAACTTCTTGTGGTTGATATGCTCCAGTTTTTTGTACCTTCTCTGTCTGCAGAAGGTCTCGATTGTTGGCCACCTCCTCCGGTGCTAATGATCACACCTGGACCTGGGTGTTTATAACTCCCTAGTTCTTGTTGGGAGGTGCGGGTGTTATTTCCATTCCTCCCTTGTGAATGTTTGGAGCTGTAGCAGTCTGCTAGCATCCTCTTAGAGTTTGGAGGGCGTTGGCATTTGTCTCTGAGTCTACTTAAGCTAAGTTTCCCCCTTGTTTCATTTAACCTTGCTGTCTTTAGTGTTGGTGGGAATGACTAGCACTCATTCTCCCCACCCCGCTGAAGGGCTTATCACCAGGGTCTCATAGGGATTAGTTATCCTGCTCAGCGATAGGTGCAGAACCTAGTTAGGGTCTTAAGGCAGACAGGGTTACGTTAGTTCTGCCTAGGGGTCTCCACTCCCTGCTTCCCTGGCGTTGGGCTCCCCTTCCCCTTATCCCTTTGTGTTGCACTTAGTCTGTCTTATACCTTGTGTGACAAATGCATCATGCCCACTTCATACACTGGTTAATTGTGTTACTTTTGTCAAGTATGACACTGCAATAATATATGATGTGTAACTTATACAGTGATTACCATATGCATTATACTCACTTTACTTACCTTCTATATATAGCTTATTTTCTTTATATTTTATGTTATTTTACAATAAGTTATTTTTTATATATGTAACATAGTAACATAGTTAACAAGGCCGAAAAAAGACATTTGTCCATTCAGTTTAGCCTATATTCTGTCAGAATAAATCCCTAGATCTATGTCCTTCTAAAGAACCTAATAACTGTAAGACACAATATTGTTCTGCTCCAGGAAGACATGCAGGCCTCTCTTGAACCTCTTGACTAAGTTCACCATCACCACCTCCTCAGGCAAGGCATTCCAGATTCTTAATGCCCTAACAGTAAAGAATCCTCTTCTATGTTGGTGGAAAAACCTTCTCTCCTCCAGGCGCAGAGAATGCCCCCTTGTGACCATCACCTTCCTTGGTATAAACAGATCCTCAGAGAGATATTTGTATTGTCCCCTTAAATACTTATAAATGGTTATTAGATCGCCCCTCTAATTCATTTCCTTTGTATTTTAGCCAAAAAAATATTTTGTCATATTTGACATTTTAAAAATTACAAAAAGGAAAATTGGTCTATGCAAAAGTTTGGGCACAATTGAATATTTGTGTGCTCAGATAACTTTGACCAAGGTTTCAGACCTTAATTAGCCTGTTAGGGTTATGGCTTGTTCACGATCATGGTTAGGAAAGGCCAGGCGATGCAAAAGTCCCAGCTTTTTAAAAATCTAGTAACCTTGTGTCAATAAACAGCAGCCATGGGTTCTTCTAAACAGCTGCCTAGCTCTCTGAAAATGAACATGGTGGAGGCCCACAAAGCAGGAGAAGGCTGTAAGAAGACAGCAAAGCATTTTCAAGTTGCCCTTTCCTCAGTTTTAAATGTTATTAAGAAATAGCAGTTAACAGGAACAGTGGGGATCAAGATTAGGTCTGGAAGACTAAGCAAAATTTCAGTGAGAGCTGCTCGTTAGATTGCTAGAGAGGCAAATCAGAACCCCCGCACGACTACAAAAGACCTTCAGAAAGATTTAGCAGACTCTGGAGTTGTGGTACATCATACTGTCCAGACAACTGCACAAATATCACCTTCATGGAAGAGTCATCAGAAGGAAACTTCTCCTGCATCCTCACCATAAAATTCAGCATCAGAAGTATGCAAACAAACATCTAACCAAGCCTGACACATTTTGGAAAAAAGTCCTGTGGACCGGAGAGGTTAAAATCGAACTCTTTGGCAATAATGATCAAAAGTATGTATGAAGAAAAAAAGGACACAGAATTTCAGGAAAAGAACATCTCACCAACCATTAAGCCAGGGGGTGGATCAATCATGTTTTGGGGTTCTACTGCTGTCAAAGGCACAGCGAACATTTCACAGGCAGAGGGAAGAATGGATCCAATGAATTTTCAACAAATTCTTGATGCAAACATAACACCATCTATAAAAAAGCAGAAGTTGAAAATAAGATGGCTTCTACAAATGGATAATGATCATAAACAAACTAATTTTCCAAGGAACAATGAGTGAAAATCCCTCAAAAAAGGATTGAAAGACTTGACTGACTACAAAACCACATGTTAACTTTACATCAGAACATTTTTGGAACCAAATTTTTTTTTGTTAGGGAGTTATAAGGGTTAAAAGTTGATCAGCGACTTCTCATTTTTACAACACCATTTTTGTTAGGGACCACATCACATTTTAATTCACTTTGAGGGGTCTATATGATAGAAAATACCCAAAAGTGACACCATTCTAAAAACTGCACCACTCAGGGTGCTCAAAACCACATTCAAGTTTATTAACCCTTCAGGTGCTTCACAGGAATTTTTGGAATGTTTTAAAAAATGAACATTTAACTTTTTTCACAAAAATATTAAATCAGATCCAATTTGTTTTATTTTACCAAGGGTAACAGAAAAAATTGGATATCAAAACTTTTTGTACAATTTGTCGTGATTACACTGATGCCCCATATGTGGGAGTAAACCACTGTTTGGGTGCATGGCAGAGCTCAGAAGGGAAGGAATGCCATTTAACTTTTCAATGCAAAATTGTGTGGAGATCGGATGCCGTGTCGCATTTGGAGAGCCCCTGATGTGACTAAACAATGGAAACCCCCCAAAAGTGACACTATTTTGGAAAGTAAACCCCCTAAGGAACTCATCTAGATGTGTGGTGAGCACTTTGAACCTCCAAGTGCTTCACAGAAGTTTATAATGTAGGGCCGTAAAAATATAAAAATCATATTTTTTCACAAAAATGATTTTTTGCCCCAAATTTTTTATTTTCCCAAGGGTAACAGGAGAAATTCGACCCCATAAGTTGTTGTGCAATTTGTCCTGAGTATGCTGATATCCCATATGTATGGGTAAATCACTTTTTGGGTGCATGGCAGAGCTTGGAAGGGAAGGAGTGCCGTTTGACTTTTCAATGGAAAATTGGGTGGAATTGAGATTGAACGCCATGTCGCGTTTGGAGAGCCCCTGATGTGCCTTAACAGTGGAAAACCTCCACAAGTGACACCATTTTGGAAAGTAGACCCCCTAAGGAACTTATCTAGATTTGTGGTGAGCACTTTGAACTCCCAAGTGCTTCACAGAAGTTTATAATGTAAAGCCGTAAAAATAAAAAATCATATTTTTTTTTCACAAAAATCATATTTCGCCCCCAATTTTTTATTTTCGCAAGGGTAACAAGGGAAATTGGACCTCAAACGTTGTTGCTCAATTTGTCCTGAGTAGAGTTGAGCGACCTTGACCTTTTTAGAGTCGAGCCGGGTTTCGCGAAACCCGACTATCTCAAAAGTCGGGTCGAGTGAAATCGGCCGATTATGACGTAAAGTCGGGATCGACCGAAACACGAAACCCAATGCAAGTCAATGGGGCAGCATAGTCGGCAGTGAGTGGGGGCCAGGAAAACACCTAGAGTGCCCATTTTAATGTCAAAACCATCCATTCTTCTTAATGAAGCTTGTCAAGCGTAATTTACCTTATAATAATTGGAAGGCATTTGAAATTGGGGGTCATTTGGCTAAAGTTGTGGTGGGTAGGGCTGGTTCAAGTAATTAGTGGGCCCAGGAAATCTGGACCACGTCACGGCAGTGGAGCAGGGAGAGGTAAGTATTTCAACTTTGCAAGTGCTGTGAACCTGAGCAAGCAGGGGGGGCCCACTCGTTGGCATTGGCACTGGCACAGGGCCCCTCAAAGTACAGCGGTGTGTTTGCACGGCGGGGGCGCCTCCCACCGGCAGCAACACTTTTGCGTACTATGAGAGGCCCTGTGCCAGTGACGTCGCCAACTAGTATTCCTCCCCCCACCTGATGAAGGAACCTGCACTTTCATCTGCACCTTCCTCTTTGTCCCCGTGTAAGGTGGTATGGTATGCGGGAAGAGCAACCTGACTTTCAGCAGGGTCACAATGTTGTTGTGTAGCGTGCACGGGGAATGTTGCGTTATGGGTCAATGTACCAGCAGACTCATCTATCACTGGCTGGGCAATGGGCAGGATGAGGAGGAAACACAGATATAGGCCCAAATAATAAAGTGGGCTAAATGCAGTTCAAAATTGGTAACACAGGAATAACCAGGGGGCATTGCAGTGGAGGACAACTGGAATGAGAGGCTGACACAGAGAGTAGGCCCAAATCAGTAAGTAGTCGAAATGCAGTTCAAAACCGTAGTAAACAGGCGGCACAGCTTTGTTCAGTGGAGGAGAACAGCAAGGAGTGGCAGACACCGATAGTAGGCCCCAACCCAACTAGTAGGCCAAATGCAGTCTAACATTAACAACTACTTAACGAGCGCCTGAAAACGGAATTTCAGGACAGGAAACCAGGAGAACAGCAAGGAGCGGCAGACACTGTTAGTAGGCCCCAAACCAACTAGTACGCCAAATGCAGTTGTTCCATTTAACCACAATTTAACGAGAGCCTGAAGATAGAAGCTCAGGAAAGGCAACCTGGAGAACACCTTGGAGTGGAACACACCATCTCTCTCCACCCCATACCCATTTTGTAGGCCTAATGCTGTGTAGTTTTCTACAACTACTAAACGAGAGTCGGAAGACCGAAGCAATGGCAAGGCAACCTGGGGAACACCTTGGAGTGTAACACACCATATCTCTCCACCCGATACCCATTTTGTAGGCCTAATGCAGTGTAGTTTTCTACAACTACTAAACGAGAGTCGGAAGATCGAAGCAATGGCGAGGAAACCTGGAGAACACCTTGGAGTGTAACACACCATCTCTCTCCACCCCATACCCATTTTGTAGGCCTAATGCTGTGTAGTTTTCTACAACTACTAAACGAGAGTCGGAAGACCGAAGCAATGGCAAGGCAACCTGGGGAACACCTTGGAGTGTAACACACCATCTCTCTCCACCCGATACCCATTTTGTAGGCCTAATGCAGTGTAGTTTTCTACAACTACTAAACGAGAGTCGAAAGACCGAAGCAATGGCAAGGCAACCTGGGGAACACCTTGGAGTGTAACACACCATCTCTCTCCACCCGATACCCATTTTGTAGGCCTAATGCAGTGTAGTTTTCTACAACTACTAAACGAGAGTCGGAAGATCAAAGCAATGGCGAGGAAACCTGGAGAACACCTTGGAGTGGAACACACCATCTCTCTACACCCCATACCCAATTTGTAGGCCTAATGCAGTGTAGTTTCCAAGAACTACTAAACGAGAGTCGGAAGATCGAAGCTCAGGAAAGGCAACCTGGAGAACACCTTGGAGTGGAACACACCATCTCTCTACACCCGATACCCATTTTGTAGGCCTAATGCAGTGTAGTTTTCTACAACTACTAAACGAGAGTCGGAAGATCGAAGCAATGGCGAGGAAACCTGGAGAACACCTTGGAGTGTAACACACCATCTCTCTCCACCCCATACCCATTTTGTAGGCCTAATGCTGTGTAGTTTTCTACAACTACTAAACGAGAGTCGGAAGACCGAAGCAATGGCAAGGCAACCTGGGGAACACCTTGGAGTGTTACACACCATCTCTCTCCACCCGATACCCATTTTGTAGGCCTAATGCAGTGTAGTTTTCTACAACTACTAAACGAGAGTCGGAAGACCGAAGCAATGGCAAGGCAACCTGGGGAACACCTTGGAGTGTAACACACCATCTCTCTCCACCCGATACCCATTTTGTAGGCCTAATGCAGTGTAGTTTTCTACAACTACTAAACGAGAGTCGGAAGATCGAAGCAATGGCGAGGAAACCTGGAGAACACCTTGGAGTGGAACACACCATCTCTCTACACCCCATACCCAATTTGTAGGCCTAATGCAGTGTAGTTTCCAACAACTACTAAACGAGAGCCGGAAGATCGAAGCTCAGGAAAGGCAACCTGGAGAACACCTTGGAGTGGAACACACCATCTCTCTACACCCCATACCCAATTTGTAGGCCTAATGCAGTGTAGTTTCCAACAACTACTAAGCGAGAGCCGGAAGATCGAAGCTCAGGAAAGGCAACCTGGAGAACACCTTGGAGTGGAACACACCATCTCTCTACACCCCATACCCAATTTGTAGGCCTAATGCAGTGTAGTTTCCAACAACTACTAAACGAGAGCCGGAAGATCGAAGCTCAGGAAAGGCAACCTGGAGAACACCTTGGAGTTGAACACACCATCTCTCTACACCCCATACCCAATTTGTAGGCCTAATGCAGCCTACTTTCCGACAACTACTAAACGAGAGCATGAAGATCGAAGCTCAGGAAAGGCAACCTGGGGAACACCTTGGAGTGTAACACACCCTCTCTCTACACCACGGAAGGGCTGATTCTTAGGAAGGAAGGCTGTCGGAAAGAAGCAGGGCGCGTCCGAGGGTGATTATATTCTTATTAGGTATATACTCACCCTCGGACGCGCCCTGCTTCTTTATTTGTAATGAATGTTTATTTGCAATGTGGTTTTGACTTACTCTATTTTTTTGGTAAATAATGATTTTATTATTTTCATTGTTTTGCATCTTCTTGGCAATAATATAAAGAAGACGCGACAGGACAACACTCGGTGGATGCCATATCTGTGTTTTAAATTGAAAAAAACTTTCAGTTAACTACTTGCAGGAGAAAGTTATTGTAGCTGGTGGCCATTTTTAGTACTGTACCAGATTTTTGTTGTATGTGTTTGTTTTTAATGTTAAAATGTCTGCATTTGATATCTCTCCAGTATTTTCTTTTTTATAAGCAAAATACTTATTTTTATATTTTCTGATGTTGGTTCAAGGGGTACACGGGCAGCAGTAGACAGGTCAGTGGAGGCCTAGTGGAAGGAGGGACCGCAGACAGGCTTCGAAGCCCTAACATAATAAATTGGGCTGGCTGTAGGCAATTTAAAATTGGTTCCAGGGGAACCCGGGCAGCAGTAGACAGGTCAGTGGAGGCCTAGTGGAAGGAGGGACCGCAGACAGGCTTCGAAGCCCTAACATAATAAATTGGGCTGGCTGTAGGCAATTTAAAATTGGTTCCAGGGGAACCCGGGCAGCAGTAGACAGGTCAGTGGAGGCCTAGTGGAAGGAGGGACCGCAGACAGGCTTCGAAGCCCTAACATAATAAATTGGCCTGGCTGTAGGCAATTTACAAATGGTTCCAGGGGAACACGGGCGGCAGTAGTCAGGTCAGTGGAGGCCTAGTGGAAGGAGGGACCGCAGACAGGCTTCGAAGCCCTAACATAATAAATTGGGCTGGCTGTAGGCAATTTAAAATTGGTTCCAGGGGAACCCGGGCAGCAGTAGACAGGTCAGTGGAGGCCTAGTGGAAGGAGGGACCGCAGACAGGCTTCGAAGCCCTAACATAATAAATTGGGCTGGCTGTAGGCAATTTAAAATTGGTTCCAGGGGAACCCGGGCAGCAGTAGACAGGTCAGTGGAGGCCTAGTGGAAGGAGTGACCGCAGACAGGCTTCGAAGGCCTAACATAAGAAAAATGTCAATACAATGGTATTGACAGTGCCAGGCATTGAAGGATGTCAGCGCATAGACTAAACATTGGTGGAGCTGTGAGAGAAAATTTTGCAAGTGGTAGAGCACTGTTTGACCTGGGGGGGGGACTGTCTTGTGGCCGGCGGTACAGGCCCAGGGCCCCTCATATTACAACGGTGTGTCTGACGTTGGGTGCGCACCACCACCGCCAGACACTTTATTGTACTATGAGGGACCTAGTGGCAGTGCCGTCGACCAAAAGCGGGCACACTCACCTCTTCAGACAAACAGTACTCTCACGGGTGCTGGCGCCAAGTGGCGATACCACGGCCCCGTGTGGGGACTTTGGCCATTTAGGGAGGTGTTAACATGTCGGATGCTGGACAATCAGGTGCTGCAAATTACGAGATTGGAAAAGTCGTTCAGAATAGTCCACAGGCAAGACCTTTACATAGGAAAGCTAGGTGTCAGCCGGGCAAGGTGGGGCAAAAGATTTCGAAATCCAGTTGTGGTTCATTTTAATGAAGGTTAGATCATCTACATTTTGGGTAGCCAGACGAGTCCTTTTTTCTGTTAGTATTGAACCTGCAGCACTGAATACTCTTTCTGATAGGACACTAGCTGCCGGGCAAGCAAGCTCCTGCAATGCATATTCTGCCAATTCTGGCCAGGTGTCTAATTTTGATGCCCAGTAATCAAATGGGAATGACGGTTGAGGGAGAACGTCGATAAGGGATGAAAAATAGTTAGTAACCATACTGGACAAATGTTGTCTCCTGTCACTTTGAATTGATGCTGCAGTACCTGTCCTGTCTGCGGTCATAGCAAAATCACTCCACAACCTGGTCAGAAAACCCCTCTGGCCAACGACACTTCTGATTTCTGCCCCTCTAACACCTCTGGTCTGCTGGCCCCTGCAGCTCGTGTTAGAACGATCACGGGCGCTGTGTGCAGGGAATGCCAGAAGCAAACGGTCAACAAGAGTTGATTGTTTGGTTGCTAATATTAGTTCCAAGTTCTCATGTGGCATTATATTTTGCAATTTGCCTTTATAGCGAGGATCAAGGAGGCAGGCCAACCAGTAATCGTCATCGTTCATCATTTTTGTTATGCGTGTGTCCCTTTTGAGGATACGTAAGGCATAATCCGCCATGTGGGCCAAAGTTCCAGTTCTCAAATCTGTGGTTGTGTTTGGTTGAGGGGCAGTTTCAGGCAAATCCACGTCACTTGTGTCCCTCCAAAAACCAGAACCCGGCCTTGCCGCGCCAACAATTTCCACTGGCCCCGGAAAAGCTTCCTCATTAAAAATATAATCATCCCCATCATCCTCCTCGTCCTCCTCCTCCTCTTCGCCCGCTACCTCGTCCTGTACACTGCCCTGGCCAGACAATGGCTGACTGTCATCAACGCTTTCCTCTTCCTCAGCTGCAGACGCCTGATCCTTTATGTGCGTCAAACTTTGCATCAGCAGACGCATTAGGGGGATGCTCATGCTTATTATGGCGTTGTCTGCACTAACCAGCCGTGTGCATTCCTCAAAACACTGAAGGACTTGACACATGTCTTGAATCTTCGACCACTGCACACCTGACAACTCCATGTCTGCCATCCTACTGCCTGCCCGTGTATGTGTATCCTCCCACAAAAACATAACAGCCCGCCTCTGTTCACACAGTCTCTGAAGCATGTGCAGTGTTGAGTTCCACCTTGTTGCAACGTCTATGATTAGGCGATGCTGGGGAAGGTTCAAAGAACGCTGATAGGTCTGCATACGGCTGGAGTGTACGGGCGAACGGCGGATATGTGAGCAAAGTCCACGCACTTTGAGGAGCAGGTCGGATAACCCCGGATAACTTTTCAGGAAGCACTGCACCACCAGGTTTAAGGTGTGAGCCAGGCAAGGAATGTGTTTCAGTTGGGAAATGGAGATGGCAGCCATGAAATTCCTTCCGTTATCACTCACTACCTTGCCTGCCTCAAGATCTACAGTGCCCAGCCACGACTGCGTTTCTTTCTGCAAGAACTCGGACAGAACTTCAGCGGTGTGTCTGTTGTCGCCCAAACACTTCATAGCCAATACAGCCTGCTGACGTTTGCCAGTAGCTGCCCCATAATGGGAGACCTGGTGTGCAACAGTGGCAGCTGCGGATGGAGTGGTTGTGCGACTGCGGTCTGTGGACGAGGTCTCGCTTCTGCAGGAGGACGAGGAGGAGGAGGAGGGGGTGCGAATGGCTACAGCCAACTGTTTCCTAGACCGTGGGCTAGGCAGAACTGTCCCAAACTTGCTGTCCCCTGTGGACCCTGCATCCACCACATTTACCCAGTGTGCCGTGATGGACACGTAACGTCCCTGGCCATGCCTACTGCTCCATGCATCTGTTGTCAGGTGCACCTTTGTGCTCACAGATTGCCTGAGTGCATGGACGATGCGCTCTTTAACATGCTGGTGGAGGGCTGGGATGGCTTTTCTGGAAAAAAAAGTGTCGACTGGGTAGCTTGTAGCGTGGTACAGCATAGTCCATCAGGGCTTTGAAAGCTTCGCTTTCAACTAACCGGTAGGGCATCATCTCTAACGAGATTAGTCTAGCAATGTGGGCGTTCAAACCCTGTGTACGCGGATGCGAGGCTAAGTGCTTCCTTTTTCTAACCATAGTCTCATGTAGGGTGAGCTGGACTGGAGAGCTGGAGATCGTGGAACTAGCGGGGGTGCCGGTGGACATGGCAGACTGAGAGACGGTGGGAGATGGTATTGTTGCCGCCGGTGCCCTAGATGCAGTGTTTCCTACTACGAAACTGGTGATTCCCTGACCCTGACTTCTTTGGCCTGGCAAAGAAACCTGCACAGATACTGCAGGTGGTGCAGAAAATGGTGGCCCTACACTGCCGGAAGGGATGTTGCGTTGATGACTAGCTTCATTGGCCGAGGGTGCTACAACCTTAAGGGACGTTTGGTAGTTAGTCCAAGCTTGCAAATGCATGGTGGTTAAATGTCTATGCATGCAACTTGTATTGAGACTTTTCAGATTCTGCCCTCTGCTTAAGGTAGTTGAACATTTTTGACAGATGACTTTGCGCTGATCAATTGGATGTTGTTTAAAAAAATGCCAGACTGCACTCTTTCTAGCATCGGATACCTTTTCAGGCATTGCAGACTGAGCTTTAACCGGATGGCCACGCTGTCCTCCAACAGGTTTTGACTTTGCCACGCGTTTTGGGCAAGATACGGGCCCAGCAGATGGAACCTGTTGCGATGTTGATGCCTGCTGCGGCCCCTCCTCCTCCGCTTCAGAACTGCTGCCGCCTGCACCCTGTTCCCCCAATGGCTGCCAATCGGGGTCAAGAACTGGGTCATCTATTACCTCTTCTTGTAGCTCGTGTGCAACTTCGTCTGTGTCACCTTGTCGGTCGGTGGTATAGCGTTCGTGATGGGGCAACATAGTCTCATCAGGGTCTGATTCTTGATCAGCACCCTGCGAGGGCAATGTTGTGGTCTGAGTCAAAGGACCAGCATAGTAGTCTGGCTGTGGCTGTGCATCAGTGCACTCCATGTCAGATTCAACTTGTAATGGGCATGGACTGTTAACTGCTTCACTTTCTAACCAGGGACGGTATGTGTAAAGAGCTCCATGGAGTAACCCGTTGTGTCGCCTGCTGCATTCTTCTCTGTTGTTGTTTTTGCTGAAGAGGACAAGGAAGCGACTTGTCCCTGACCGTGAACATCCACTAACGACGCGCTGCTTTTACTTTTACCAGTTTCACGAGAGGAGGCAAAAGAGCTAGAGGCTGAGTCAGCAAGATAAGCCAAAACTTGCTCTTGCTGCTCCGGCTTTAAAAGCGGTTTTCCTACTCCCAGAAAAGGGAGCGTTCGAGGCCTTGTGTAGCCAGACGACGAACCTGGCTCCACAGCTCCAGACTTAGGTGCAATATTTTTTTTCCCACGACCACCTGATGCTCCACCACTACCACTACCCTCATTACCAGCTGACAATGAACGCCCCCGGCCACGACCTCTTCCACCAGACTTCCTCATTGTTTTAAAAACGTTACCAAACTAACGGTATTTGTTGCAGTCACACAACTTACACGGTGAGCTATAACTTCAGTATGAATTAGCTACCCCTTTACAGGTGGGTGAGACCACAACGAAAATCAGGCACAATGTTACACACTCTGTTGTTGGTGGCAACAAATGAGAGAGATGCCACACACGCAGGACTGTCACTGAAGCGCAAATGTAAATATTAATCTCCCACTTATTTGTGTTTTTTTTTTAAAAAGGAGACTTTAGAAAAAAAAAAAAAAATGATTTTTAACCCCTTCATGACCCAGCCTATTTTGACCTTAAAGACCTTGCCGTTTTTTGCAATTCTGACCAGTGTCCCTTCATGAGGTAATAACTCAGGAACGCTTCAATGGATCCTAGCGGTTCTGAGATTGTTTTTTCGTGACATATTGGGCTTCATGTTAGTGGTAAATTTAGGTCAATAAATTCTGTGTTTATTTGTGATAAAAACGGAAATTTGGCGAAAATTTTGAAAATTTCGCAATTTTCACATTTTGAATTTTTATTCTGTTAAACCAGAGAGTTATGTGACACAAAATAGTTAATAAATAACATTTCCCACACGTCTACTTTACATCAGCACAATTTTGGAAACAAAATTTTTTTTTGCTAGGAAGTTATAAGGGTTAAAATTTGACCAGCGATTTCTCATTTTTACAACGAAATTTACAAAACCATTTTTTTTAGGGACCACCTCACATTTGAAGTCAGTTTGAGGGGTCTATATGGCTGAAAATACCCAAAAGTGACACCATTCTAAAAACTGCACCCCTCAAGGTGCACAAAACCACATTCAAGAAGTTTATTAACCCTTCAGGTGCTTCACAGCAGCAGAAGCAACATGGAAGGAAAAAATGAACATTTAACTTTTTAGTCACAAAAATGATTTTTCAGCAACAATTTTTTTATTTTCCCAATGGTAAAAGGAGAAACTGAACCACGTACGTTGTTGTCCAATTTGTCCTGAGTACGCTGATACCTCATATGTGGGGGTAAACCACTGTTTGGGCGCACGGCAGGGCTTGGAAGGGAAGGAGCGCCATTTGACTTTTTGAATGAAAAATTGGCTGCACTCTTTAGCGGACACCATGTCACATTTGGAGAGCCCCCGTGTGCCTAAAAATTGGAGCTCCCCCACAAGTGACCCCATTTTGGAAACTAGACGCCCCAAGGAACTTATCTAGATGCATAGTGAGCCCTTTAAACCCCCAGGTGCTTCACAAATTGATCCGTAAAAATGAAAAAGTACTTTTTTTTCACAAAAAAATTCTTTTAGCCTCAATTTTTTCATTTTCACATGGACAACAGGATAAAATGGATCCTAAAATTTGTTTGGCAATTTATCCTGAGTACACCGATACTTCACATGTGGGGGTAAACCACTGTTTGGGCACATGGTAAGGCTCGGAAGGGAAGGAGCGCCATTTGACTTTTTGAATGAAAAATTATCTCCATCGATAGCGGACACCATGTCGCGTTTGGAGAGACCCTGTGTGCTTAAACATTGGAGCTCCCCCACAAGTGACCCCATTTTGGAAACTGGACCCCCCAAGGAACTTATCTAGATGCCTAGTGAGCACTTTAAACCCTCAGGTGCTTCACAAATTGATCCGTAAAAATGAAAAAGTACTTTTTTTTCACAAAAAATTTATTTTCGCCTCAATTTTTTCATTTTCACATGGGCAATAGGATAAAATGGATCCTAAAATTTGTTGAGCAATTTCTCCCGAGTACGCCGATACCTCATATGTGGGGGTAAACCACTGTTTGGGCACACGGCAGGGCTCGGAAGGGAAGGCGCGCCTTTTAACTTTTTGAATGGAAAATTAGCTCCAATTGTTAGCGGACACCATGTCGCATTTGGAGAGCCCCTGTGTGCCTATGCAATGGAGCTCCCCCACAAGTGACCCCATTTTGGAAACTAGACCCCCCAAGGAACTTATCTAGATGCATACTGAGCACTTTAAACCCCCAGGTGCTTCACAGAAGTTTATAATGCAGAGCCATGAAAATAAAAAATAATTTTTCTTTTCTCAAAAATGATTTTTTAGCCTGGAATTTCCTATTTTGCCAATGGTAATAGGAGAAATTGGACCACAAATGTTGTTGTCCAGTTTGTCCTGAGTATGCAGATACCCCATATGTGGGGGTAAACCACTGTTTGGGCGCACGGCAGGGCTCAGAAGGGAAGGCACGCCATTTGGCTTTTTAAATGGAAAATTATCTCCAATCATTAGCGGACACCATGTCGCGTTTGGAGAGCCACTGTGTGCCTAAACATTGGAGATCCCCCACAAATTACCCCATTTTGGAAACTAGACCCCCAAAGGAACTAATCTAGATGTGTGGTGAGCACTTTGAACCCTCAAGTGCTTCACAGAAGTTTATAACGCAGAGCCATGAAAATAAAAAAAAAAAATTATTTTCTCAAAAATGAATTTTAGCCCGCAATTTTTTATTTTCCCAAGGGTAACAGGAGAAATTTGACCCCAAAAGTTGTTGTCCAGTTTCTCCTGAGTACGCTGATACCCCATATGTGGGGGTAAACCACTGTTTAGGCACATGCTGGGGCTCGGAAGTGAAGTAGTGACGTTTTGAAATGCAGACTTTGATGGAATGCTCTGCGGGCGTCACGTTGCGTTTGCAGAGCCCCTGATGTGGCTAAACAGTAGAAACCCCCCACAAGTGACCCCATTTTGGAAACTAGACCCCGAAAGGAACTTATCTAGATGTGAGGTGAGCACTTTGAACCCCCAAGTGCTTCACAGAAGTTCATAACACAGAGCAGTGAAAATAATAAATACGTTTTCTTTCCTCAAAAATAATTTTTTAGCCCAGAATTTTTTATTTTACCAAGGGTTACAGGAGAAATTGGACCACAAAAGTTGTTGTCCAGTTTCTCCTGAGTACGCTGATACCCCATGTGTGGGGGTAAACCACTGTTTGGGCACACGTGGGGGCTCAGAAGGGAAGTAGTGACTTTTGAAATGCAGACTTTGATGGAATGGTCTGCGGGCGTCACATTGCGTTTGCAGAGCCCCTGGTGTGCCTAAACAGTAGAAACCCCCCACAAGTGACCCCATTTTGGAAACTAGACCCCCAAAGGAACTTATCTAGATGTGTGGTGAGCACTTTCAACCCCCAAGTGCTTTACAGAAGTTTATAACGCAGAGCCGTGAAAATAATAAATACGTTTTCTTTCCTCAAAAATAATTTTTTAGCCCAGAATTTTTTATTTTCCCAAGGGTTACAGGAGAAATTGGACCGCAAAAGTTGTTGTCCAGTTTCTCCTGAGTACGCTGATGCCCCATGTGTGGGGGTAAACCACTGTTTGGGCACACGTGGGGGCTCAGAAGGGAAGTAGTGACTTTTGAAATGCAGACCTTGATGGAATGGTCTGCGGGCGTCACGTTGCGTTTGCAGAGCCCCTGGTGTGCCTAAACAGTAGAAACCCCCCACAAGTGAGCCCATTTTGGAAACTAGACCCCCCAAGGAACTTATCTAGATATGTGGTGAGCACTTTGAACCCCCAAGTGCTTCACAGACGTTTACAACGCAGAGCCGTGAAAATAAAAAATCATTTTTCTTTCCTCAAAAATGATGTTTTAGCAAGCAATTTTTTATTTTCTCAAGGGTAACAGGAGAAATTGGACCCCAGTAATTGTTGCGCAGTTTGTCCTGAGTATGCTGGTACCCCATATGTGGGGGTAAAC
The DNA here is from genome assembly GCF_032444005.1 of Ranitomeya imitator. Taxonomy (NCBI): domain Eukaryota; kingdom Metazoa; phylum Chordata; class Amphibia; order Anura; family Dendrobatidae; genus Ranitomeya; species Ranitomeya imitator. The sequence goes on from NC_091282.1 coordinate 1,113,683,630, forward strand.
CACTGTTTGGGCACACGTCGGGGTTCGGAAGTGAGGGAGCACCATTTGAATTTTTGAATACAAGATTGGCTGGAATCAATGGTGGCGCCATGTTGCGTTTGGAGACCCCCTGAAGTGCCTAAACAGTGGAAACCCCTCAATTCTACCTCCAACACACCCCTAACCCTTATCCCAACTGTAGCCGTAACCCTAATCACAACCCTAACCCCAACACACCCCTAACCACAACCCTAACCCCAACACACCCCTAACCCTAACCACAACCCTAATTCCAACCCAACTCTAAGGCTATGTGCCAACGTTGCGGATTCGTATGAGATTTTTCAGCATCATTTTTGAAAAATCCGCGGGTAAAAGGCACTGCGTTTTACCTGTGGATTTACCGTGGATTTCCAGTGTTTTTTGTGCGGATTTCACCTGTGGATTCCTATTGAGGAACAGGTGTAAAACGCTGCGGAATCCGCACAAAGAATTGGCATGCTGCGGAAAATACAACGCAGCGTTCCCGCGCGGTATTTTCTGCACCATGGGCACAGCGGATTTGGTTTTCCATATGTTTACATGGTACTGTAAACCCGATGGAACACTGCTGCGAATCCGCAGCGGCCAATCCGCACCGTGTGCACATAGCCTAATTCTAAAGGTATGTGCACACGCTGCGGAAAACGCTGCGGATCCGCAGCAGTTTCCCATGAGTGTACAGTTCAATGTGAACCTATGGGAACCAAAAATCGCTGTACACATGCTGCGGAAAAACTGCACGGAAACGCAGCGGTTTACATTCTGCAGCATGTCACTTCTTTCTGCGGATTCCGCAGCGGTTTTAGAACTGCTCCAATAGAAAATCGCAGTTGTAAAACCGCAGTGAAATGCGCAGAAAAACCGCGGTAAATCCACGATAAATCGGCAGCGGTTTAGCACTGTGGATTTTTCAAATCCGCTGCGGAAAAATCCGCATAGGACCAGAATACGTGTGCACATACCGAAACCCTAACCCTAGCCCTAACCCTACCCCTAACCCTAGCCCTAACCCTACCCCTACCCCTAACCCTAGCCCTAACCCTACCCCTAACCCTACCCCTAACCCTAACCCTACCCCTAACCCTAACCCTACCCCTAACCCTACCCCTAACCCTAACCCTAGTTCTTACCCCAACCTTAGTGAAAAAAAAAAAAATTCTTTATTTTTTTTATTGTCCCTATCTATGGGGGTGACAAAGGGGGGGGTCATTTACTATTTTTTTTATTTTGATCACTGAGATAGGATATATCTCAGTGATCAAAATTCACTCTGGAACGAATCTGCCGGCCGGCAGATTCGGCGGGCGCACTGCACATGCGCCCGCCATTTTGGAAGATGGCGGCGCCCAGGAAAGAAGACGGACGGACCTCGGGCGGCCAGGTAAGTATAAGGGGGGGGAGATCAGGGCACGGGGGGGGCGTCGGAGCACGGGGGGGTGGATCGGATCATGGGGGGGGGTGGATCGGAACACGGGAGGGAGGATTGGAGCACGGGGAAGGATTGGAGCACGGGGTGAGGGATCGCTGTGCGGGGGGGGTGGATCGGAGCACGGGGGGGGGGTCGCTGTGTGCGGGGGGGGGATCGGAGTGCGGGGGGGATTGATTGCAGCACAGGGGGTGTGATTGGTGCACGGGGAAGCGGACAGGAGGACGGGGGAGCGGAGCACAGGACGGAGGGGAGCGGACCACAGATCGGGGGGCTGGGGGGGCGATCGGAGGGGTGGGGTGGGTGCACATAAGTGTTTCCAGCCATGGCCGATGATATTGCAGCATCGGCCATGGCTGGATTGTAATATTTCACCAGTTTTTTAGGTGAAATATTACAAATCGCTCTGATTGGCAGTTTCACTTTCAACAGCCAATCAGAGCGATCGTAGCCACGAGGGGGTGAAGCCACCCCCCCTGGGCTAAACTACCACTCCCCCTGTCCCTGCAGATCGGGTGAAATGGGAGTTAACCCTTTCACCCGGCCTGCAGGGACGCGATCTTTCCATGACGCATATGCTGCGTCATGGGTCGGAATGGCACCGACTTTCATGACGCAGCGTATGCGTCAAAGGTCGGGAAGGGGTTAAGGAAGAATTTATAAACCAAATAAAATGAAATGATTTTTTCAGGGAGAATTTAGAAAACAAATAAAACATAAAATAGCCTTTCTAGGGCCCAGTGAGTGAGAGAGGACGCACACAGGAGTCAGGAGTGGCACACAAGCCCAGAGGCCAATATTTATCTCCCACTGATTGATTTAGTGATTTTTTCAGGTAGATTTTGGAACCCAAATCAAGCAAAAAAATTAATAGGCTTTCTATGGCCCACAATTGGAGAGAGAGAGATGGCACACCCAGGAGTCAAGACTGGCACACAAGCAGAAAGGGCAATATTAATCTCCCACTGATTTGTTTTTTTTTTTTTTTTTCAGGGAGACTTTAGAAAAAAAAATACAAAAAAAATGATTTTTTTCAGGAATAATTTAGAAACCAAATAAAATAAAATGATTTTTTCAGGGAGAATTTAGAAAACAAATAAAACAAAAAATAGGCTTTCTAGGGCCCACTGAGTGAGAGAGGACGCACACAGGAGTCAGGAGTGGCACACAAGCCCAGAGGCCAATATTTATCTCCCACTGATTGATTTAGTGATTTTTTCAGGTAGATTTTGGAACCTGTCATGATCCCAATGGCAGGGGATCACTAAAGGACAAGCACAGATACAAACAAGCTCTAGGGCGATGGAACCTGAGCTGACCGCGACCCTAAACCTAACACACAAATAAAAGTAGCCGGGGAACGTGCCTACGATGATCCTAGACGTCTCGCTCCAGCCGAAGATCTAACTTCCCCTATTAGAAGAAACACAGACCTCTCTTGCCTCCAGAGAAATCCCCCACAGAAATAGCAGCCCCCCACATATAATGACGGTGAAATGAGAGGAAAGCACATACGCAGTATGAAAACAGTTTCAGCAAAATGAGGCCCGCTAAAGCTAGATAGCAGAGGATACAAAAGTGAACTGCGCGGTCAGCGAAAAACCCTTCAAAAAACCATCCTGAAATTACTTGAACTCATGTGCCAACTCATGGCACATGAGGAGCAATTTCAGCCCACTAGAGCAACCAGCAGCAAGAATCACATATCTGCAGGCTGGACTAAAAACCAAATAAAGCAAAACACCAAAACAGGAAAATCCAAACTTAGCTTGACCAGAAGGTTCTAGGAGCAGGGAGCAGAGGTAACAAGACACACTGGATACATTGATAACCGGCGAGGAAATGCCAGCAAAGCCAGGTTAAATAGGAAACTCCCATATGCTGATGGAACAGGTGGAACCCAGAAACCCAGGAAAGACAAGTCACCCAGTACCATCAGTAACCACCAGAGGGAGCCCAAAAACAGAACTCACAACAGTACCCCCCCCTTGAGGAGGGGTCACCGAACCCTCACGAGAACCACCAGGGCGACCAGGATGAGCCCTATGAAAAGCGCGAACCAAATCACCAGCATGAACATCCGAGGCAACCACCCAAGAATTATCCTCCTGACCATAACCCTTCCACTTGACCAAATACTGGAGTTTCCGTCTGGAAACACGAGAATCCAAGATCTTCTCCACAACATACTCCAATTCTCCCTCCACCAGCACTGGAGCAGGACCTCAAGCGAAGGAACAACAGGTACCTCATACTTCCGCAACAACGACCGATGGAACACATTATGAATAGCAAACGATGCCGGGAGATCCAAACGAAACGACACAGGGTTAAGAATTTCCAAGATCCTATAGGGACCGATGAACCGAGGCTTGAACTTAGGAGAAGAGACCTTCATAGGAACAAAACGAGAAGACAACCACACCAAGTCACCAACAAGAAGTCGAGGACCCACGCGGCGACGGCGATTAGCAAACTGCTGAGCCTTCTCCTGGGACAACTTCAAATTGTCCACCACATGACTCCAAATCCGATGCAACCTATCCACCACCATGTCCACTCCAGGACAATCAGAAGGTTCCACCTGACCAGAGGAAAAACGAGGATGAAACCCACGAATTACAAAAGAAAGGAGAAACCAAGGTAGCAGAACTAGCCCGATTATTAAGGGCAAACTCGGCCAGCGGCAAAAAGGTAACCCAGTCATCCTGATCAGCAGAAACAAAACACCTTAAATAAGTTTCCAAGGTCTGATTAGTTCGTTCAGTCTGGCCATTCGTCTGAGGATGGAATGCAGACGAAAAGGACAAATCAATGCCCATCTTAGCACAGAACGTCCGCCAAAATCTAGACACAAACTGGGATCCCCTGTCAGAAACGATGTTCTCAGGAATCCCATGCAAACGAACCACATTCTGAAAAAATAGAGGGACCAACTCAGAGGAGGAAAGCAACTTAGGCAAGGGTACCAGATGAACCATTTTAGAAAAGCGATCACACACAACCCAGATGACGGACATTTTTTGAGAGACAGGGAGATCCGAAATAAAGTCCATGGAAATGTGCGTCCAAGGCCTCTTCGGGATAGGCAAAGGTGACAACAATCCACTGGCCCGAGAACAGCAAGGCTTAGCCCGAGCACAAACCTCACAAGACTGCACAAAAGAACGCACATCCCTCGACAAGGAAGGCCACCAAAAAGACCTGGCCACCAAGTCTCTAGTACCAAATATTCCAGGATGACCTGCCAACGCAGAAGAATGGACCTCGGAGATGACTCTACTGGTCCAATTATCCGGAACAAACAGTCTCTCAGGCGGACAACGATCAGGTTTACCCGCCTGAAACTCCTGCAAAGCACGTCGCAAGTCTGGGGAGACAGCAGACAAAATCACCCCATCCCTAAGGATACCAGAGGGCTCAGAATTTCCAAGGGAGTCAGGCACAAAACTCCTAGAAAGAGCATCCGCCTTCACATTCTTTGAACCTGGCAGGTATGAAACCACAAAATTGAAACGAGAGAAAAACAGTGACCAACGAGCCTGTCTAGGATTCAGACGCCTGGCAGACTCAAGGTAAATCAAATTTTTGTGATCAGTCAAGACCACCACACGATGTCTAGCACCCTCTAGCCAATGACGCCACTCCTCAAATGCCCACTTCATGGCCAAAAGTTCCCGATTACCAACATCATAATTCCGCTCAGCCGGCGAAAACTTTCTAGAAAAAAACGCGCATGGCTTCATCACTGAGCCATCGGAGCTTCTCTGTGACAAAACCGCCCCTGCTCCAATCTCGGAAGCATCAACCTCAACCTGAAAAGGGAGCGAAACATCTGGCTGACGCAACACAGGAGCAGAAGAAAACCGGCGCTTAAGTTCCTGAAAGGCCTCCACAGCCGCAGGAGACCAATTAGCAACATCAGCACCCTTCTTAGTCAAATCCGTCAAAGGCTTAACAACACTAGAAAAATTAGTTATAAAACGACGATAGAAATTAGCAAAGCCCAAGAACTTCTGTAGACTCTTAAGAGATGTAGGCTGCGTCCAGTCACAAATAGCCTGAACCTTGACGGGATCCATCTCAATAGTAGAAGGGGAAAAAATATACCCCAAGAAAGAAATCTTCTGGACTCCAAAGAGACACTTTGAGCCTTTTACAAACAAGGAATTGGCCCGCAGGACCTGAAACACCTTCCTGACCTGCTGAACATGAGACTCCCAGTCATCAGAAAAAACCAAAATATCATCCAAATACACAATCATAAATTTATCCAGATATTCACGGAAAATATCGTGCATAAAGGACTGGAAGACTGAAGGAGCATTAGAAAGTCCAAAAGGCATTACCAAATACTCAAAATGGCCCTCAGGCGTATTAAATGCGGTTTTCCACTCATCACCTTGCTTTATTCGTATAAGATTATACGCACCCCGAAGATCAATCTTAGTGAACCATTTAGCCCCCTTAATGCGAGCAAACAAATCAGTCAACAATGGCAAAGGATACTGATATTTTACGGTAATCTTATTCAAAAGACGATAATCTATACAAGGCCTCAAGGAACCATCTTTTTTGGCCACGAAAAAAAAACCTGCTCCCAAAGGGGACAAAGATGGACGGATATGTCCCTTTTCCAAGGACTCCTTAACATAATCCCGCATAGCAGTATGCTCTGGCACTGACAGATTGAACAAACGACCTTTAGGAAATTTACTGCCTTGAATTAAATTTATAGCACAATCGCAATCCCTGTGAGGAGGAAGCGAACTGAGCTTAGGCTCCTCAAAAACATCCCGATAGTCAGACAAAAACACAGGAATCTCAGAAGGAGTAGATGAAGCGATAGAAATCGGAGGTGCATCATCATGAACCCCCTGACAACCCCAGCTTAACACAGACATCGATTTCCAGTCAAGGACTGGATTATGAGTTTGTAACCATGGCAGACCAAGTACTAGAACATCATGCAAATTATACAGTACCAGGAAGCGAATCACCTCCTGGTGAACGGGAGTCATACGCATGGTCACTTGTGTCCAGTACTGAGGTTTATTCATAGCCAAAGGTGTAAAGTCAATTCCCTTCAAAGGAATAGGGACTTCCAGAGGCTCCAGACTAAACCCACAGCGATTGGCAAATGACCAATCAATAAGACTCAGGGCAGCGCCTGAATCCACATAGGCATCGACGGAAATGGATGATAATGAACAAATCAGAGTCACAGACAGAATGAACTTAGACTGTAAAGTACTAATGGCAACAGACTTATCAACCTTTTTTGTGCGTTTAGAGCATGCTGATATAACATGAGCTGAATCACCACAATAAAAGCACAACCCTTTTTTCCACCTATACTTTTGCCGTTCACTTCTGGACTGAATTCTATCACATTGCATTATCTCAGGTGACGGTTCAGACGACACCGCCAAATGATGCACAGGTTTGCGCTCCCGTAAACGCCGATCAATCTGAACAGCCATAGTCATAGACTCATTCAGACCAGCAGGCGCAGGGAACCCCATCATAACATCTTTAATGGCCTCAGAAAGGCCATCTCTAAACTTTGCAGCCAGAGCGCACTCATTCCACTGAGTAAGTACCGACCACTTCCGAAATTTTTGACAATAAATTTCTGCTTCATCTTGCCCCTGAGAGAGGGCCAACAAAGCTTTTTCAGCCTGAATCTCTTGGTTAGGTTCCTCATAGAGCAAACCTAATGCCAGAAAAAACGCATCCGCATTAAGCAACGCAGGGTCCCCTGGTGCCAATGCAAATGCCCAATCCTGAGGGTCACCCCGCAGGAAAGATATAATTATCTTGACTTGCTGAGCAGGGTCTCCAGAGGAGCGAGATTTCAAAGAAAGAAACAACTTGCAATTGTTCCTAAAATTCAGAAAACGAGATCTATCTCCAGAAAAAAACTCTGGGACAGGAATTCTAGGTTCAGACATAGAAGCATGTACAACAAAATCCTGTATATTTTGAACCTTAGTGGCAAGATTATTCAGGCTGGAAGCCAAACTCTGGACGTCCATGATAAACAGCTGGGATCAGAGCCATTCAAAGATTAAGAGGAGGAGGAAGTAGCCACGCTGCAATAAGGCTAGGCAGCAATCTCTGAGGGAAAGAGAAAAAAAAAAAAAAAACTTCCTCAGACTACTTATCCTCCTACTTCAGCCAATACAATTAACACTTTGTGGGCCGGTTATACTGTCATGATCCCAATGGCAGGGGATCACTAAAGGACAAGCACAGATACAAACAAGCTCTAGGGCGATGGAACCTGAGCTGACCGCGACCCTAAACCTAACACACAAATAAAAGTAGCCGGGGAACGTGCCTACGATGATCCTAGACGTCTCGCTCCAGCCGAAGATCTAACTTCCCCTATTAGAAGAAACACAGACCTCTCTTGCCTCCAGAGAAATCCCCCACAGAAATAGCAGCC